>NC_067403.1:236119420-236463920 GCF_016432865.1 Antechinus flavipes
ACTTGTTTTATATATGACATGTATAACTCTTCATGCCATAAGTGAGTTTTGTACATTTTCTATCTTTGATTTTACATAGGGTCATAGAACTTGGAAATGGAAAGTACTTTAGAGATAATCTATCTCCTCCTCTCCAGTTACATATTCTCCGTGTCCCCAAACTCCTAAAATCAGGGTTTGTACAGATAGGTTCCTTCTTAGTGATTTTTGTGTGACTCATTGGCTCTTTTTGCCTCCATTCAGAGCTTTCATCGGGAAGTCTCAGGATATATCTCATGTCTAGGTTAGGATCAGACCACTACCTACAGAAGATCAAAATGTGGTCCAGAGGATGGGAGTGATCTGTTCCAAGCTCATGAGGAATAGTGAGAAAGGTAATGTCAATTTGCACCCTTAGTTTTTCTTCCAGGAAAGGACTTAGTTACAAGCTTACCCACTTTGCTCTTCCTTCCAACCTTTCTAAGTAACCATTGAAAGTCATACACCACAAAGATGTTCCCAAGGGTAGAATAAATTAACTGACTAGAATATGGGCCTGGGTGATTTATCAGTTAGTAACAATATCTATCCTTCATCTTTAATATGTTGAAACAGGGATCCTTTACAACTAACTGGTCCGAGTAAGAACTGGAGGTGGAATCTAATGTGACAGCCTGCCAAGCTTCATAGTTAAATATCCAGTAAGACAATGACCTAGAGCAGAGAACAGACCTCCAGTTTGGCAGCAGCATAAGACTTTATTGCACATCATGTCTATCTTTTAATTATAATGCTATTCAGACACATTTTTTCTTTTGAATCTATTCTCCCTTTCTAGAGTCAGACAGAAATTGTGGGACTCACCAAGTGTCAAAGTAGATGCCACCCAGGTATTAGGTATTTCCAAAAGTGCCCAGCATGCTCCTGGCTAGAGACTCCCACCTTGGGGAAATCAGGCTCATTAAGTAACTTGCATTTATGAAGCACTTTTAACTCTTTAAGAATCTCTCGAGATGGGACTAGAATCTCTCTTCATTCCCTTCTCTGGAGGTCTCATTATCTCATTTAGTCTTTTAAGAATGGAACGGGTTTTGTAAAAGCTGAGGGCATCCTTCACTGTGGCCACATAAGGGAGACAGTAGAAAATGTGCCAGTGTCAGCGTGAGACGGGAGGTGTGAAGAGAAAGCAAATGAGCTAGTCATTCATCATCATCAATAGGCCCTGTCAAGATGAAGTTAAAAAAAATCTCCTCTCAATATATTATTCATACCATCTCTGAATATTGATATGAAAAAAAAACTAAAAAAAATTAAAAAACAAGAACAAAAAACAAAACATATCCTTCCTTTCTCTACCCAACAAATATTTCATTTCTCATAAGAGAACCAGGATAGAATTCAAAGTCTCCAGTCTCCTATTTTTTTTTTTCAGATGAAACTGAGGATACATGAAATTAAGTTACTTGTCTAAGATCACATAGTATTTAGTGGCAGAGGAAGAATTTTAACTGAAACCCAGAACCTGAGTTTTGCACTCCTTTCATTGAACTACAAAGCCTTCCATGTCGGTTTCATATTAGCTAATTACTCGTTTCAACTTAGCAAACTCTTCTTAAATACCTGCTTTGTTTGAGATGGGTCTGCTTGCTAAGGATACAAAGAGCTTACATTGTACCAAGAAAGAAGCATGATACACAGATGAGAAAACCCAAGGTTTATACTAAGATCATTCTAATCTGAAAAACAGAATAAGAAATAACCAAGCCCTATTGAAGCTTTCTTTCTCCTCTTTCTTTATGCTTCTTTATTTTTTAATAGGGAATTGCACTGTCTGCTGCTCATTGACACTTGATGAGTCCCACAATTTCTGTCTGATTCTAGAAAGGGAGAATAGATTCAAAAGAAAAAAAAAACATAAAAAATATCAGATCAAACCAAATCAATAATCATTATTATGTACCTATTGTGTGTCAGGCGCGGAACTAAACAATGGGGATACCAAAAAAAAAAAAAAAAAGCCAAAAGATAGTCCTTGATATCAAGGAGCTCACAGTTTGACAGAGGAGACAAGCAAACATTAAGAAAATACAGGTCCTCCATCAGCCAGCCAGCACCACCCCATCCATATGTGGAAACATCAGTTACAGTAAATGGTGAAGTTTTGAATGCTATGAATAAGTTCTTTTCCTCAGCAGTATATTTTCCAGGGATGTCCACATCGGTAATGAGATTGACATTCTCAGTGCCAGAGCTAACTCAGTGTCTGGGAGACTCTGAAGGAAAGTGTGGGAGAGGAGAGGTATTAGTCTGAACCAAAATGAAGGTCTACAGAACTGTTGTGCTGAGCTCATTGTTATATGCCTGTGAAAAATGGACAGTCTACCAGCATCATGCCAGGAAATTGAATCACTTCCATTTGAATTGTCTTCCATTTGGACTATAAAAATCAAATTATGAGGGGCTATGAATACCAAATAATTAATTTAATATTTGTTCCTAGACATTATAAGGAGCCACTGCAGTATACTGAAAAAGAAATTACATGGTTGGACTTTCATTTTAAAAAAAGATAATCATCTTGATATTTGAGGATAGACTAAAGTGGAGCATGAAAAGTTAACAGCAGGATGTAGTAAGTGTCCAGGTATGAGAAGACAAGGAAATGCTACCAGGATGATGGGATTATCAGAGGAGAGAAAGGGGAGGAGAAATTTGAAAGGTAAAGTTGAGAGAAATTGGCAACACATTGGATATGGTCAGGGATGAAAGGGAGAAGTATGTATTAAGTGATAACAGAGATTTGAAGAAACTAAACAGGTAGAAAGGGACCACATTATGAAGAGCCATCAAAATGATTTTATGCTCTGGTGCTATATATACATACACACAATACTTCTACAAGATTATATCTCTTCAAATTCTTTTGGTTATTGTCTAATTCTCTGAAATACAGAGCATGTGCAAAAGTGCTTTAAAAGAGATTTTCCTCTTTGGGTGTTCTCTATACCAATGAAATAAGTACATATAGGTATGTAACTTCCAATGTTGGGAGGAAAATAGACAAATAATATATGATAAATAGAAACTCAGGCAGAAAGACAGAGAAAAAGAAAGAAAATGAAGAAGCAAGGGAAAGAAATGAAAGACGGAAAGTGAAGTTTAAGACAATCCCAATAGACTTTGGACAGAAAATATCATTTGCATCCAGAAAAAGAACTATGGAGATTGAATGTAAATCAACACATGCTATGTTCACTTCTCTTCTCTTTTTTTCTCTGCCATGGTTTTCCCTTTTATTCTGATTTTTCTTTCCCAACATTATTTATACAACAATGTATATTAAAAATAAATTAATTGATTAAAAAAGAAGAAAAGTGAGGAAGGAAGGAAGGAAAGAAATAAGGAAGGAGGGAGGGAGGGAAGATAACATAAAATCTTGGAGAACCAGAACACTGACTTTTGTCTATGTTTATGTGATGATGAAGATGATGATGGTGATAAACGCATCCAATAAAATGAGTTTTTATGGTTTAGTGGAAAAAACATTCTTTTTGCTAATTGAATCTAAGATTCAAATTCTGTCTTTACCACTTAGGTGTGCCTTATATTTTAAAAACCTATTCTTTTTTTTTTTAATCCTATGTATTATGTAGTATTACAAACATCCCCATTTTGCATATAAAGAAATTGACATGTTAGAGGTAAAGTGAAATTCCTTATCAAATGTATGTTATATTAATATACATCCAAAATTCACTCATATGAGATGTATATCTCTTTATGTGTCTGTGTGTGTTCATACATGTGTCCATATGTATCTGCATACATATACACATATATGTTCATTTTTTCAACAGACAATGAACATGAAGTATTAATGTATAGGGTGAACTATTCATGGTTTTTGGTAGGGAGACAGAAGAGAGAATAAAAGGAGAGGAAAATGTTGATTCTAGGTCAACACAGAACCAGGACAAAGACTTGACTCAGACTATACTATTTCCTCATGATTGCTCCAAAGAAAAGAAATGCAGAGCATGAATAATAAAGTCTGTCCCAAACAACTAGAAGAGAAGAGAAATGGGAAAGGGACTGAATTGTGAAGATATTGAAAATTAGAAATAAAATTTCAAGAAGAAGCTTCACTATTCATAAAGAAGAGAGAAAGGAGGAAAAAGCAAAAAAAGATACATACAATCTCCCAGAATATTTGACTAAAAGAAACAGCAATAAGTCCCATTAAGGGATGAACACAAATTTGTATAATATCTATTTAGAAAGAAATTTCTAACTCAATGCAACTTTGCAAATCCATCATCATAAATTCTATATGTTGATAGTAAATCCCTTAACAACAGTATTAATATTTGAAATATGCAAGAATTCCTTAAAGGATGATAGAAATGGGTTAACAATCAATCATCCTAAGACCATTAGGACTTAGCAGATGGCAAATAGAGAAGGTTAGAAGACCCTTGGAATACCCCTTTTCCCACAAGAAATAATTAGAAGGTAGATTACTCTCCTTTGACTATTAGGGAGTAGAGTAATATTTAAATTTAATTTTTTCTCCCAAAAGATCAATGTCTCTTTAGATGATGCATTCAGAAACTCAATCTCATGCTTTGAATCTGTCTAGGTCATAAGTTTGCATGTGAGAGTACTTAACACTACCCTTCAGGCATAACAGAACCCCAAATTCTAACCTCTATGCTACTTCTAAAGGTCAGTGTCCTAACTCAAAAGGTGAGTAAGTTTTGAATCAAGAGCATCTTTCCTTGTTCTTAACAGAAAACCACTTCCTGAATTCTGTCAATGTGACAGTGGGAGCCTGCTATGTGCAATCAGGTTGGGGATGGCCAAATAACTAGAAGACAAATCAGTTTCAGTTGATATTTAGGATATAGCCAAGGATGACTTAGCAGGAAATTTCACAACATAAGAATGTGAGCAAAATCATACAAGCATGAAAGTGACGGATATGGTCCAAAGATTCCTAATAGTCAAGTTGACTGGAAAGTGTAATTCAAATAAGATAAAATAAAACTGAAAAGATAAAAAAAGTACAGGATCTTTAAGAGTCTTAAATGTCAAGACCAGTTGCCTGAACTTTATAGCATAGGCAATAGGGAGCCACTGAATATTGCTGAGCATAAGATTACAACTCTATCAAATAACTTATCATAGAATATTATGTTATATCTGCAACATCATTCATAATGATAATGTATGCAGAAGGTTGTATTCAATTATATTAAAATATATAGTAGGTGCATTTTATCAACTCTTCACCTTTAGATTATTAACAACAATCTACAAACATAAGCATCTCCCCAATACCACCCCTATATACATGAATAATTTTAGAAACAGATTATATTTCGTCTTCAAGAAATGAGATATGTAGAAAGTCAGTCTTACTATGAATCATGAAATAGAAGGATTTGATGTGTCTCAGGTAAAGGATAAATTCAATTCTAGATATGAGAGATACAAAACAAAAATATGCTTGAGGCTGGGGCACTTATACATTGTTGGTGGAATTATGAACTGATGCAACTATTCTGGAGAACAATTTGGAACTATGCCCAAAGGGCCATCAAACTGTACACACCCTATGATTCAATAATGTCTCCACTGAGCTTTTATGACAAAGACATCATAAAAAAGAGAAAAGACCTACTTGTGTAAAAATGTTTATAGCAGCCCTTTTTGTAGAGGCAAGGAATTCGAAAGTGCGTGGATGCCCATCAGATGGAGAATGACTGAATAAGTTATGGTATATGAATGTTTTGGATATTGTTGTTCTATAAGAAATGATCGGCAAGACAATTTCAAAAAGCCTTACATGACTAACATGAGATTTATGTGAACTGATGCTAAGTGAAGTGTGTAGAACCAGGACAACATGGTATGCAGTAACAGCAAGAGTATACGATGATCAATTTGATGGACGTGACTCTTTTCAACTGTGAGGTGATTCAGGCCAATCCCAATGGTCTTATGATGGAGAGAGCCATCTGCATCCAGAGAGAGGACTGTGGGAACTGAGGATTGACCACAACATAGCATTTTCACTTTTTTTATAATTATTTGCTTACATTTTGTTTTCTTTCTCATTTTTCCCTTTTTGATCTGATTTTTCTTGTGTGGCATGATAATTTTAGGGACATATATAGAAAAACTGTACATGTTTAACATATAGTGGGTTACTTTCCATTTAGGAGATGGGGAAGGGAGGAGGGAGGGGAAAATTTAGAACGTAAGATTTTGTAAGGGTGAATGTTGAAAATTTTCTATGCATATGTTTTGAAAATAAAATGCTTTAATTTAAAAAAAGAAAATTCCAAAATATGTCTCAGAAATAAAGTCAGAAGCATAGAATATTGGAATGAAGAGAGACTTGAGAAAGGGACACCAATTTGGGAACCATTTCCATAGTCTGAGAGATAGATCTAAAAGGATCTATATCTCTTCTGACACATTTATAATATCATCTTCTTCTTTGAAAGAAAGCAAAAGTGACAGAGAACATTTTGGCTACCAGGTATGGTAAACAGGTATGAAGAGTTTCAATTCTGGAGCATAGTTGTCCTTCCAAAAATTAGTGTGTTCAAGATTTTCCAGGGAATGGAGTAGAAAGAAAAGAGACATAGTACTCAGAGTGAGTCAAACCCATAAAAAAAGACTTGATTAATAAAAATGGCTTCTTTTGAGACTTCCCAGGATGCAGTTTAATGATTGGTATACAGAAGGCACTCAAAAATTAGTTACTGAACTGAATTAAAGCAAAGGATTTGAAGTAAGATTTGAATTTAAATCTTAACTGGGATACTTGCTAAGTATGATTTTGGGTGACTCATTCATACTCTCTTGGTTCAATTTCCTTACTTTTTAGAATAAGTAGTTGAACTACACTATCTATAATACCTTCCTAGTTTTAATCCTGTGATGTTATCCTTATTTAAATTTCTGTAAGGACTTAAAACCAGAAAGTGCCAACATGGAGTCAGAATGTTGCCATGCAAAAAGCACTGGGTTTTCAATTCAGAGAATATGGGTTAAAAGAGTTACCTCTTGGCAAAGAATTGGAAAATAAGTAGATGCCCATCAGGTGGGGAATGACTGAATAAGCTATGGTATATGAAACAAATGGAATATTTTTGTTGTATAAAAATGAAAAGCAGGCTGATTTTGGAAAAGCTGGAAAAATATTCATGTGAACTGATGCTGAGTAAAACAAGGAGAACCAGGAAAACAACAAATATTGTGTGATAATCAATTATGATAGACTTGGTTCTTCTCAACAATTCATTGATGCAATTCAATCCCGATAAATTTCAGATGGAAAACCCCATTCACATCCAGAAAGATAATTATAGATATGAATGTGTATCAGCACATATTCTTTGCACCTTCTTTCTTTAAAAAAAATTCTCAGGTTTTTTTTTTGGCTTTTGTTATGATTTTTCTCTCCCAACATGAATCAAATGAATTATGCAAAAAGTAAATATACATGAATTCCCTTAAAAATGAATGTTTTTAAAAAAGAGCTATCTCTCATTCTCATTACCTGTGTAATGAGACAAGTCACTTAATATTTTTAGACTTCAGTTTCCTCATTTTACAAATGAAAAGGGTTGATTTGATGAGTTCTGAAATTTCTATTTTCTCCATCTAGAGCTATGGCATTATGAAATCAAGGATGATATAGAGATAATAATCTTTTTTCATTACTATTTATTTTGCCTGACTTATTGGAGTTCAAAACACATGGTAATTAGGGTTGTCTTGGTCTCTGAAAAACACTTTGGAACATTTAAATTATTTTATTTTGATGTTATACGATATTATTGTCTTGTTATTATTTTAATTGGGGGGAGGAAGGGAAACACATAGGGCATCTCTTATTTCTCATACTTGTTTTCTTCTTTCCCCAAATGAAAAACTGACTGTTAATCACAGGTATTTCAATAGGTTAAATCTAAATCTTTCATGAAGTCCCCTTGGATCCAAAGCTTATATAAACCTTAGCTACCCATTATTCCTCTCCACTAATACAAATACTACTCTTTTTCAATCCTTCAAACATATAGTCTGGATTGTTGGGACAGTCTTCTGATTGATCTGCCTCCCTCGAGTCTGCATCTACTCCTATTTATTCTTCAAACAAGTGCAAAAGTGATTCTCCAAAAGTATATATCTGATCATGTTATCTAATACCATAAATTCCAGTGGTTCCTTATCACCTCTAGAGCCAAGGACTGGTGATTAAGATATATATATGCATATATGCATATATCATATCTATTTTATATATTACATATCACTGTACATGTAATATAGTATATTTATACATTGTATATATTATTATAATATGATATATCATACATGTCAGTGTATTATATTGATAATATATATTATAAATGCATATATTTCCTTCAAGCATTTTCTGTTTTAATTAAGAAGCAGCATACATAACAAATATATGTACACATACATTATATATATGTACAGATGTGCTATATACAAATAAAAATTAATAAAGATAAAGGAATCTTAAAAGTAAAGAGGATCTCAGACAACAATATTCTCACAGATAGAGGAAATAGAAAAACCCTTCCGCAGAAAATGAATAGCAAGATTAGAGATGTTTTGTAAAGGAAGCCTGGAAATGAAAACATTCCTGGTAACTTTTATTTTAGTTGAGTGATGGGGTCAGGAGTTAAATAATAGAAGATGTAGAAGCAAGAAGAAATATTCTGTGAAGACAGCTTTCTCTTTCATAATGCTGCACAAGACAAATGATATCAAAAGAGGAAAAACATGAGAAAAAGAAAAAAGCAAACAACAAGAAAAATTGAAAAAAATTATGCTTTGATCCACATCCAGTCTCCATATTTCTCTCTCTGGATACAGATGACACTTTCCAGCACAAATCTATTGGAATTGTCTTGGATCACCTCATTGTTGAAAAGAATCAAGTCCATCAGAGTTGATCATCACATAATCTTGTTGTTGTGTGTACAATGTTCTCTTGGTTTTACTCATTTCACTTAGTATCAGTCCACATAGATCTCTCCAGGCTTTTCTGAAATCAGCCTGCTGATTGTTTCTTATAGAACAATAATATTCCATTACATTCATATACCATAACTTATTCAACCATTCCCCAACTGATGTGCAGCCACTCAGTTTCCAATTCCTTATCACTACAAAATGGACTGTTTGTAAACAACTTTCTCAAGGAGTCTTGGGGGAAATGGAAAGGGAGATAGAGGATAACAGCTGGCTGGAAGAGTAGGATTATTCATGGGAGGGTGTGTGTATGTTAAAAAATGAAGGAAATATGGTCATGTTTGTACAATACAAAATAAGATTAAAATGATGAATAAAATGAGAGTGAAAAATTAAAATGATAATAGAGGCAATTTATTGAAGGAGAAAAGATGTGTCAACAGCACAGTATAGCAAGATCTGCCTTGGCAATGAAAAGAGCCACTGCTTCCAGAGCCAGTCTCTGGAAGGAATAGACAGAGCAACAAACTCAGTAATAATCAGAGCAAAGAATACTTTTAAGTCAAGAGAGCTGAATTCAAATACAGCAGGAAGTAGATCATCTGTGTGACTTTAGTCAAGCTTTTACCCTCAGTTCTCCCAAATGTAAAGTTAAAGAGTTCTACTAGATGGCCTGACATCCCTTCAATGCATCAAAATAAACTCATTTCTGCTGTGTTTCCTGGAACACTCAAACAACCAATTTAAAGTCTCTAATCATTTGTCCTTTTTTCATTAGCACAATCTGAGACATGTTCCACATGAGACCACAATAACATCTCTGATTTAATTATGGTGTCCTATTCTGATCACAGTCAGGAGAAACAATTTGCTTTTGGGGAATCCCCCACTGCTGAAATAAATAGTATGCTTTATGCCTGGACTGAGAATTGGAGGACTATGAAAAGTATATATTCTAGATGTACTTTCCTAGCCTCTATTCTATGTGGAGCCTCCACACTATGCAGTTATCATATTTATATTTCATATATAGATATATAGCTGTAGCTATAGATATAGATATATCACAATGAATAATTTAGAGGGCTGGATACACTCACTACAAGGGGTTGTGATGTTCTCATTTGATCTACTTTGGTAAAATTATTTTCTGCCGGGAAATTTACTGCAACGATATGACCTGTAAATATTTAATAGTATTAGAGATATCAGAGTCTATTTTTTTTCTTTGAAGAGTACTTAATTATATCAATTCTAAATGATGAGAGGCAAAAGCTAGCATTTTTGGAATCTGGTTTAACAAGAAAAGGGGAGCTCCTGCAAGGACATATGGCTCCCCTCCCAATTAACTGTAGCAATTGAGCAAAATCTCATTAATTCGGATTTCAAAAATTAAATGCTGGGGTTAATTTAGCTGGAAGAAACTGATGTATTCCTTGCAATCTGTATGAAGATAGAGTTTGCTTTCCTGAATGAGAATAAAAATAAGGTTGCCCAGAGAAATATCATTTCCACCCTCAAAATCACACACACGCACACACACACACACACACACACACACACACACACACACACACGTTCTATTCAAAAATTTGCAAAAGTGCCTTCTTGCCTTTAGGAGAAAACAGAGTTAATACTGTACTACTACATACATTTGCTAGATTCACGATACTGTACAAGTCATTTAGTCATTCTCACTTCCTTAGTCTTATCTTTAAAAAGAAGGGATTCAGTGGTCTCAAAAGTACCTTCTAGCTATAAACTCTACCTTCCTAACTAACCTCTGATGATTTTCTTTTATAGGCTTTGTGTTCTAGCCAAGATTGACAACCAGAAATCTTTTTTGTAATTCATTTTACCATTTTATATGCCCATACCATATCATGAGTTTCAATTGCAATGTATAAGGGAGAGCAAGGATGGTTTGGTTGGGTTACAGATCATATTATCTACATATACAGACATATATATATATATATATATATACACATACATATATAAATATACATATACATATGTGTATATATATGTGTGCGTATGTCTGTATATATATATATGTATATATATATATGTCTATGTCTGTATATACTATTTGTATAGTACAGTATAGTGTATATTATTAAGTTTCTGAAGATAGAGTACAAGTTGTCAAAAAGATTCAAAAGCAAAGCCAAAGAGTTAATATTTGATCTTAGAAACAGGGAGTTTATATTGAGTAAAGAAATGCTCCAAGAGCAAATATATCATTTTATATCTTTTTATACAGAGATTTTCATGTAGTTGGTAGATAGGAATGTTGTTTTGAATAAACAGTGAATATGTAGAAAGGGAGGTCTTTTCATTACATCTCTTTAAATTTGGCAGATTTGTGAAGAAGCTGTTAAGGGAGCACTTCACATCACAGCAGAGCATATCTGAGAGCAAATACCACAGGTGAATAAAAAAAAAAAATCAGAGAGCTAATGTATACTCTCAATTCTCATAAAAAGTTTCACTTTTCCCCTATTTGGCTTCTTTTAGGTTGTTTGTTATTTTAATTTTGTTTAATGAATTAAGAAGAGTAGGTGTTAATATCAGAGCAGAAAGAGAATATTCCATTTATATATTGCTATAAGAGAGAATCAAAATTACACATTATTTAAAAATTCATACATATGGATTTATTTATGGGTAGATTTATGTTGCTATTTCATTGTTGTTGTCATTTTGAAAAAAGGGATCATTTCTTTCATTTTTCTGTTGATAATGATTCTCAAAGAGCTTTTCTTCTGGTACCAGAGACATTGTCATGATCAATATCTGATTCTTACTTGCTGTAGAAATAGGAGTAAGTAATTGAAGTTATTTCAATTCTACAAATATTATTTAGCATATGAGTGACACAATGAATATAATGCAAGCCTTAGAGTAAGGAAAACTCATCTTTGGGGGTTCAAATCTGGGGTCAGACATTCATTATCTGTGTAATCCTGGGCAAACCATGTAACCCTTTTTGTCTCAGTATGCTCATATGTAAAATGAACTAAAGAAGGAATAGGCAAACCTATTTGGTAAAAAAAAAAAAAAAATTGCCAAAAAACTCCCAAAAGGGTCACAAAGAGTCAGATGCAACTGAAATGAAACAACAACAACAACAAAAAAGTCACTGGGTTTGGTGATTGTAATACAATGCCAAAAATGTCATTGTCCTTGTCAACTAGAAAGTTGTCTGTTCTACCCAGGAATACAACTCCCAGAAAGAAATAAAGACAGAAATACTAAGAAATGAAGGGCTCGGAAAAGATGCCATTCAGTGGAAAGAATACATTCTATCAAATAGAGAAGCTGGGTTCAAATTCAAATTCAAATTAACTTCCTGCATGACTTTTGATAAATCTCTTAAACTTTTATACTTCAGTTTCTTCATATATAAAAAGAGGTAATTGTTCCAAAGTCCTCTGAGGCATGTTCTCATTACTGATCTCTGATCCCATGAATATGATTATGACTGTATCTTGAACTGAGTCAAGAGAACTTGCTATAAAGATAGAATGAGTTTTAGGCATAAGGAATGAATTTTTTTTTAAGTATTGTGGCCCTTTGTTCTTTCATTATAGCTTTATTTTCAGGAATATACCCTCTCACCCAATTGACCTCTTGCCTAGAAAAAAGGCAAAATATCATAGATTCTTATTATGATCACATCTGAAAATGAACACATTATGCCCTAGCATTCTGTGGTGGGGAGAAGATGGTGAGAGGGAATGCTTGAAAGAGAGCTAGAAAATGCAGTGCTGAGTTATTTTTAATGTTTGGCAGAAATCTAAAAGCTTTGAAAGTATTCAATCATTTATTAAGCACCTACTATGTTCCATGTATTATGTATGTTATGTGCTAAGAATACAACAAGAGGCAAAAGGCAGACTCTACACCTAAGGAGTTTAAAATCAAATATCAAATAACAGCAAAAATGTGAGTTGTAGCCTTACTGTGAGAAATCTGAAATACCCCATTAGGAGTTTATATCTTAAGGCTATAGAGAATCACTAAAGTATTTTTGATAAGTTGAGTGTTATAGTAAAACTTATGGCTTATAAAATTATTTTTTGCAACTGATTAGAGTATTAGAGAGAAATGAGCCTAATATCTTAAAATAGGCTGGACAGGAGGTGAAAAACACCTGTATTAGGGAGGGTCAAGATCAAGTGCATGGAGAAAAGTCCAACTGATGAAAGAAATTGTGGTAGATGGTGTATAGGAAGGATAAGGAAAAGGAGATATGAAGAAGGAAAAATGGAAAGGGAATAATTAAAAAAGAAGAAGTGCTGAGAAGAAGAAAGGAGAGAGAAGAGGAGGGAAGAGGAGAGGAGCAAAAGGAAGAGGGAAAGGGAGAGGAATATGGAGAGAGAAACAAAAAGAGAGAGAGAAAATACAGAGGGATAGGAAAAAGAAGAAGGAGGAGAAGGAGGAGAAGGAGAAGGAGGAGAAAGAGGAGGAGAAGGAGGAGGAGGAGAAAGAGGAGGAGGAGGAGGAGGAGAAAGAAGAAGAGGAGGAGGAGGAAGAGGAGGAGGAGAAAGAAAAGGAGGAGGAAGAGAAAGAAGAGGAGGAGGAAGAGAAGAAAGAAGAGGAGGAGGAAGGAATGAAGGAAGAAGGAAGGAAGGAAGGAAGGAAGGAAGGAAGGAAGGAAGGAAGGAAGGAAGGAAGAAAGAAAGGAAGAGAAGGAGAAGGAACCAGAAAAGAGAAGAGAAGAGGAAAGGAAAGGAGAGGACAGGAGAGAAAAAGAAAGAAGAGGATAAGTGTAGAGTGGGATTAGTAATACCTAAATAGTGATAAACTTTATAATAGTTCAAGCAAGATTCTAGGCTTTATTTATAGCCCTCAAGCAAGAAAAAAGTATTATTGAGAGACAAGGTGGCAGTGCATTCTCCTGGTCTGGAAAACCAAAGGTAATTGGATAGCAATCTGCTAATCCACATAGGACTTTGCTCTTCATAGTACAGTGCTAAGAGTACAGAGTTTGCAAAGGACTTGAGCCCAAAGGCTAATTTTTTATACTTATTGTTTGTGTGTCTTTAGACAATTAACCCTTTCATAAATCTCACTTTCTCATTTGAAAAATTGGAGCAGTTGATTTAATGGTGTATTAGATCCTTTCCAGGATGTATATGATATCCATGACCATGTGATACATCTTCATTCTTGACTCAAACTCCACTTGTTGGAGAGTTCTTAACAAGGGGCAGAATCAATTTTGCCATTACATTAAAGCATGTCCTTCAGTACCTCTACCTGGAAACACTTTAAGATAAATTATTTCAAAACATTTGCTATTTGAAAGTAAATATAAAATTCAATTTTATTTTAAAAATATTCTATAATATCATCACTTTGCTATTTTAGGCTTGCCTTCTTCAAATTCTAAAAGTTTTACTGTCTGCCTACATTTCCTTTTGTAAGAAACAGGAATATTTCCTTTCCAGAGGCTCTTCTTCTCTCCAACACACACACACACACACACACACACACACACACACACACACACTCTCTCTCTCTCTCTCTCTCTCTCTCTCTCTCTCTCAATCTCCAAATACAACACTGCCTTTACTGTCAGCTGCCTAGTCTCTTGTGTTGGAGACTTAAAGTAAACTTCCCTTTTGTATGCATGCCTAGTCTTAGCTTCAGTTACATCTCCTAAGATTTGACACCTACTTCTTGATTCTCAGTGAAAAAGATAAATATTAGCCCTTAGCTCTCCTGTATCAGCACTGGGAGATGTGCAAGAGACAATATAGGTAGCAAATAAGCTCTAACTAACTGCATAATATTCAAAAATGGCCTCAAGAGGCAAGTTATAATCTTCCCTTTTCCTCTTCCCCATTTTCCAGAGAAAGGTAAGTGAACAAAGCTACAAATGAATTTTATGCATTTTTAAAAACAACTGGAATTAAGAAGAGATAAAAAATACTCATTAAAATCAACAGGGCTGTGAACCTGGAAAAACTAAGTGCCCCTAAGCATTGTGTTCATTTAAAATATTTTACAGACAAACAAAAACATTGCCACTCCAACCCACCCTTACTCAAGTTGGAACTGTGATGAACTCTGTCCTCTTTTCAGTGATAGTTATTATGGATTTGACAAAATAATCCCAACTGGATACTGTTATGCTTTGGGTTAACCTGAGAACCCAAAGGATCTCTTCTTTGACTTGTTTTTCCTTTTTCTTTTTATATTTATCACCTTTATTTTGCCAAGTGGGATCCTAGATCCCAAGTGCCAGATATTTAATGTTCTAAGGCTTCCAGCAACATTGTAAAGCACTAATAATAGCAATTAGTGTGGAAGTGGAGCTTTTTCCTGTTACCAAGGGCTTTACAAACATTAACTAATCCAGCTGTCAAGGACCAAGATTTTGTTTGTCATTACTAAAAATTTCATTGTAGATTAAATTCATATTTGTTGAAGTGGAAATCAATTCCCTGAAATACATTCTTATCTGGTGTTCTGCAAACTCCCCTGGTAGAAAGAATCCTCATCTGGGAATCTTTTCTTCTTAGGGAGAAAAAAAAAAAGAGCAGGAATCAAGGGAGTTCTGGGAAGAAAAAAGGGGAGCAACAAAAGAGAAGGAATGAATGAAGCATTGTTAGGTACTTAATAAGTACAAAGCACTAGGGTATGTGCAAAAGCTACAAAAAGAAATGTGAGAAAATCCTCAAGGATCTCATGTTCCAATGAAGGAGAGAGAACATATATGGAAAGTTTCAGCTACAATTCGTAAGGAAAGGTGTCATGATCTTTACTATTCAGCAGCAAGGCATAGACATGACTTTCTTAACTGTCAACCTCTAATTTATGAGTCATTTCCACAAGTAAAATCATTACTTTCTCACACTGACCTATTTAATAGTGTCAAGGATTTTTGGTATTAAGAACTTTCTAATCTGAAACTTTAGTACTTGTGACTATAACACCAGCAGGAGAAGCTATCAGAATGCCTCCCTACATGGAAGATAGCTAAGAGCATTGGGCTATGAGCACAGCTGCTTCCAAGGTCCCTGGGCATTTTCATCAGGGTGCAAAGGAAGATGGGTGGTGAAAGTAATAGTGATTGTTTTGCTTTCCTGGCATATGCTACTTCCTTTCTCTTCCTCAGAGTGCTTTATTACATTAGCTAGGGTTAACTTGCTTGCCACATTCATGAAACATTTGGCAAAAGGATGGAAATGGCTGGTCCATTGTATATGGGAGTTGCATCTTTGAATTATGCTTCAGTGTCCTCAACATCTTGGACTAGACATAAGACTAATGGTCTGCATGAGAGTTAGATGCACCACTCTCAAGATTCCTATACCTACTTGACTATTGGTCATAGCTGGTCAGTAGTTGTTGCTGATGGTAATAGAGATAGGAACCTTCTCCAAATTGACTTCTCATATTGAAGGCTCTGGAAGTTGGCTGGAAAGCAAATATGTCAATATAGGGGTTATAATGAGATTATTTCCAGGAGTCACTGCTCTTGAGTTTAGGATCCTGGGCTATCTACATCAGTGTCTGAGGGAAGATTGTGGTCAAGGTGATAGCTACAGTTTGATTTGCCTGGCACACAATGTTTCCTATCCCTACCCTAGTGTTACTAAGGAGGAATATAGATATTTTCCATAATAGCAGATTGAAATCCTGTCCCCTCTTCAAGATCTAAATCAAATGATACCCTTCTTGTCTTTGATAACCTCTAGAACAAATGCAATCTCTCTGGAGCTGGTACTAGAATGGGGCAATCAGTGTGTTAGAATCCAGAGGGCACCAATCACACTGCTTGGGGCATTTTCCCTTCTTCACAACCAGAAACCATACTTCAGATCACCTCTCCATGTTCCGTCCCAATCTTACTGAGAGTAGTCTCAAACAAGATTTTGTCTCCTGCTCCCTGACAAGTATGTACATGGACCCTAGATACTGATTGTCCCCTGTTTCCCTAGTAGTAGAATATTCTCAAGTAAAGAAGTCACTCTTGTGTTAGAAGATTCTTCCCCTCCTTCCCCCTGTCCCACACACTCCAAGTGAGCAACTACTTACCATGCTCCTCTTATATCACGTAAAAAAAATTCTAATCATAGTTCTGCATAAGTCCTTTAACTATAAAGAATTTTGTAATCTTCTTGTACCAATACATAAATGATTGCTGTACACAATGGTGTAGCCCGCAAGTCATCTATACTTTCTCATAGCATGCATGTTTTTGCCTAGGGTCTTCACAAATGGGTGTATTTAACCTGACAAAGTTTTTCCCAGAGGGTCAAGAAGGATCATATTCCTGAGTTCAAATCTGGGCTCAGACACAGTAGTTATATGATCCTGGACAAGTCAAAAATCCTGTTTTTCTCAGTCTCATCTATAAAATGACCTAGAGAAAGAAGCGGCAAACCACTCCAGAGTCTCTGCCATGAAAACCACAAAGAGAAACATGAAGAATTGGACATGATAAAATTAGTGAAGATTAACAATTTCCTTATATGATTGGAGTGTTTTCTTTTCAAGTTGTACACTTTTATCATAATATCTCTTTTACTAATTCTCTAATATACAACTTTGTTAACATGTTATAGTCTACCGATGTACCTCGTTGGGCTTTCCATTACCCTTCATTTGACCCACCATTTGAATCCTTAAGATATGGTTTCATTCCATGCTATAGGCTATGTAAATCAGCTGAGGAATACTAAATCAAAAGGATACATCTTTGTTTTAGGAAGAGAGATTTAGAATTAGAAAGAACATTTTAAGCCACCAAGTCTAATACCTTCACTTTTCAGAGGGGGAAGATGAGTACAGAGAATTTCAATTATTTTCACATGTGTAGAAAGTAAGTGGCTAAGGAAGGGTTTGAAAACAGGTCTTCTGGACTCCAAATCCAGTAATTTATCCACTAAGTTAAGCTCTTCTACAGGTGTTGGGGAAAGAAGGCAATTGCTTGCTCTGAGGACAGATGGAAATGTTGCTTTCTTGTTCATAATGGGGGGAAATGAGAAGATTGAGAGGAAATAAGACCACAATGTATGACACAGAAACATAGACACAAAGATCAGCTCCTGAATCAGAGATATACTACTGTATGTTACTACTGTAATATACATTATTACTGTATATTACTACTTTAATCCCCCATCACAGGTGTGGAGGGACCTGGAAGAGGAAACCCAGATAATTTGGAAAAATAGAGAGAATATTGCCAATTGGGGCTAAATTTAGTGTCTTGCTGGTAGTCCCAATTGAGATAAATCTTATAGGCTATTGTACTATTGAGTTTTTCCTAGAATGTAGAGAGAAAGCTATTCGACCAGCTTCTCCTGAACACAGAGGAGGCATAAACTAGAATTAAGAACAAAAGGATCTTCATTTTCCATCTCAAAATGGGATACACAAAAGCTCTTATTATTTAGCACTGCATGATTTCCCAAAGGGAACCCATATACATTAAATGTTCAAGCCATATCATGTCATATCATATCCTACCAGTTCATGGAATGCTATGTAGTATTGTTTCATGCCATGTTAAAGAATATATCGTGTGATGTCTTATTCTGCCTTACATTGCCTTGGTATGATATATATTACAGAAAGCTATGGAACATTGCATTATACAATTGTGCTTTATGCTATAAAATAACATCTATTGTGTTAGAGTATGGCATTCTATAGATTTTAAAATATCTGTATATAGCATGAAATAATATAAAGTTTTATTACAAATAAGGAAATGGTAGTTTGGCCCACCAGGGAAGTGTTTGACCAGCATCCTGCTGGGCTAATCTAACATTAAAAATAAAATCACAAGACCTATCCCTATGACAATCTTTTTTTTTTCTTTTTGCATTTTCCCCTTCAAAATCAAATGCTAATTGAATAATTCTCATTATGACTTGCAGGTGATTTTGTACCTAAACTTCTATTCCTATTAATAAAATAACTAACCTTTAGTCACTAAGGTTCAGAATTTCAGAATCTTTCTTTACTCTTCATTTTCCCTTTCATCCCAGCATCCAATCAGTTAACAAGTCTCAAGGTATGGATGTTAAATAAAGGTCTGTTTGACTCACTGAACTAATTGAAAGCATAATTTGACATTTATGTTCAAAAGATTGAAATGATCATATAATATTCAAGCTTAACTGGACTCTGGAGATGCACAGGTCTCAGCAGCTTGAAGTTTTAGTCGCCAAAGCACCAGCTATGAGTCACAAAAACCTGAGTTCAGAATCTTCCTCTGACATTAATGGTGTAACTTTGGGCAAGCAACTTGTCCTTTCTTTACCTCAATATCTTCGTTACTAAAATGATAAGAATTGGATCTGCACTCTAAGGTGTTTTTTTAGCTTTAAAGCTATGGTTTTATTATCACTTTATAATCAAGAATAAAATAAACAAGTCTGAGGTCTAAATGGTTAAAGTCACACAGCCATTAGTTTCAGAACTTGGAGAAGAACTTAGTTCTCTTGCCTCTTAAATCCCATCTTAAACTTTCACCAAGTATTTGCATCTTATTAAAAAAATATTTCCAACAGTTTTATAAAATATGAGGGGGATGATTTGAGAAGTTTGTGTTTCTACACTTGCCTGTTCATTTCTACCACCAGGCCTGTTAAAAGATCTCACTCCAAAAGGTCCATACAAAATGACGAGACTGGCACTGCTCGTTGTGTGTCTGGGTGAAGTTGCCTTCTGGAAACTCTTAGAATGATTGATGTAGCTAAAGTAGCTAATTTAAATGTAGTGGTTTTACCTGGCCCAAGGGAGCTGTTGAAATGCTTTAACAGACAAGATGGGAATCAACAGTCAATCCGTGAGTAGAAAATCACTCAAGTATTCTGCCAGAGAAAGGCATGATTTCAGACTGGTGAAAGTAGAAGGCAGCAATAATGACAGGTGGCCAGATTCCTAAGGTTTGTCTATCCTTCCTGATTCCAAAGAATACTCTCTTTATACAGCCTAGAGGGTACATCAAACTTTTGGCAGTAGGAAATGACCAACCAACCCTTTAGTCTCATAGTATCTCACAGATTCAATCTCAATCCCTCTCACAGCTTCCATTTTCAGAAAGAAACGTTTAATAAACATAGGTGAAATAACTTATGCAAAACCACTGTGCCAAAAGCCTAAAGATAAAAGTAATTTAATAGAGTATAAAACATCTATCATTGGTTATTTTGGAAACCAGCTTTGGAAAATGTATCTGTAGTTAGGACAGAGGGAATGGTAATATCTGTATCCAGAAGACCCAAGGGAGTCCCAGTATTGACCTATCTCCTCTGCAAAATCCCAGACAGTTGACAATGGCCAAGTCTCAAGTAATAAAGTGAAAATATAAAAAAAAATCATTGCATTTGGAGACAAAATGACTTCAGGTGACAGCTCTATCTTGTATTAGCTGCTTAACCTTGCCCCCACCAATTGAATTCTCTAGAATTTAAATTTATTCACCTATAAAATAAGAAAAATTGAACTAGATTTTTTTTTCTATTGCCACTTCCAAGTTTAAATATATGATCTTGTAACTTCTGGTCAAGCCCAACGACCTCCAGCATTCATTTTTTACTTCTGAGGTACAACCTGGATAATTCCAAAGCCTAAATGTGTCAGTGAGTATAAATAATGTACTCACCATTGATTAAAGTCAAATATTCTGAGGATATAAGTACTAAGTACATGTAAATACTCATATTCTGAGGATATAAACACTCAGACTTTCATAAAAAGTTATCCAAGTCTCAAATACATTCATCGTTAAGGGTATATGAAGAGAATGTGTTGAAAGAGTGCTGAAGTGGAAGAATTAAAAAAAGTCTGAATAACATTATAGATTAGCCATAGTAGCTAATCTATAATGGATTCTAATAAAGTTGATTATCCTCTCTGAACCTCAGTTTTCTTATCTGTAAAGTGAACATGAGAGCATAATTCCTTCTCTGACTCAGTGCTACCTCAAAAGAGTGTCATAACAATTTGAATATTGTAAAACATATAATAATAATAACAATAATAAAGTAGTAGTAGTAGTAGCAGTAGTAGTCATAGTCATAGTCATAGTAGTAGTTATTGTAATTATTAGTCTTATCATGATCAATAAAGGATCATAGGAAATTCTTATTAATGTCAAGTTTTATTAAGTTTGTAGGATACAGCTCCTATTCAATAAAATCCTTGGCAATTTAAAGAAATAGTTCATCAGGCATGAGGTGAAAATTGAGTTTATTAATCTTGAAGATCAAAAATTGAAGTACCTTGTTATAAAATGGAAAATACATTCAATGCTCAAATATGTATTTGAAAGAGCAGGGATCTCAGTGTTCCCATCTTAAGTGCCAGTGAGCAATAAAATGTTGTAGTAAAAAAATGTAGTGCAATATATAGGTAAGAGTGCTAGAATTAAAGCCCAGGAGATCTTTAAGTATCCAAATGATCCATTGACAGTACCCATCTATGCAATCACAGAAGTCTCTTAAGTTTTTTGAGGATCAAGGCACTGCTAAAGATATATATGTTTTACTGGAGGGAAGTTTCCCATCAATAAAATCATAGAACCTTGAAATAATTAAGGGATGTATTTTGATAGGATTAAATTTTAAATAGGACTAAATTTTAATTTTAATAGGATTTTTCTATTCATTAAAAAAAAAAAACTCCAGCTTGCAGAAATTGTGTTAGAGGGAGGGAGGGAGAGGAGAGAGGAACACGAGATATAGCCAACTGATCCGGAGCTCCCAAGAGAATTCTAGAAAATAATAGTTGGACTCTACTTGATATCAATCAACTTCTTTTGTAACAGTTCCTTTTGTCTAGAACTTCCCATATAAACAGAGGAGTGGAAAACTTGGAGGGTATAATTTGGACTTTAAATAAATGAATTTGTTGATTGGTGTAGGGGGAGGATACTACTGTATCCCAGAGTAAAATAGAGCTGATAGCTACCTAGATAGCTAGTTAGATTTATAACTATACATTTTAATATATTTATATACATATATATATATTATATATACATTTATATTTATACATAAACACATGGGCACATATATGAACAATGTACATTTGTGTATATATATAATATGTATTTATGTATATATGTAAATGTTTAAGAAAAGATAGATAGTAAACTACAACCTGAAAAGTTAGAAAAGTTAAACTTTCATCTGTGCATATATATCTTGTTGATTAAGTGTATCATAAAATTACATAGCTGAGCTTGATTATCTAGTTCTAAAACTTTCCAAAAGTTTATGAATACTCTGAAAAATTAGTCTGTTTCATTTTTCTTGGTACCTAATTTCTTGATAATTCTCAGTCTTGCATTAAAGCTCTCTTTGCAAACACATATCAGACCTCAAAAGTACAAAATCTGTTGAAACATAATTGTGTTGTATCATAAGAACACAGCCAAACATGTTTATCCTGAATCAAATGCTGTGTTTGCCTAGCCCAATATAATAGTTCCCTTCTGTTCCTTGTTGTTATATAAACCACATTCGGGTTCATCTGTATTCAAATGAGTGCTGTGAGTCCCCATTCATTCCTCCTTAATTTCTATCCCATAACCAACAAGTAATTAATCATATGACATCACACTGCTGTTAAGTTATTTTCAGTTCTGATTCTACCTGACCCATTTAGGGGTTTTCTTGGCAAAGGCACTGGAATGAATTGCCATTTCCTGCTCTTGTTCATTGTACAGATGAGGAAACTGAGGCAAACAAGATTAAATAACTTGTCTAGGGTCACTCATCTGCTGAGTGTCTGAAGGCAAATTTGAATTCAGGAAAATAAGTCTTCTTGATTCAGCCCTTTCATTCTCTCTACTGAACCACTGAGGTATCCTTATATCACATTGCCATGGTGGAAAAGTAAATATTATAAAAATAAAAGACAAAATCAGGAAAATATGTTGAATAGATATGATTGCTATGTCATCAAAAACACTTACTAGGCACCCTATTGTGGTTATCTTTTCTCTCTCCACTCCCTTCCCTTTCCCCCCTTCCTATAGAAGTAACAAGACTCAAATAACTCACTGAATACTGTATCATCTCCTAAATATCCCTTCTTATCTTCACAGTGAAAGTTGGGGTGGTTCTTATGCAGTGGGTGTAGTTGTAGAACTCAATTAAGTTCTCTAGATTTCTTGGGAACTTATGCACCAGAATTAGATGGTGGCAGCTAAACACAGGTATATACGTAAGTATATTTACATATAGCCTAAAGGCATATGCTTTCTGTAAATGTCATAGTGTAAAGGGTATCCTTCATGGGTAGACATACTACTTTGACTCCTACCTGTGACTCAATATGCCAGGAGAAGAATCTTGCCCCTTACAACCTCTGTTACTTCTGTGGTCCACATTAGTCTTAGAATGAAGTACATAAAGACATTCCCTTTTTTTGAAACTCAATATCACATCTATTTTTTCCAAGTGTTCTTTTTTTAAAACTTCCATCATCTATTTTTGGTAACTTCATGTTGTGGTACTATCATTCAGGATGATGGGAAATACAGTTAGTCAGGATAAATGCTTTCTTTTACTTTATACATGAATTCTTCTTGTGAGAGAGCCACCCAAGGAGGGCTTTTAAGGGATTATTCCAAGACCCTGACTATTATGTACTCTGATGTGTCCGGCTCTCATAGCCACCACTCTTAGAAGCAACTTCCCTAGAAATCTAGGCCGTTCACTGCTTCTGGAGGTGCTGCATTCATAGCTACTGATGAGCAAAGAAAAGTAATCTCTTGATACCAAAATCCTTGGCTGGGTCAAATGGTTCAACAACAGAAACTAATATACATATATATACACACACACACACACACACACACACACACACATACACATATATATGTATACATACATGTGTATATGTATGTGTATATATATATATATGTATGTGTATATATATATATATTATATATATATATATATATATATATATATATATATATATATATTTCAATAAAAAGTACATCAACATGACTTTCCACTCTACTTAGTAATAATATACTACAGACCATGGTGTCTTTCCAAATGATTTAGTTGACACCTTCCAGCTGTGGAATCCTACCTCATTAGAATGTGAGCTTCTCAAAAGATGGGGCTCTTATCTATTTGCATCCCCAGTCCCTTGTTGAGTGTTTTGTACATAGTAAGAGCTTAAGATTTTACTCTTTTTTTTTTTAATTATGTCACTAAGTGGCAAAAAGGTGCCTTCATTTCCCAAAAGCTATTTTAGCAGAGAACAATTCCAGCTAGTTTTTTTTTTTAATTGGTTGTAATATTAAACTGGAGAGCATGAATATGATAACATTGTGTCACTGACACTCTAATGTAAATTGTGCTCTATTTGGCTTGGGATCTAAATAAAAATCCAAATTCTTCCAATTTCTAAACTTATAACTGGAAAAGTTACTTCTTCTTAGTCACCATTCTCCCTACCCTGGATATCTGCATATGTATAATGAAGCCATGTATAATGGAGAAGGCATTTAAACTTTTTTCCTGCACCATTCTTTTTGTTTTAACTTTTTTATTTTCAAAATATATGCATGGTTTTCAACATTCACCCTTGCAAAACCTTTTGTTCCAAATGTTTTCTCCAGGCCTTCCCCTACCCCTCCTCTAGATAGCAAATAATCCAATATATGTTAAACATGTGCAATTATTGTATACATATTTCCACAATTGTCATGCAGCACAAGAAAAATCCAATCAAAAAGGAAAAAAAAATGAGAAAGAAAATAAGCAAGCAAGCAAACAACAACAAAGTGGAAATACCATGTTTTGAGCCACACTCAGTTCCCACAGTATTTTCTGGGTGTAGATGGCTCTCTTCATCACAAGACCATTGGAATTGGCCTGAATCAGCTCATTGCTGAAAAGAGCCATGTCCCTCAGAACTGATCATTGTATAGTCTTGCTGTTACTGTGTATAATGTTCTCTTGGTTCTTCTCATTTCATTTAGCATCAATTCATGTAAGTCTCCAAGCATCTCTGAAATCATCCTACTGATCATTTCTTATAGAATAATAATATTCCATAACGTTCATATACCATAACCTATTCAGCCATTCTCCAACTGATGGACATCCAGGTCCTTGTCACTACAAAAAGGGCTGCTACAAACATTTTTGCACACATGTGTTCTTTCCTCCTTTTTTATGGTTGTTTTGGGATACAGGCCCAGTAGAGACACTGCTGGATCAACAGATATTCACAGTTTGATAGCCCTTTCCTGGACCATTATTCTAAGCTTTGATTCTAAATCAATATCTATGATTTTGTAAGACAAGCAACTTGATGACTACAATAAAATAGCCAGTGTTGAGTAATTGTCATGGCTAGTATTTGTCCCAAACAAAAGATGGAGGCACATCTGTTCTTCCAGCAGAGAGGTATGTAGTCAGAGGAAGCCAAGGAGGAGGGGCTGAGATAGGGTGGTAGGACACGCACACACTGTCAAACATATCCACTAGCAATTGATTTGACTTACCTACTTGTGTTTATTTTAAAAGTCTGAGTTATTGATTGCCTCTTAAAATTACAGTCGTGAATAAAACTAAACTTATCATTGCAAATTATAAAGAAAGAAGAGGGCGGCTAGATGGTGCAGTGGATAGAGCACCAGCCCTGAAGTCAGGAGGACCTGAGTTCAAATCTGGTCTCAGACACTTAACCCTTCCTAGCTGTGTGACTTTGGAATGTTTTACTGGGCATGTCACTTAATCTCAATTGCCCTGGGGGAAAAAAAAGAAAAGAAAAGAAAAGAAAACAAGAAAATAAATAAAATTATTCAATCTTGTTTCCCAGGCTCAGAAATTTCAAAGCATATTCATTGATCAAGGTAGAATCCATACTTGAATATGCAGAAGCTGTTGGGGACAAGATAGAAACATTGCCAAAGATTTATCACAGGATATACACATGAGTTTCACAGGGTGGATAAATAAAAAAGGGTTGCTGCCTGTACCATTAAAGGGATTCCTCACATTGGTGAGATCTTATGAATTGCTAAAATAATGAATTGAGTGATAACTGAGGCATTTTATCAAGATATCTCAATATACTATTATCAAGCTTCTTCCACAGTCCACAACTAAAACCGAAACCTTCCTATCACCTTGAAATTTTACTAACCATATATCCCCTTGTGTCAGACATAAAAAAGGCAGAACACTCCATCTTTGAAGTTACAATGCCTTTACCATTAGGAAAAAAAAATGCATCCACTAAAGTTTTTTTTTTTTTTTTTCCAACAGAGCAACACAATAAAAGAATAAGTGTCTTTGTAGTGAGAAGTAATATAGAAAGATAATTAAATCTCAGGGGCATTTTTTTGGTCTAATGCAGTTTTTCTCAGAGAGAAAAGCAAGTATGAAGGCTGCCCCCAAAGACACTTTTAGACCTGCCATAGCCATAGATGCACAGTTGAAAAATGAAAATACTGTCCCTGATTTCTTTCCTTTCAAGAAAAAAGGATGCTTAATATTCATTGGGGAGGATGAGGAGAAGAAAAACATCTGCACTGTTATTTTCAAGGGAATGAGGTGCTTGTTCTCCTCCACTGAAGCAACCCTCTTGACAAAGATAGTTGCTAGGGAACCTGCCAGTTTGAGGGGGTAGTTTTCATATGTTCCCAAAACTGAAGAATTGTAGCATGGCCTTTATGGGCACAACCTGAGCCAATTAGAATAGAGATGCTGACGTGAGCACAAGTAGTTGATTTCACAGAGGTAAGGTTATCAATCCCCAAATGAGGGAAGCTGCCAATCAACATAGCATTAAAAAAAAAAAAAAAAAAAAAAAACAGGACAAGGACCAGAATCACTAGAGTTAGGTTCAGGTATTAACCATGGCCCAGCTGAGTGACTCTGGGAAAGCCCCTTACCCTTATTAATATGCTAATCCTTATTAGAAAGATAAGTAATGAGTATTATCATGATTCTGGATCTATGATGATTCTACATCAATATATATAGTGATTTGCTTGGTAAACTCTTAGGTAGAACTTCTTAAACTTTTTCCATTCACAAACACTTTTCACCTGAGAAATTTTTATATGACCCCTGGTATATAAATATATATAATAGGTACACACACACACACACACATATATATATGTATAATTTACTTATAATTTAGCAATGCTCACATTCAGTTACAAAACTCCATAAAGGATCATGACCCACAGTTAAAGATTTTTTTTAGAGAGTTACCTATCTTAGTGGTGACCAGCATATGGAAGTGGTAGAATTTTGAATTCAGCTCATGAAATTCAGCTAAGAAAACAGCAATCCTTCCAAGGCAATCCCAATAAACTTTGGCTAGAAAACTCCATCTGCATCCAGAAAAAAAAAAGAACTATGGAAATTGAATGTATATCAGCACATGGTGTGTTCAATTCTTTTTTCTGTTTTATTTTTCTTTCTCATGTTTTTTTTTTCTTTTGTTCTGATTTCTCTTTCCCAACATAATTCATAAAGAAATGTATATTTTAAAAAGTTAATATATGTGCAACAGAAAAAATAAAACAATTTTTAAAATTTTAATTTAATCAAAAATAAGAAAATGGCAATCCTGCTATTTTATTCCTCATGTGTTCTTGGGATAGCGCCTAAAGTGAACTTTGAACTCATGTCTTCCTGATACTACAGAAGCTAAAAGGTGCTGACTGCAGTTTGGGGTTTGGAATCAGCAAGAATTATTTTCCTGAGTTCACATCTAGCTTCAGACATTTACTAGCTGTGTGACCCTGGACAAGTCACTTAAACCTTTCTGTCTCAGTTCCCCATTTATAAAATGTGCTAGAGAAGGACCACTCTATTATCTTTGCCAATAAGATCCCAAAATGGTGTTACAAACAAACAAAGAAACAACAATTTCCTGACTCCAGCCCTTATTCTCTAGCTGCCCTAATGAATTGAGCATAATTTGAAATTTTGATTTGAATTTCAATTATTTAGTGTGAGAAAAGAAACTAACATTTCTTCAATTCATTTCAGAAATGTATAATATCTACCGTGTATAAGTCAACATAATGTCACTTTTTCCTCTCTCTAGTAAACCTTACATATTTAAAAGGGCAAGGGAGAGCAAATGAATAGGTAAAGTAAAGAATGCTGTCTTTGGATGAGGAGGACTGAATCCCAATCTCAACTCAGT
Source organism: Antechinus flavipes (assembly GCF_016432865.1). Classification (NCBI taxonomy): domain Eukaryota; kingdom Metazoa; phylum Chordata; class Mammalia; order Dasyuromorphia; family Dasyuridae; genus Antechinus; species Antechinus flavipes. The sequence goes on from NC_067403.1 coordinate 236,147,597, forward strand.
CAGGTAAAGAACTTCATCATATTCATTTCCAGACTCCTCTTTAAGATGAGAATGTTAGATGAATTGATCAATAAGGTGTCTTTCAGTTTTAAATAAATAAATGAATATATATATGTATATGTATATGTGTGTATATATGTATGTGTGTGTACACAGACAGAAGACATAGTAAGCACAAACCATTGAGAGAAACTACAATAAGTTCTTGGTGAAAATTACAAACCAGCAAGCAATTACTGCCCTCAAGGAGCTTTTATTCTAATAAGACAATAGATGAAAGAAAATGAGACTGTGAGGAGAAAGTATATTACAGTGGGAAGGTATGAAGCATGATAAGGCAATAGACATTGAGAAGTTTCTAGGAGAGTAATTCTTGATAAAATAAGAAAAAACATATATTTAACTGTTAGGATTCTTACAAAGTGATACTTCAGTTGTCTAATTTTAGCATTGTGCTTAGCAGTTCTCTAGTTCAGAGTACACACCTTTCACACCTTTAAGAGTTCACACATTAGTTCACACATTAGCATTTGAGATTCACAAGTCAGGATTCAGTCAGGAGATTCACAAGTCAGGAACCCACAATGCTATTTTCTCAGAGGAGGAGTCAACATTTGAGTTTACACCTCTAAAAGAGCATATAAAAGGGAAGAGCCTCAGTCAGGAATCATTTGAGGAGATTGAGAAAGCAAGATTCAATGGGGCAGAATGAAGCATTCAGAAGAAAAGAGACTAACCAGGCTATTTTGGAAGAGACAATAAAGGATTTGAACTTTTAACAGCTGGCTACATTTGAGGTGATTATTACTAAGAACTGAAACTAAGGCTGCCTCCAAAAGCCCCCAAGAAATCTGCTCCCAGAGAACGATCATATTTTAGAAAAGAACACGACACTTATCAAAGCCCAGAGAATAGGGGTCAGAGAGGCAAGAGATGATTATAATGGCCAGAATTATGAAGAGCTGGGTAAAAAAATAGCTGAGGACAGATGATAGTTTTGGAGTGGGGAGGACATTGTTTTGTTTTGATTTGTTTTCCACATTAATCATGTTGTAGAAGAAGAAACAAAAAAAGAAGAAAATAAACAAACAAAAAAGAAAAATGCTATGTTATTTTTTTTTTCTGTATTCAGATTCCATCAATTGTTTCGGTTGATATGGATAGCATTTTCCATCATGAGTTCTTTGGAATTGTCTTGGATCGCTGTATTGTTCAGAACTAAATTATTATAATTGATGTATTGTACAATGTTGTTGTAGTGTGTAGAATTATGTATAATGTGTACCATGTTTAGTTTTGCTAGCTTAAATTTGTATTGTTCATTTAAATCTTTCCAGGTTTTTCTGAAATCCATCTGCTCATCATTTCTTATAACATAATAGTATTCTATCAAAATCATATACCACAACTTGTTCAACTATTCCCCAATTATTGGACATCTCCTCAAATTACAATTATTTGAATATTTTTGTATTTAGTCTTTTCCCCTTTTCTTTGCTCTCTGAAAGATACAGACTTAATAGTGATATTGCTGGGTCAAAAGATACAGATTTTTAGACCTTTGGGCATGGTACCAAATTATTCTTCATAATTGTTCCAATTCACAACTCCACTAATAGGGCATTTGTGGATCTGTTTTTTCCCCCACATCCCCTCTAACATTTATCATTTATTTTTGTTATTTTAGTCAATAAGATAATTTTGAGGTGGTGCCTCAGATTTTTAGGACAGATGATTGTTGGCCAATAGTGAAATGGATCAGGATTTTTGTGTTCATCAATAGACAGGATATGAGAGGGACCTATAATTAAAGGCAAGAGATTTGAATAAATGGAGAAAAGATAGGAAAGGAGTCCATTCTAGACATGGGTGACACTGTGGGCAAAGGTGCCGAGATGGGATATGTAAGGTCAGATAGGCAAATTAAGCAGAGTCCAGATTAATTTGAGTATAGAATATTGGCAAAGAAATAGCATGATGTTAAGCTTGAATTATCAACTACAGCCACATTGTGGTGGGCTATAACTGTTAGAATATGCAGTTTGTAATGTTATTTGTTAAGTGATGGGGAGTCACTGAAGGTTTTTAAGAAGAGATTTCAATGAAATGCATCAGAGATTCATTAAGTACTGTTCATGTGTAAGATGTTACACTAAATGACATGGTTACTAAGGCAGAAATGGAGCATAGACTCGTTCTCAAGGAGCTTACATGCCATAGATGGAACATAGACTATTATATGTAGAAAGGCTAGTGAAGCAAAGCAATTGGGAAATTCTCAACTTTCACGTTCAGATTGAAAAAGGAAGAAAAGTAGAAGGTATAAGAAGTTTCTAGCATGTTTGCTTCTTCATTTTGAGCCAGATAGTTTAGAAAATCAGCTTTTCTGTCTCTGTTTTGCCCTTTCTGCAAAACTAATCAGGAGAAAACTGAACAATGAAGCTTGACAAATGATTTGATCCCAGTAATGGACAAAGGTCGGGGGAAAATGCTCCCAAATGTTTCATTGCATCCAAGAAGGGTGACAGCAATGCACATTTTGCTGTTTTCCTCCTACACAGTGCACCTGTCAGGATGGAAAATGATAGTGATTGCTGCCTGTGCTCATGGGAGTGGCAAAAAATTGCAAATCAACAATTTATGACCAAAGTCCCTTCTTTATTGTAGGCACAGTAGCATCCTTAATAGTAGAGTCAAGGACGCCATAGACTGAAAGTTCACCTTTAAAACATAGCTAGATTATTCAAAGTACATTTATTTAAACTCAGGTTGAGACATTGTCCTTACCATATACCCCATGTTTTAAATTAGAGAAATGATATTTTGAGAGAAGAAGGCTATTCCTTTTTACTAGCATAGGAATAGGAATGGAACCTAATTAATATTCATTGGTTAGAAAGAACTCGATGATGAGGAAACTTTCTTTTAATGGAGGTGATCAATTCCTCTACCATTAGATTTGTAGAGTACAGCCTAAAATATTGAGAAGTTGAGAGCAATTGAATGAGTCATCCAGGCCACCATGTACAGCCTTTATTTATCAGAAGCAGAAGTTGAACAGAAATCATTCTGCTTTCGAGGTTCACTCTGTACCTATTATATAGCAATGATTCTCATTATATTAGAGGTAATAATGATAGATAATATTTATATAGGTTTTGGGTATAAAAAAGCTTTACAAAAATTTATTGTCACAATGATCTTGGCAGAGAGAAGCTGTTAAAAGCCCATTTTACAGATGAAAATAAAAACAAAAAACAAAACCTAAAGCTGAATGAATGAGGTTCTAAGTGAGTTTCCAAGGATTACACATCTAATATGTAGGTGAGGCCAGTTTATAACTCTGGCCTCCCTGATTCAAGGTCCAATACATCTTTGCCCAAAACAGAGATTCTAAAGGAATCTGTGGTTTGATGAGCACTACACCCCCTGTTTTACCACAAATTACCATTTCTCTGTAAATTAATGGATAATCTTTAAGAATTAAGCTATCCAAAAAATGTATCACCTGATGGCCAAACTTAGAATGTGTGTCCCTGCTCCAAACAATCTTGCCTAGAATGATATTCACATACCAAATTATCAGTCCCTTAATAGTTTTGAACTTGACAAGCCCATCGGACCAGCCAGAAGTAACAAAGTCTTTCGAGAACCCAGGGTTACTCTTATACTAAAACAAAGTATCTAAAGAGGATGCTATTGTATATTTTTATTAACAGGAACAACAGTAAACACAATTGTTACTCAGTTGTTTTGAGTATGTTCAACTCTTCCTGGTAATTTTTCACATTTTCTTGGCAAAGATAATGGAGTCATTTATCATTTACTGTTTCTTTTTGCAGCTCACTTGGAAGTGAGGCAAACAAGGCAAATGGATTTGCTCAACACCACAAAGTGTCAGAGGTCAGATTTGAACTCACAAAGAGGAATTTTCTTGGTTCAAGGCCTATGCTCTATCCAGTGTGACACCTCACTGATAAATAACCACAATAATGGCTTTATAATTTTAGAGAGAGCTTTTCCTAGTATGATAGTTCCAAAAACACCTTCTGATTTATTTGGGCTCAGCCTCTCTTGGAGGTTGTCTCTGCTATGGATCTAGTCCCACCTCCTACCAGGGTAACCTCTCCTTGCCCTTTTTTGACAACACCTGAAAACTTCCATGTTGGTATAGCATAGAGGGGACCTGGTGTCGTCCTGCCTGTGACATCAAAGTTGGAGAATGAATTAGGAATGGAACAATAACCTACTCCCACCCTTTAACCTCTGTAGCTTTCCTTTGTATCACAAAGCTGTTTCTCCTAGTTCTGCTACAACAGTCATAGATCCATAGATTTAGAGCTATGAACAAGGATCTCAGACCATCTGTCCTCATCTTCTCATTTGATAAATGAGGAAACCACAGCCAATAAAATTAAAAAGACTTGCCAGTTTCAGGTCATAAAAGTAGTAAATGTCAAAGGTATGATTTGGTCCCAGGTGCTCCAACTTCTGGAACACTAACTCTTGAGCAGCCATGGTTGCATACTCCCTCGTTGCTACTATAAACAGATTCCTTCCCCTCAATATCTCATTTACCCCTTCCTTGTCTGAATTAAAATATCGATAATAAAGGAAGATTGCTTTATGGATTTATTGGTCTGACTCTTGTGAAAATGCTCAAGATGCTTAAAACTGGAATTTACTGGTATATTTAACACAATATTTTTTCAAATGGATAGCATAAGTTTTGTTATCCTTGCTGCATCTAAGACCATCTCCAGTCATCATGAGCTACATCGTGAACCTGGACCCTGTTGATTCTAGAGGAGAAATTAAGGCTGGTGACTTTGACAGCCCTCCCTCACTTAAATCCAATTCACTTTTATTGTCATGGCATCATCTCTCTGATGTCATGATTCCATTTAAGAATAAAGAACAAACCACAATAACAACAATGTCCCCATTTAATGACTAGGAAATTGAGGCACAGAATATTAAAATGGGTTACTTAGGGCTATAATCATATAAGTAATGGAGCTGGCATTTGAACTGAGGTGTTCTTTATTTTATTTTATTTTATTTTTTAATAACTTTTTATTGACAGAACCCGTGCCAGGGTAATTTTTACAGCATTATCCCTTGCACTCACTTCTGTTCTGATTTTTCCCCTCTCTCCCTCCACCCCCTCCCCCAGATGACAAGCAGTCCTTTACATGTTGAATAGGTTACAGTATATCCTAGATACAATATATGTGCACAGAACTGAACAGTTCTCTTGTTGCACAGGAAGAATTGGGTTCAGAAGAAAAACAAAAATGCAAGCAGTTTATATTGATTTCCCAGTGTTTTTTCTTTGGGTGTAGCTGCTTCTGTCCATCCTTGATCAATTGAAACTGAATTAGCTCTCTTTATTGAAGAGGTCCACTTCCATCAGAATACATCTTCAAACAGTATCGTTGTTGAGGTATATAATGATCTCCTGGTTCTGCTCATTTCACTTAGCATCAGTTCATGTAAGTCTCGCCAGTCCTCTCTGTATTCATCCCGCTGGTCATTTCTTACAGAACAATAATATTCCATAACGTTCATATACCACAATTTACTCAACCATTCTCCAATTGATGGGCATCCATTCATTTTCCAGCTTCTAGCCACTACAAACAGGGCTGCCACAAACATTTTGGCACATACAGGTCCCTTTCCCTTCTTTAGTATCTCTTTGGGGTATAAGCCCAGTAGAAACACTGCTGGATCAAAGGGTATGCACAGTTTGATAACTTTTTGAGCATATGAACTGAGGTGTTCTGATCCCAAGTCCTCCCCACTAAAACATTATGCTTCATACAATAAAGGAGAAGACTATAAAGACAAGTATTACCTACATATGTTGATTTATTCAGTCATGTGATACATGGAATACAAGATACTGAAAAGAAGTTTATGACACTTGCTCCTGAGGAGCTGACATGCTCATTGGTTAAAAAAAAAAAAAAAAAAAAGACAGAGAATATCAAAAGGGGATATGATTTTAAAAAATACTAATTCAGACAAAACGCACTTACTACAATCTCATTAAGTTAGCCATGCAATCTACACTTGTACATCTCCATAACACAGAATCCACTTCCTCCCAAAGTAACTCATGATAATTTTGGATAGTTCTCAACACTGAAAAGTCACATTCCTTGTCCTTATGTCAAACAATCCTGCAACTACTCCTCTCCTTCACTGCTTATCCTTCAGTCCTATAAAGCGCTACTATTCACTCCTTTCATTACAAACTTTCAACATAAGAAGACAAGGGTCATGTTCACCCTAATTTTCTTTCATCCAGAATATTCATATTTTCCATGGATAATCTTGTATGGACTTTTTTCTAGCACCTTCACCACTATGGATATTATTACTTAGACATATTCCATTTTACAAAGATCCAAACTAAAATGTGACAACAGAAATGAATACAACTTCAGCCACAGTTTGAATAAGTAGAATATAGTAGGAATATCTTGTTGCTATAAATTATGTGGCTTTTAATATAGTCTGGGGTAACACTGCCATTTTTGGTTTCTATATCATATTTTAGAAATAGGAGTTTGGACCTTTCAGTAGTAAAGAAAACACCAATCAAACAAACCAAAACTGTTTCATTTGAAGCTCTGTCTAGACACCTTTTAATATTAATGAAATTACTTTTTTGAGCCCACATGTGGACCTTTACATTGATTCCTATTATATTACATGTACATATTTATTTGCCTATCATTGACACCTTTAAATTATTCCTTGAGGGCAGGGATAGCATTTGTCTCTCTCTTTTTTAATATCTGCAGCTCTTACCACAGTGCCTGGAAAATATTTAAGCATTTAATAAATATTTATTGATTGCCTAACTATATTCCATCTTATTTTAATTGATTAATCATTCTATCCCTTTGACATATATTTTGAACAATGACCAAGACAGAGTCCTTCCTTGTATTGTCTCAAATACAAAACTGACAAGCTGTTTATGCCATCTATTTATAAGTAAACAGGAAGAAGATACCATGAGGAATGGAGTCTAAATCATATGTTCCAAAAAAGTTAGTAATTAGTTAATTAGTAAGAGTTAGAAGAAAAGTTTGGGTATTTTGTTTGGGTTAGAATTAGCAGGGAAACAGCACAGTATAGAGCTCTGGAGCTGGAGTCAGGAGGACCTGAGTTCAAATTCAACTTCAGATACAGACTAGCTGTATAACTGTCACTTAACTCCAATTACCTCTCAAAAATAAAGGCAAAAAAAAAAAATCAGCAGGGAGCACTCTTTGATAAAAAGAGACTTCATTTTATCCCTGAAGAATAAGTCATATTGCAATAGGTGGAAAGGAAGATTTATGGGGGAACAGTATAATAAAAATCACAAGGATTAAAATGAACATTGTGTATAGAAGAGAATAAAAAGATGCTTTGGTAAATGGTGTGAAATAATTGGGAATTGAGCAGCTAGATGACTTGGTGGCCACGCATAGTACATTAAACTTGAAATCAAGAAGACTCATCTCCCGGAGTTCAAATCCTAACTCAGACATTTCTAGCTATTTGACCCTGGAAAAGTCACTTCACCTTCTTTGCCTCACTTTCCTCATCTGTAAAATGAATTGTTGTGTCTTTTCCAAGAAAACCCCGATAGAATCACAAAGAAATTGAAATGACTGAACAACAATACAACTATTTTGGAAATATAAACTGAGGTCGGATTATTTAGAACACTAGATTTAAGTGTCTGGAAGAGCTTGATCTTGAATGGGTAAGTGTCAGAAAGCCCTGGAAACAGTTTTTTGAGTAAAAGTAGCATGATTAAAATGGTCTTTTAGGAAGATTAATTGGGCAGAAGAGTGGAAGTGAAAGATTGGAGGCAATGTCTTGGAGAGACAAGAAAGGAGATGCAAAAGTCACATATTTAAATTAAGGAGGAAGAGAGGAGCCCATTTGGTCTAATCCCTCATTTTACAAATGGGAAACTGAAATATGAAGAATTTCAAATACTTGTCTAGCTTTACTGTAACAAGTGGCCCAAATGGGATTCAAATCAGTGTGCTTGTACACCAATGCCACCGGGTCATGCTTTGTTGGATCTGAGCTTCAGTTAGACATTCAAATAATCTCCTTCACTTTCCTTTTTTTTTCAGGAATCAGATCAAATCCTACATCTTCCAGAAGTCCTTTCAGTAATAAAGAAAGCAACAATTATACCAACCAAAATTGTTTCCTATGAATCTTTGTCTAGAAACCTTTTGATACCAATGAAGTTATTTTTTTGAGCCCAAGTATGTAACTTTACATTGATCTTTATTACATGAACATATTTATTTGCTGTCATCTCCACCTTTACATTGTGAGTTCTTTGAGAGAAGGGAGAGCATTTTTTTTCTTTTTGTATCTCCTTAGTAGTAGTCCTCTTTAGTAGTCCTTCTACTACCATCCTTTCAGTGATTACCCTCCACTTACTGTCTAGATATTTTGTTTATATCTAGCTATTTACATATTGTTTCAACCATTAAATTATGAATGCCCAAAAGGCAGGACTCATTCTATTTTTCTTTGTATGCTCTGAGCTTAATCTACTACCTGGCATGTAGGAAAGAAGAAGGGAAAACCATTTGTAGAGACCTACATACACACACATTGCATCTCTTCCTCCTAGCTTTCCTGATGTCTTTTCAGTCTTAGCTTCTTCTTTAAGAAGTCTCTCCCAATTCTTCTTAATCTTAGCAGCTTCACTCTGAGAATTATCTCTGATATACTTTGTATATATCCAATTAATGTATGTCTGTATGTATGCTCTCTACTTAGATTGTGAGTTTCTTGAAATTAGTGACTAGCTTTTTTATTTATTTTTTTTAATTTCCAGTGCTTAGAGAAATAATAGATATTTAAAAAAAAAGAAAAGAAAAGCTAGTTGATTTATTAATTGAGCTATACTAGTAGGAAAAAGAATAAAGGAACATTAAGATTTAAGATCAGCAGCATCCATTAACAATAGCCATTTTCTGGCTTATTGTATCCCTGGGGAATATGTGTATCCCCAAGGTAACTTTAACTTCAAATGGCAGAATGCAGCCAGGAAAAAAATTTCTAAAAATAAATCAGATGTCTGAGAGTACAATATCACACTAGCTTCTTCTTCTTCTTCTTCTTCTTCTTCTTCTTCTTCTTCTTCTTCTTCTTCTTCTTCTTCTTCTTCTTCTTCTTCTTCTTTTTTTTTTTTTTTTTTTTTGGTTCTTTAAGAACCCCAACAAAATCACCACACTTAAGGAGGAAGTCAACTAGAGTCTAGATTAAGAGGGGTCTAGTTCATTGCAAGTTTATAAAACCCATTGATTTTCATTACTACATGATAAATGCATTAGAGAAGTGTGAGGGAAATGCTATGTAAAGGATAAGGAGGAAAGGTTTCCATCAAGTGAGAGAGGCTAATGGAAAGATCAAGGGATAGTTAGAAAGTCAGAAAGGATGATGGAGACTATCTAATCCAGTTTCACTATTTTACAAATGGAAAAAGAAAGATTCAAAAAGGGTGATTTTTCTAAGGTCATGTAAGAAGTGAGGGCCACATATAAGATCTAAACTCATTCTTTTTAACATAATAGTGTCTAGTGCATATTCTGCTGTTCCTCAGTCCCTCTCAACTTTTGTTATTATTATTCAGTCATTTTCCAGTTATTTCTCCATGACAACATTTTGGGTTTTTCTTGACAAAGATGCTGGAGAATTTGTCATTTCAACATCTAAATCATTTTTTTTACAGATGAGGAAACTCAAACAAATTCAGTTAAGTGACTTATCCAGGATCACATACCTGGGAATTTTCTGAAGCTATATTTGAACTCAGGAAGATGAGTCTTCCTGACTCTAGACCAAGTGCTCTATGCATTATGATGCCATCTAGTTGTCTCCTTCTCAACTAGATAGGGCAAAAAACTTTGAATAAGAGGAACAATGTTAAATTCTGACATTGCTATTTCTCCCTTCATAACTATGTACACAACCTATTTTAAATTTCAGTTTCTCAAATGCTTAAGATAAAATTTTTAAAAAGAGACTTACAAAGCAAATCAGTGGGGGGTGGCATAATTGCTAAGGCTTCTTCTGCCCCTAGCTCTAAAATATTTAAAATTGTATGTTTCTCTTTGGAAATCTATGACATATAAGAAATTGGTCTGAATATAATAGAGAAGGGCATGTGTGGCTCAAAGTCCAAACTAAGCCTGTCCCAATAGTGAACGCCAAGAGCAACACAGTCATAGATACAATTGAGAAGATGATTTGCAGAAGAGCTGCTTAGAATTTTTTTTCCACTAATGAACCTTTTTTTCTGGAGTTTTTACATGTCCCCAGTAATATAGGCATATAAAATAGGTAAACAAATCAAATATCTTCTGCTATTAGATTATTATTGCATGATTCCCACATTCAGTTTTGCTATCCCATCTGCAGTCATGACCCACATCTTTGGTCTACAGAACTGGTTATGGACAAAACTAGATTCTAGCATTGCTGCTACTCAGGTTTCAAGGTTATGGCCCAGTTTGATTTCTTTAACCAATAAGAATGATGCTCTTGGCTTTCAGTGACGGCTCATCAAAGCTTATTATTTGTATTATACAATATTCAAATGACCACTTAAAAAACTGGCAGCTAATGTTGACATACCCTTTAAAATTATGAAAGCTTTTTGTATTAATGACCCCCATCTGATTCACGCAATCTACCCCTTTTTGAGGAAGAGATGATTAATAATTTAATTTTACAAATGAGGAAACATAGATAAAGGGAGTAAATTTATATAGGTAAATCTGTCCAATGTCATACAGCTAGAAGCCATATTAAAAACTGCATCTGGCTGTTTCTAAATGCAGCATTCTTTCCACAAAAACATTGCCTCCCTAGGTCATCTTGAGACCAGCTTCATTGGATCACAGACATAACTGGAAAAAAGACCTTTTGAGGTCATTCTATTGCCAAGAAGTCTTAACTTTGCTTCTGATTTGAATTTTTTTTTTATAATTGTATTTCAATATAATTGATTTTTGGTAATCTCATTTTAAAAATGTTATATATTAAAAACAATATTGTGAGAAGGTGTTTATAGGCTTCACCATACTCTCAACATGGCCCATAAAACAAAACAGTTTGTGGATCTTGATCTAGAGAACCTAGAAGAAAAAAATAATAATAAAAGAAAATTGCCCAGAGTCACTGCTGCAAGTGACAAAATCAGAAATTGGACTCAAATTAGGCTCTAGTTTAGGCAATTAGTCAGGATTGTCAAAGAAAAAATGATTTCTCTGAAACTCAGTTTCTTAAGTATGTATTATTATTTCCCTTACAATGTAAACATCTCTTGGGGCAGCTAGCTGATGCAGTGGATAGAGCCTGGCCTTGGAATCATAAGGCCTCAGTTCAAATCCAGTTTCATATACTTACTAGTTGGATGACCCTGAGAAAGCATTAAAAAAAAAAAAAAAACCAACAACCACCACCAAAAAATGTAATCTCCCTAAAAGGGAGAGCCTTTTCCCTACCTTTACTTTAGTATTCCCAACACTTATCAATCAATCAAAAACAAAAACAAATAAGCAAACAAACAAACCAACCAACAAGAACCACTTGTTAAGTCTGCCATGTGCCAAGTACTGTGATAAGTCTCAGAGATACAAAAAGAAGCAAAAGCAAGATCCTGCCTGCAAGAAGTTTAGGATTATCTGGCCAATAGCAAGTGTCTAATAAATGTTTGTTGATTGTAATTGTGGATAGGGATAATAATATTTGCATTTTGGCAACCAGCCAAGAATGGCATGAGGAAAGCCTTTTGTAAATTTTGAAAGCATTCAACAAAAAATGAGCAATTAGCCCTATTAGAAAATCTCAAAATAACTCCTGAAGCTATACTATTTCTCTACTAAGAGAGATTCATTTTCATAACCTTCAACTGCCTTATCATCTCCTTCTTGTGGTCAATTGAATTCAGTAATTATTGAGTGTGATTCTTTGGTTTTGTTTTGATTTTCTATAAGCTGCAGAAAAGGATTTATCAACTTTGGGGGAAGTACAGAGATAGCCTTGGGGTGCTCTGTCAGCTGGGCCCAGCCCAGAGACATCAAAGAATATTATGGATGTGTAAAATCGCCCTTGGCAAATACTATTTACAGACCCTCTGGCACAGTTATGCAGAAATGATAAGAAATGTCAGGCTGGCTTGCTGCATCGAATTATAAACATCCTTTGCTTCAATATAAACTATCCACTCTAGACAGCAGCTCTAGAGCAGGTGTTCTTTATCTTTGAATGGTCATGTGTGCAAGTCTGTTGTGCGGATGTGTGTTTGTGTAGGTGTGGGCACGATGGACCCCTTTGACCAGCTGATAAAGCCTATTACTCTCTTCTCAATGATGTTTGTCTATGCATAATATAAAAACCCAAAATTACAAAGGAAATCACTTATATTCAAATATAATTATCATAATAGTTTTTAAAAGAACTTTTTGAATTCCCTGCAATCCATCTGGGAACCCAAGCTAAAAACCTTTGTGAGCACTGGGAAGCTTGAGATCACATTAAAAGTAAAAAGGGAAGGCTTCTTCTTTTTTTTTTTTTTTTTTTTTCTTCTCCTTAGTGTGCCACACTGGGCCCTATTAATTAAATCAGTGGTATAGCCAGAAGTAGAACTTCCCGAGATTATCTATAGTATGTGCATGAAGTATAGTTTATCCAATTTAATTAAATAACTTCTAAATATAACCCCCTTTTAATTCTTCTCCACCCAGAAACTAATTAAAAATGAAATTACTTAACATTTCTCTGTGACATCATTATAAAATTGTTCATATAAAAATGCAAATTTCTCCCTGAGAATTCGGGTAGTCTGTTTGGACCCCTGGGTGATGTTGACGGCCGAGGTGCTCACACTTGGCATGCCAATCAATCCCAGACTAAGAATCATCTCCTCATCTCCCTGGAGGTCTGCTTCGGCTCAGCATCTTGCTCTGCTCCTTCATCTTAGCATGTTCAATGGAGTTGATCAAAGCTATAGAGAGGGAGTGTGGATAGGTCTAAAAGGGCCCCAGCTGTTCCAGCTGTTCTGTAGGCTGGAGGGAAGCCTAAGGAGGTGATAGAAGAGATAATCTTGGACAGCTGGGCAGCATCAAAGCACAGAGCTTCCTGGGACAAAGACCCGAAGGTAGAAAAGGAAGACACTGAATACCTCTCTGGGCAACCCTAAGTTTGCTCAGTGCCAGACCTTGCTAGAAACCAATTTTGGTATTTTATTAAACTGGAACAGAGAGTACAACACAAAGTGGCCAAAAACAATCAATCAAACAAATAAACAAAAGCATAGAAGGTTAGAAAGTGATTCTGGCCAGAACTGCTTTAAGCTTTATGCATCTCTTCCCATATTTTATCACATTTGAACCTTGCCATGACCCTGTGAAATAGGGGCTGTTATTATCCCTACTTTATAAGGGAGAAAACTGAGGTTAAGTGTCTTGTCCAAGGTAATATAGTTAATAAATATTTAATCCTGGGCTTAAACACAGAAATAGCATCCTTTCCACTGCATCAGCCATTGTCTCTGATATCATTAGATATAAAAGCAGATATGTTTGCTCTATGACAGTATGTGTGGCAACCCATTCATGCATTGGGAGAGTAGATTATGCACAATAAACAATTTTTCACCTCATGATTTGTTTGATTTGGGGAGGTTACTTTATCTCTCTGGATCTCAATTTCCCCAACTAAAGACTGAGAGGGTTAGCATAATTCCAGAGAACCAATGATGAAACATGCTACTCTGTTTCTAAAAGAGAGGTAAGGCATTAAAGTATAGATAAAATCATACACGAAAAATGTAGGGTCAATATGAAAAGTTTTTTGCTTACTCATACATTAAGTTACTTTAAAATGGTGAGTAGGGGGGGTTGAAAGAAGATGAAGAGAGAAGAAAGAAAAGAAGGAAAAAGGAAGAAAGGAAGGAAATAAAGGAGAAAGAAAGAGAGGAAGGAAGAAAGAAAAACAGAGAGGAATGGAGGGAAAGAGGAAGGAAGGAAAAAAGGAAGGGAGGAAGGATTGGAAGGAGGGAAGAAGGAAAGAGAAGGCAAGAAAGAAAAGAGAAGAGAAAAAAAGAAGGGTGGAGGAAAGGAATCACTGGAAGAGTTGTATTGTTATTTAATCATTTTTCAGTCATGTCTAAGTCTTCATTAGCCATTTGGGACTTTCTTGGCAAGATACTGAGGTGGTTTGCCACTTCTTTCTCCAGCTCATTTTATGAAGGAAAAGAACAAAGGCAAAAAGGATTGAGCAACTTTCCCAGAATCACACAGTTCGTGTCTGAGGCTAGATTTGAACTCCTCTTCCTGATACCCTGTGTGTAACTCTATTCACTTTGCCACCTGGCTGCCTCCCATCCCCAATCAAAAAGAAAAAAAAAAGTTTTATTAGTTCCTAAATTCAAAATCAATCCATTTTGCCTGTTAATCCTGAACTTGCAATCGGATTTCCAACTTGATTTTTTAAATGAAACTGTTCTCCAAAATTACTAATGATCTTTGAATTTCCTAACTCTTTTTGGTATCCACAGTTTGGGATTTTTTGTTTGTTTTTACTGTCACCACAGAATTTGACCATATTGATTACACTCTCCTTCTAAATACCCTGTTTCCTTGAAATTTCCATGATACTGCTCTTGAAGGTCTCACTTCTTATCTCTCTGAGTATTTACTGTTATTATTCATTGCAAAGTCTTTACACATTTCACACTAAATATAGATGTTCCCCAAGGCTCAGTCCTGCACCTGTCCTTTTCTCCCTCTATCTGATCTCACTTTGTGATTTCATCAGCTCTCATGTTTTAAAAAAGTTATCTTGTTTACAAGACTGGAGGGATTTCTTTTCATTTTCAGAAAATAACCACTGCCATTCTCTCTCTCTCTAATTACTATCTGAACTTCAAGCTCATTAAATAAATAAATTAACAAATAATGAACAAACAAATACATAAATAGACATGTTTGGATAAGGAATTAGAGTAGTATAATTGAAAGAACTTGAAATGGATTTGGAATAGAAAAAGATTTTAAATCAGAAGATACTACAATCCAAGAACTGATATCCACAAGTTGTCAGTTGTACAAAATCTATTAATTTCTTTGAACCTCACTTTCCTCTTCCATAAAATGGGAGTCTGACCTTACTAGACCATTGTGGTTATGATAATATTTCCTAAACTACAGAATCCTAAATAAAGATAATGCATCATTAACATATTGAAATACTTTCATTTTTCTCCACTCTACAGCTTTTCCATTCTGCATTTCCAGAAGTTATTTCATTACTAATTCATCTCAGAGAAGATGGCCCTCTCTAGCATTTGTGTGTGGTCCATGAATATGTGATTTTCATCCCCTCCTCACCCTCAATTCCAAAATAAAGCCGGCTAGAGGCCTCACACAAGAATTTTGTCTGGAGGCTGAGTTGTTTAGTAATTGGGCTGTTTAAGAGTGGGATAAAATTGAACTACACTATTTAAGAGTAGGATAAAATAGAACTGCACTGTTTCTTTCTATTTGACCATCTCAGTCTGGAACTTCAATCCACAAACAAGGCTTTTTTCACAGTAAGCTGAAGTCCCAACCTGCTTCTGGGAGCACATCAGCCTCAAAATGCTACACAATTAAAAGAGAGGAATAATTAATAGCATGACGACTAGTATAAAAGCCAAAGAAATTATTAAGAAACAAAAAAGAACATCATTAAGAAGTACCAGAGGCTTTTATAAATATGTAAGTAGGATATGAGTCTAAATAGTACAGTATATAAATAAACTATCAAAATCTGTATCACTTACCTGATATTTCATATTGTCCTTGATTAATTTCCTGATAAAATATGAACTCCTTGAGAACAAGGATTGTTTCCTTTTCTCCAAGGATACTTTTATTGATTCCAGTGAAAGCTTCATCTCATTGCTTGGGTCCTGATTGACTCAGATTAAATGTAAATAGTAAGCATTTTGCCTGTGGCAAGAAATCTGAGGGTCTGCTCCTCCCAGATTCATTCACTGATTTATTTAGATTTTTTTTTTGAACTTGGTGAAAGGAGGAGATTGTTTGTCTCAATTGCTATTTAGCCTTAATCACTGAATAGATGCAGCCTCAGTCCAACTGAGACTTGTTGAAGAATTTAACGTTTAAAGATTAGATCTCCCATTGCACCAAGGGCCACCTACAGTCATCTTGATTTATATATTCCCATTGGACCCAGATGGTTTTGGAGGGTAAAGTGAGGCATGAGACCCTGCACAGCTCTCCCTCTCTTAAATCCAATTTACTTGTATGTCATTGTCTTCTATGAAAATGAAGAACAACAACAAAACACTCCAAATCCACTGATCTTCACAAAAGATCATCCTCTGGTCAATGAGTAGCAAGGGTTAGGGGAGAATAGAAACCTTATTTCCTCCATGCCAAAGGCAAATCCCTCAATCTCTACTCCACTGTTTAAACATTAAATGGCTTCCTGTTTTAGCCATAGTTCTATGAAGCATGATTCAATAAATCACAAGGTATCTTTGATATGGTTTCGACTCCTTTTATCCTTTTAACCTAGCTTAAATAGGAAGACTGATTTGGTGATAGAGTTAACCTTGAAGTCATAAAGGCTTGAGTTCAAATACTGATTTTGGCACATACTTTTCATTGCTTTAGATCAGGACTTCACAAACTTTTTTCCAGTCATGACCCCTTTTCACACAAGAAATTTTCACATGAACCCAGGTTATATAGTTATATAAATACAAATTTAAAATTTACTGATAATGAATCATAATTTCATGGCCCCAACAACATTTCAAGAAATTGGGCTCTAGGTAACACTTTAATACTATAAGTTGAGGAGAAAATTCTGACATATAGAAGAAGGCATTCACTTATCTGAGAAGTTCATAATTAGCCAAAAAAGATCCAGTCCTTATTCCTTTCCCTTTTGTTTTTAATTGATTCATTCAAACAAGAGGGTTAGACTTTATATGTTTATGCTTATTACAGTAATGAAACATATAAAGACAGACAATAGATATGTCAATTCAGTTATAATCTAGAGGAGAGAAGAGGGGAGAGAGACAGAAAGACAGAGAGAGAGAAAGAGAGAGACAGAGACAGAGAGACAGAGAGAGAGAGAGAAAGAGAGAAGAGAGAGAGACACACAGAGAGAGAGAAGAGACAGAGAGATGGGAGGGAGGGAAGGAGGGAAAGAGAGAGAGAGAGAGAGAGAGAGAGAGAGAGAGAGAGAGAGAGAGAGAGAGAGAGAGGTTCCTTTCAGTTGACTGAAAGTCAGTCTCTGAATTTTTTTGAATATCTATTAAAAATTAATAGTCTAGCAGAGTTAGTCCATCAGTTAAGAAGCATTTATTAAATGCTTACTATATGTCATGCTAAGGATACCAAAAAAGATAAAATCATGGCTCCTGCTCTCAAGAATCTCACATTATTTTGCAGTGGAGAAGACAGTTTGCAGATAATATGTATATATGCAAGATCCCTACAGTATATAAATGGGAGGTAATCTCATACAGAAAGGCTAGAAGTGGAGAAAACTAAGGAAAGCTTCTTGCAGAATGTGATATTAGAACAGTCTTGGAGAAAATTGGGAAATAGTAGTTAAAGTGGTTTTTCTAATCCTAAGTAAGATGAATTCTTGAAATAGGGATGTTCAAAGTGCTATAAAAAGGTATCTTTAATCTGAATCTAAGGGTTTTAATTTTGTTATTTTTGTTTTACTACCTTGGAATCTTAATTTGCTTTGGTAACTTGATTTGGTAATCACTAACAGCTAAAGAATAATTAGATTACTTTATCAAGGAGAGGCTTTGTAGTCAGTTATTCTAACCCAGTAGACAAGAATCAATGTGGTCAAGAGATGAACTGAATAAAGTCCAGAAACAGGGAGCAAAGACAAGGTTGGTTAGAGATGTGTAACAAACAAAAGGGATTTGTGCTGACTCACAAATTGTGCGATATGATATCTTGTGGAAACAGATCCCAGCAGAGAATAATGGAATGATATAAATACTCTTGTAGTACTGGAAGTATGAATTACTCCTCATAATGTGTACATCCTGGCCACCGTGTTTCCTTAATCTGATATAGACACTGTTTACTCATACTCTCAATATGTATACACCTCCACAGGGACACAGGCAACACGTGATCCCTACATGTTCTTTCCTCCACATTTAAATTGTAGATACATTTATTCCTTATGTATTCATTTCTACTTCTAAGATTTAACAACAAATATTCAGTACCTATCTGTGCATTTCATATGTGATTTCTTCATGTCTACCCTTCTGATTGGTGATGTTTATTGGAGAATGTCCCAAAATCAGCAGTGTGCTATGTTTAATTTTCTTACTATGTCATCTTACTAAATGACATTTCTTTGAAGTATATGTGTTCTCTACCAAAAGCAAACGAATGAAGCTTACTATGTATGAGTTTAATTCATTTAGAAGCATAAAATACCTTGCATAGGAGTGGTTAATATTAAATCTCCACATGCAAAAGAGGATTGTACCAGATGCTGCATTCCCATTTATTCAGAGCTATAAGACTGAGAAGATGCTTTACTGACATTATCTCACCGATCTTCACATCTCTGTGATCCAAGTAACATGGTTATTCCTATCTTAGAAACAAGGTAATGGAGGTTCAGGAAGTGTGAGTGATCTGCCAAATTTCTCCCAGCTAAAAGCAATCAGAACCTGAACTCAAATCCTTTCTCTCTAATCCAGCAGATAAATATAGTCATTTTAATGTGTTCATCCATCAATGGTTTTATTGATGCTAATATTTTCTATTATTAAATTAACAACCCAAACATACTATGAAATCCCTGCCCATTTCTACCCATCAATTCTCCAGAGGTACTATCCAAGTATAGAGTATCGAAAGTAATACAAAATATATAGGCCTAGAAGGGATAGTTGAGAATGACTAATTTAGTCTCAAATTGTCCATTTTATAGATGCTCCAAAGGCTTTCCTTTATCTTTTAGCATTTTGTAGATACCAATTCACCATTCATATTTTGTTTCTTATTCTTTCATCACATAACTTCCTCATCACCTTTCCTCAAAACACATTCTCTTAATAATGACTTCCATGCCACTTCTTGAAGCTAACTTTAAAAAACTAATACATATGTATTACTATCCTTTTTGTCTTGATCATTTTTACCTTTTTTTCCTCTTCTGAACTTGTGTCATTTGATCATTCCTAGTTATAGAGCATCGATGAAAAATATCCGTAACAAAATAGATGTTTGGGGAAGTAAGGGAGGAACATAGGATTACATAAAAATATGACTATTTCCCAAGTTCAAATTTTGGTCATGCAACAAAGAGAAGAATACATGAGAAAACTTGAGATTTGTTATGAAAACACAGTGGAAGAATAAGATTAACTGTTTATTGGAAGAACTGAGAAAGGTTTCATAAAGGAAAAAAGAGTTGGACTGAGATCTAAAAGATAAAATGGATTGAGGAGTAGACAAACATATCATCCAAATACCATTTTTTCAAGTTTTAAATCAAAAGGTTTTTTGTAGATTGTATTTACTATAATCCTCAACCTGTAAAAGACTCACCTCAACAATATACCTGAGAATGTTCATTCAGACTTTGTTTGAATGTCTCTAGCAAAAGGGAATTCAATGACTTCTGAAGCCATCTACTCTTCTTTTGAGTTGTTCCAGTATTTTAAAAGTTCTTCTTTATGTTCTGTTGAAATTTTATTTTTTAAAAAAATCCATCCATTGTTCCTTTTTGGTTCTATTGGTATAAACACAACAATCCAAAATTTTTTTATATATAAACAACAGCTCTTCAGATATTTGAAAATAGTCATTCCCCACTTTCTCCCAATGATTTTTAGGTGAAAAATTCTAATCATTTCACCTAACATTATGTTCATATGGCATGAAGTCAAGACTCTTTATCATCCTTGTTACCCTTTACATGTTCCTCCTTACCAATGCCCTACCTAGAACTTTTGATGTAGTTGCTAAAGCTGAATATAACACTCTTTCTGATAAAGACACAAAACAGTACTTTTATTCTACTCTGAGATATATATATATATATATATATATATATATATATATATATATATATATACACATATATATACATACACACACACACACACACACACACACACACACACATATATATATATATCCAGTCAAAGACATAATTATGTCTTTGCTTGATATGTTACATCATTGTTCATATTAAGCTTTCAATCTACTAGGACCTCTAGATCTTTTTTTTTTCACAAGAAATGTTCTTTTGTTAAACTTTGACAGTTCACTGTTTATATCAAATGACATGAGATTTTCCCTTATTATATCCCCTTAATACATTTCATCATGTTCTACCTGGCCTGGTGTTCGGTTTTTGTTTTATTTGGTTTTCCCTCCACATATGTATTTCATTTTATTTTTTACAAGTACATTAACTTTTTAATATGCATTTCTTTATGAATCATGTTGGGTGGCCCAATCTTTTAAACTCTCAGTATCTCATTTGCTTCCTAATTCTTCACCGATGTATTAGTCCTTCATCTTAGTTTTGTAATATCTATCTGTCAGTCAAAATGCATTTACTTAGAGGCCACTATGTGCCAGACACTTTCTTCCACAAGTACCTCCTCCTATCTATTCCTATTGCAATGAATCTAGGTAGATGCTCATCTTTCCTTGCCTACTATGATAGCCTTATAGCTAATTATAATGTCATCTTTCCCTTCTCCAAGTTATCCTTCATACAGTTGCCCAAGTAATCTTATTAATTCCCATATAAGTAGTGAAAAAAAATCTATTGTTGTTTCCAGGTAGAAGATAAACTCCTGAAATTTATACATATATAAATGGACATATATTCATATGTATATATATTTTAATATATAAATATAAAAATTAAAATATAAATATAAATGTTCTACCATCTAGTGAAATTAGCCCATTTATCAACCTTTATTTTCATCCTGACTTTTGATTTTTCTTACTCTAGCCATAATGTCTAGAATGAACTCCCTCTACTCCCTAGCCCATTTCCATGTGTTCCAATCTCTCCATTCCTTTCAGGCTAGATTGAAAATGCCTCTTAATCCACAACTCTTCTGTTTCATAATATGGATTCATCTCTTTCTTAATTTTCTTGTTATTATTTTTGATATCTCCACACTAATCTCTATCCACTGTACAATTTTAATTTAAAAGCAGTTCTCTTTGCATTCTTAAGGTTTCACACTTCTTCAGATCAGATTTCTAATTATGTCTATTTTTAATTTATTTTCCTTAGCTTGATGCTTCACACATAAGGTGCCCTTAATAAATGCTTTCTGTTGTTGTTTAATTGTTTCCCATCATGCCAGATTCTCTTGGCTTCTTTTAGATTTTTGTATTGTTTTTCAGCAATGATACTTCAGTGGTTTGCCATTTCCCATTCAAGCTCATTTTGCATATGAAGAAAATGAGGCATATATGGTCAAATGCTTTCCTAGAATCACACAAATAGTATGAGTATCTGACATCAGATTTGAATTTAAATCTTCTTGACTCCAGTTCCAGCACTCTATCCACTGGATCACTTAGTCTTTCATAAATGGTTATGAAACATATTTGAATAGAATAAGGGGAGGCAAGCAGAGTAGCAATAATAAAAGTTCAGAAGATAAGAGAGTTAGAGCTATATGTATCTTTAAAAAAACATGAAATCCAATCTCCTCAATTTATAGATGAGAAAATTAAGACCCAGAGAGTCTAACTGTGTACCTTAGGTTCATAGAGGTAGGCAATATCTAAGCTGGAATTCAAATATATGTTTTTAGTGATTCCAAGTTCAATGTTCTATTCATCACCTCCTACTATGTCTCTGCCTGTACACTATTGAGAACATAACATGTTAGGGGCATTATTAATGGAAAAGACTGGAAGAATGAGAACTTTAGATCTGGGAGGGTCCTGAGGCTCACCTTGCCCAGTACTTTAATTTTTCACATCAGAAAACCAAGGCCCAAAGTGCTTTAGTAAGTCACCTAACATCACAGAGGTAGGAAATGAAACAAGTTGGGTTCAAACCCAGGTCTTCCAAGCCCAATGCTGTTTCCACTGAATTATGGTGACAGTGGATGGTGTGAATTGGGCAGGAGAAACAGAACAGTTTAGAAAGGCACTTTAGTGTTAGATTTCAAATGGCTTCAGGTGTTAGCTACCTGTAGACCTCATTGAACAACAGCCATTTTCTGTTCTTATGAGTTATTTAACTATTTTGTAAAATTGTCTATGACTCTCCCATTTTATAGGTTTGTAAAATTCTTGGTGGCTCTTTACAAAATTAGCTAAGCAACAATGACTACTCATTAGGGATCAGAATGCTAGAATGACCATAATCAGGAACCACATTTCCCACAATTCAAAAGCCAAATTGTACCTTCAGTTCAGGTTCTAGATGTTATATTCCCAATGATGAATTATAAGTATTATAATGAAAACAAATTTTTGTTGAGAGAAAATATTATGAAATCCATGAGGGGCTCATGGTCAGTCCTGGGCTTCTAAATGGCTCTGTAATGAGGAACTTACCTAGGGCTCAGCATTCCATGCCAGGAAATCAATCAAACACCAGATGCACCATACTTCGCAACATTCAACTAATAAAACTAGCATAAAGCTGACAGAGGAGGCAAACACCCCTTTACCTTCCCATTGGCCTGCTGAGAAATAAGCTGATCTCAGTTCTATAGATGCCATGCTAATGAGATAGTGGGATCCCAGTGGCCAGCTAAATCACAACCTAGCCCAAACTGCTTATCATCAACCACAGAGTAATAGCATAATGATTCGTTAAATGAAACCATTTCAGACCCAGTCACTCTTCTTCCTGGCTCATTCCCTCTGCCCCCATGCAAGTGATTCTTTCCCAACGTTCCACCGGGGATGTTCAGGCTCAGCAGACATTACCATATGAAAGTCAGTGGTAATTGATTCCAACTGTTGCAGCAGGGCCAAAAAAAATTGCTTGGCTAAGCAAAGGGATTTATGGCTTTGGCTACATATTGTTGTTTTGTTGCATTCATTTAATATAGGAGCCTTTCCCTTCCTGTCTCTAACACAGGGAGGGATGGAACTAAAGTGCAAATGGATCCACAATCCATTAGATAAAGAGAAATTACTCTGAAGGGACTTTCAAATGGGAGATTTTGCTTCTTAACTCAGATTTACCTGCCTATATACCCATCACAACTGTTCTGAAAGGCATCCTAGGAGATTATGATTTCGAATTTTTTTTCATTTAAAGTTGAGAGGTGGAGGTGAAGGGGAGGACACCAAGCCTAGCATCTTCCCCAGGTTGTAATACTGCATAATGCTGTCCTTTGAAAAAAAGTTTTATAGGCTGACATTTATAAAGCACTTTAAGGTTTACAAAGCACTTTCTAAAAATGATACGATTGAATCTTTGCAACAGCACTGTGATGTTGGTTTGTTTGAAGACAGTAAACTTGTTTGTCTCCCTTTCTGCTGTTATATTTCCTTGCTGTGACCTCCCTATTTAGTTGAAATGTTGCTGATATAATTATCTGGAAAATAAAAAAAAATCTAACAGATAACTGCAAAACAACACATAGAAAGGATACTGCACAGGAATTAAATATTAGGTATAATAGATAAAATTGTAGATTACGAGTCACAAAGGCCTAACACTTAATAGTTTTGTGACAACAGGAGAGTCTCTCTCTTGACATCTAGTTTCCTCATCTGTAAAAGGAAAAATGTATTTAAAGATAGAAGGGATTTTGAAACTCTAATCCAATTGGGCAAGGCAATTTCCTTCCCTTCTAATTCTGACATCCTCTGTTCTAAGATCTTGCCTGGTTGTAATTTTTACATTTTGTGATCTAAAATTCCTTCTAGTTCTGATATTTTCGGAAGTCAAAGACCTTTTTCAGCTCTGGAATACAGATCTCATTGTTATAAGACCCTTTCCATCTCTGATTTTCTTTGCCCTAATATGCCTACAAGGCATTGGAACATTGCATTTTCTAAGGTATGTCCAATTTTCTTTTCATATATAACATTCTGCATTCTAAGGTCCTCTCTAGCACTAACATTTTTCCTACCAAGATGCTTTCTAGCCCTAATATTCTAAGATAATGTTCAGGTCTCAAGTTATATGTTTAGTGTTTTAAGATCCCTTTCAACTCTATTGTCACAATTATATTAGACTTCATAAATACCACTCACTGTATATGTTTTAAATCAGTAAACCCTCATAGAAAACTGGGGATTTCAGAAATGTGAAAAAAATTAAGAGTTTTACCATGGACATAAGATAGGATATATGTGCGAGAAGATTTGAGCAATTGTCAAAAATAGCCCAGATGAAGACTGAGGTAATTGAGTAACTAGGGGACTGGAGATGGGGGTAGACTGGATGGGGCAGAGATATAGATAAAACTACATGGCATTTTCCTATCACAAGTACCTTATGTTATTTATTGTTGTGATCTTCCTATTATCTAGCACAAGGCTTAGTACTTATATGTCATGTTGGTTATATAGAACAAACAGAAAAAAATTAAGAAGAATGAAGATTCCAAAGTCAAAGGTATGTGGTATTCAAATCAGGCAGACAGTCAATAATCAGGTCATAAAGAAATGAGAATAAAAAACGTATTGGCCATAAAGACTCTAAGAATGAATCAAAGAAATAAATGAAAAATTTAAAATGAAATTGTTTTTTCTTGAGAAAAAAAGTTAGGCAAACAAAAGAGCAAAAAGCAAAAGATGAAAAACATATCTAGTAGTGAAAATTCAGGAAAATACAATAATGCAAAATGAATTAAATAGTTTGACTTAAAAAAATTATATCATTATGCATTTTTACTTTTGTTTTATCAAAATAAGTAAAAATAAATGGTTTTGGTGGGGGAACTAGGTTTAATCATTGATGCATAGTAAAGTTTTTCCTAGTGTTCCAGTTTTCATTCTACATTTATCTTTAATTTTAAATGTTTTCTGTGTGAAGAAAAAAATGAAATGGGAATACATCAGCAGCATAGGGCAGGTATAGAAAGGGAAGTCTAAGCCCACTAAAAAGCCCACTAGAAGAGACTCAGGAGGACGCTAACCATCAAATTCTAAAGCTGTGGCTATCTTTCCCCCCATATTCAAAAGGATTCTTCTAGGTTTCCCATTAAAGTAGGGAACAGATTACAGCCACACCCAGTTGAATTCACATCTTGAAACAGAGGTAGGACTGGCAAAATACCTCAGCCTCCAGAACTTCCATACCTGGTTGTAGCTGCCCTAATCTCCTCTCGTTCTTCCTGATTCTGGGTACAGTTAAACAATGTAGAGAATCTAAGGCATCTCCGGAATGATTTTCATAAAGAACCATATAAATCAAGAATTCCTAAGTTGTAGTTTGCAAACATTAAAAATTTAATGTTGACAATTTCCATTGCAATATATGTTTATTAAAATAAAATATATTTTTCTGAAGGAGTCTTTAAGTTTTTCTGGATCACCAAAGGCATTCATGACACACATAAGAAAAATTAAGAAATTACAATATAAATCATTGAATGCTTTGTTGGAAGGAAGGGGCAAGTCAAAGTGATCAAAGTGATAAAAGGTCTTAAGACCATGCCATGTAAAGATTAGTTGAAAGAACTGGGACTACATGGCTGGGAGAAACGAAAACCTAGAGATACTGTTCTAAGATGGCACAGAAGCAGGAAGAAGTATAGGGCAAGCTTCCCAATTAAAAAAAAAAAAAAGCTTCCTCCACAAAGATCTAGACAATAAACTACTCGAAATTCTGATGAAGAGATTTAAGAAAGCTTCATGATGCAATAGTTACAAATCTAGTTACCATAGGGAGACAAACAAAAATGTCTGTGGACCTAGGTACAGAGTCTGTGTAAGTCATTCTAAGGATTAGGAAGTAAAAGAGGACCATGGTTGTGTATCAAGTTAAGCCCCATAAATACAGCCCCGAACTTGTATAAGCTGCAGGAATAAGTTCCACTGGAAACTTTGTCATTCATTCCTCATTTTGGGGTCACAGATCTAAGATATATTGAGGAGAATTTTTTTTGTGCCTGGAGGTGATGTTCTGGAGTGAAGAGTAATCATAGATCTTAACTTCTATATCAAACTAGGATAGTTCAGAAGCAAAATAGTAGCTAAATGACTCTGACATCAGAAGTAGAACACAGTCACACTCTCAGACTCCAGTGCAAACCGAAACCTATAGTAGAATAGCCACAGCAGAGAACCTATACCAAAGGAGAACCTGTAGTTCATTTGAATTTGCATAGATTTCCAGCTAAAGTGGCACTGGCTGAATTAAGGAGAAATTATTGATATGTGAGACAGAAACAAGCCCACAGGTATATCCTTAGACCCAAATTCAAGCCAGATCATTGCAGAACTTAGATTAGGAGGACAGTGAACAGAATTTGACTTGCATTAGACCACTTGTAAGTACTGAAAGTTGGCAAGACCATAGACTGAGTAGTCAATAAGATACTGGAATAATACCTTACTGAATACCCCTGGAAGAAGCAGAAGGACTGGAAAAGATATATAGTCCCTAAAATCTCCCTCTAAAAATGTGTAGAGCATGGTCCTAACATGAAGTTGAAAGTTAGGAAGTAGACTAGGAAAATGAAACAATACATTTTTGTATTGCACTGTGATGTTGGCCTGTTGAGAACAAGAACAATAAAAAAGAATCCCACCATAAATTGTTACTAGGATGACAAGGATGTTCAAGACACAAACCCAGAAAAAGTTATTCCAAAATAGCTACAATCAAAGCCGAAAATATATAACTTATATACAGCTTCAACCAGAAAAGATGAAAATGATTTTTTTTCTGAAAGACCTTAAATGATTTTTAAAAGCAAATGTGAATTATACAGGAAAACTTTCAAAAAAAATGAAAGTTAAAGAAAAAATCTAAAAGAGAATGAGATGGAACAACAAATGTGAATCCCAAGAAACTAATTCACCAAAAATTAAAAAATTAAGATTCACCAAATAGAACCTAATTACTCCATGATAAACCAAGAAATATTAAAAATAAAGCTGAGTGACAAAAAGACAGAGAGAGAGAGAGAGAGAGAGAGAGAGAGAGAGAGAGAGAGAGAGAGAGAGAGAGAGAGAGAGAATGTATAACAAAATCTGTTGACTTTGAGGACTATTTTACCACCTGAAAACCATGGCACCCAAATAAAAACCCTAGACATAATAAATCAAGTAATATGAAAAGAAAACTCCACAAAGAATCTAACTAGAAATCTCTGAAACCTCAAAATAAAAATTCCTAGAAATATTATCTAAAAATCTAGAAATTCTTTGTCAAGGAAAAATAATGAAAGCTGCCTTGAAGAAAAAATTCAATCACTAAAGACTCATAGTCAGGATTTAGTAGTTTAAATGATCAAGGATTAGAGAATCGGGAATATTATATTCTAAAAGATAAAGCATATAGACTAACTATCAAGAGTAGTGTATTCAGAAAAATTGGGTATAATCTTACAGGATGGTTTTTGGTGGTAATGGTAGTAGAAATGGACCTTTACTATAACAGAAGATCCCTAAGCATTCCTGATGAAAAGACCAGCACTGAGTAGAATTATTGAAAGAAAAAGACAGTGGTAAAAAGAAAAACCCAATGTACCAGCAAATAAAATTCTGTTATGGGAAAAAATCAAAACATAACTCTCAGTTGTAGGATACAAGTTAATAAAAGGCTTTATTGATAGTAGAATATAGCAGGAAGAGAATAGTTGATAAAGCATTTTTTTTTTCTGTCAGCCAAATAGGTTCTCATAATTCTTTTCTAAATGGTATGTATGAAAAAATAAACAAATAAATAAAACAGAAAATAGCAAGGGCAATTATGCTGGATCACATATATTTTTTAAATATATTTTAGAAAAGAAGAAATCTACAGAGGACATGCTTTTTTATATATTATTTTATTACATCTTACCTTCTTGTTACCTTAATAAAATAACACTGAGAGTCATAAGAAAATTATTATTTAAAAAAGCACCTTTGTAAGGATATCAGGACAAATAGAGGGAAATGGATTCGATTGCTCATTTACACTGAAACTGAGGATAGTTTAAAAATGATTCATTCATGACAATTGAAAGAATATACATCTTTTCTCTGTCTTCATAATACAATGACTTCATGTCTATATCCCATTTAAGACTTACTGCTTTCCAGTTCCAATATAGTTGTGAGAGAGAGAGAGAGCAATCTGCACCCAGAGAGAGGACTATGGGATCTGAGTATGGATCACAACATAGTATTTCCACCTTTTTTGGTGTTTTCCTTGCTTTTTGTTTTCTTTCTGATCTCATTTTGCTTGTGCAGTGTGATGATTGTGGAAATATGTACAGAAGAATTTTTTAAAGATAGATTACTTGCCATCTAGGGAAGTGGACAGGGGGAAGGGAGGGAAAATTTATGACATAAGGTTTTGTAAGGGTGAATGGTGAAAATTATCTATACATATGTTTTGAAAATAAAAAAATCTTACAGCCTTCACAATATGAATAAAGTAATAAAAATATTTAGACATTCATGAGGAAACAGATACAAAGAATAAACTTAATTGATCCAGGGTCATATAACTGCTAAATATGATAGTTAAGATTCAAACTTAGGATTCCTAGCTATTTTACATGTACTTTCCTTTATTCTGTGTCCCACTTTCAAGTATTCATAGAAAGGATCTCTTTGAATTCACATTTAGGAAGGAAGCCAGTGGAATAAAATAGAGAGAACAGATATTTAAATTTGTCATTGTATGACCCAGACACATTTCATTAGACAACTTTAAATGATTTCCTTACTCCAATGCTCTAGCAATCTCTGATTTTGATTTCACAAATATTCCTTCCACCCGTATAGCTGGATGTGACTGAAAAATCCATCTCCCAACAATCAAAATGGTGGTGAGCCTATGAATTTAATTAGGCTCCTCTCAACATGATAAGTTCACTGTATGGAACTTCACTATTTTCAAAGATTCTCCTACCTGGATGAAATTACCCATGTTGGATGCCACTGGCAAAAACTAACTCAAGAGTATAAGTAACATCCATTATGTGATAAAGCATTAGAGATTCTTCTCTGTCAGAAGAAAGTCTTTCTATTATAACAAAATTATGTTCTATATAGAGAATACAAACAGGATTGACTGGAAAAGCAGAATATGTAGATTTTGGTTCTGGCTCTGACATTAACCTGGCTATGTGATGAAGGATTCTCTGGTCCTCAGTTCCCTCATTTGTAAAATGAGAGGGATATGCTATTATCATCCTTTCTAAAATATAATTTCATTTTTAATGAGTCAGTGTTCCACTCCTACTGTCTCATCCCATCTGCAAATGTGTAATAAAAGAAAAATTAATGATGATGGTAATGATTAATAATATTGATAGAGATATAAAACAACTTCTATATCTGGCCCACACTGTTTGATTGGATTTGGAACAGATGGGATGTTAGAACATCAGACATTGTGTACTACACGCATTTTATTATATATATGAGACAACCAAAATTCAAAATGAAGGAAAGCATGGTAAGTCTATTTGGAGTTACCAGAGCTGGCATATAAACTCAAATCATCTGATTTCAAATAGTGTTCCATTCCTGCTTCCAGATACATCCTTCTCTCTATAGTCCCTTAAATTCTAAAAGGCTATGGCTCATGTAAAGAAATATTCCCTTAGGAAATGAGGAAAGATTCATAACTGAATACAAGAATACAATATAGGTTTCCTGATTTCTTTAACAGATCTTAGTCCAGAGTTAAAACTTCTATAGTTTTATTTGGGAGTAGGATAGGATCTTTGTTTCAGAGTGCCAAGATATAGAGGACACAGACAACATTGTCTATGGAACTACCTTCTTTCCTTGTTTGTCATGTTCTAGATCCTTCCACTGCCCTGGCCCTTTGGCCAACTTCATTTTTATATCACCTTAGGAATATCTAGACTTTCAATTTCACAGGAACCTTGTGACATTTCATGTTGTACTTCTTTTCAGTAGCCTTTTCCTAGATGAGTTCTCCCTTCCCTTTCCATATCCCAAATGCAAAAAGAAATATCTCATGAAAACTCCATTCTTCATGGATGCCCATCAATTGGAGAATGGCTGGGTAAATTGTGGTATATGAATGTTATGGAATATTATTGTTCTGTAAGAAATGACCAGCAGGATGAATACAGAGAGGACTGGCGAGACTTACATGAACTGATGCTAAGTGAAATGAGCAGAACCAGGAGATCATTCACTTCGACAACGATATTGTATGAGGACATATTTTGATGGAAGTGGATTTCTTTGACAAAGAGACCTAACTGAGTTTCAATTGATAAATGACGGACAAAAGCAGCTACACCCAAAGAAAGAACACTGGGAAACGAATGTGAACTATCTGCATTTTTGTTTTTCTTCCCGGGTTATTTATACCTTCTGAATCCAATTCTCCCTACGCAACAAGAGAACTGTTCGGTTCTGCAAACATATATTGTATCTAGGATATACTGCAACATATCCAACATATAAAGGACTGCTTGCCATCTAGGGGAGGGGGTGGAGGGAGGGAGGGGAAAAAAATCGGAACAGAAATGAGTGCAAGGGATAATGTTGTAAAAAAAATTACCCTGGCATGGATTCTGTCAATATAAAGTAATTTTTAAATAAAAATTAAAAAAAAAAAGAAAACTCCATTCTTCCCTTCAGATTTTCTAGAGTGCCAAGGGAATTTTTTAAAACATAAATCTAAGCAGGACGCTGTCTTGCACAATAAGCTCCAGTGACTTCTTACTTCTAGGATCAAATATAAATTTCTTTGGCATTTCTTCATTGGCATTTCTTCATTGTTCATCTTTTCATTTTTTTTTTAAAACATTTTGCTCCCTTCCATGCCCTTTTCAACCCACTTATGCTGATAAACTTCAGTTCTTTGAAAGTGACACCGTGCCTGTACTCTCCATACTTTTGCACAGGCCATTCCACATTTTTGGAAAGCTGTGACCCTTTAATTAGGCATCTTGGTTTGCCTTACGATTGTCTTCATCCTAACCTTCTATAAGGGATTTTTTCTGTCTTTTTCTCCCTCTGTTTCTAATCCCTTTTCCACATAAATTAATTCCACTTGATGTTCAATATCTCTTATATTTGTCTAGTTATCTGCACGTTTTCTCCAAAAGTAAAATGTGTTCTCATTGAGAGTAGAGAATTTTTTTAACCTTTCTTTTTATTCCGAGTTTTTAGCACAATATCCACAACATAGTAAAGCTTAGCACATGCTTGTTGGCTATCTGGTATAACAGGCTTTCTATCTCTACCAGTCCATTCTTAACCACTGTGATTTCTTTTCCTGCATGATCTAAATATCTACTGTTTGATCATCATATTACTGTCAAAGTGTGAGAAGTGAATCTGGATGTGATTCTGTCTCTAGCTTCACCTTCCAGCACTACATAGATTAGTATAGTATAACTATACTGTAATATAGTTAAATACAGTGTATGTATATATATCCATACAGCTCTAGGCACCTCAGGACCATCTTTTGACCTTCAAAAGATGTGATTCACACTAGAAATAAGGATTCCAAGACCCATTATATGTCATTATATTAAATGTACTTCCCTCATGTTTACAAAACATCTTTTTTTTGTTTCTTTAACACAGAAAGGAGATATTTTGTTTCCAAAAAGTGTTTATAGGAGAGGAAATTATTATTGGTAGTATTAGTATTAGTATTATTATACTCAAGCATTAGCCAGAGCTTCATAACTATTTGGGAAGTAGCACAGGATTAGTAAGATAGAAAAGGGATTAAGCAAAGAACCTAATCATTTGCCTGAGCTGAATGAAACCTTCATCTTTCCAGAGGCTAAAAAAATTAATTCTTTCTTCCTTTCTTTAATTCTCTCTCCCTTTTAAAATCTTTCTTTCTCTTTCTTTCATAATTTGTTTTCTTTTCCTCCACCTCCACTATTTCCTTCCTTCCTTCCTTCCTTTTTCCTTTAGTGCTTTTACTTCTAACCAGAATAAATCAATCATCAAACATGTTTTATTTGCTAGGAACTTTGTTAGATGTTGGTAATACAAAGATGAAAGTAATAGTCACTGCCTTAAGGAAGCTAACATTCTATTTGAATCATACAATCTCAGAGACTTTCTATTCTAACCAGGTCTGACCAATAATCACTTCTAAAATATATTCCCAAGATTTTCATCTAGAATTTATTTTAAATCCTCAACTGAGGAGCAAGTAACTGCTTCTTGCTACTTCTTGAAGGCTATAATTTTTTAGAAAGTCACACATACACCGAGAACCCAAATCACCAAACACTGGTTTCTTGACAAAGTTTACCCATTGTTCTTACTTCATGCTTCTTAAATATAGCAGAAAAAGTTTAATTCTGCTTGCAAATGATAGCTTTCCAAATATTTCCATATTTTTTTTTCCATTTTCCATATTCCAAATAGATTTCCATATATTTGAAGACAACTAATATGTTACACATCTTTATCCCCAGATTTTTTTCTTGTCCATTATAAGCATCTCCAGGGCCTAATACTAACCAGTGTGAATCTTGGCCATCACTTGAAGGATTCCATTCTCTCTTGTTGTTGGTAAACTGAGTCACTTTTTCAATAGCTAATTTAAAAATGCATTCATGGTCTATAAGACACTTTTAAAGAGTCTCTCATTATGATTGGTTACAATGGAGGGAATGAAGTCAGAGATGATTTTCAAAAGACTGTTCTTTATGTATATTTAGTCAGTGAATCTGGTAATGGCTTTTTGGTGTTGTTACAGCCAGTCAATAGGATATTGGGAAAGTGTGATGACCGTGCTAGCACCCAGGATACCTCAGAATCAGCGGGAGTCAGGATAAGCAAAAGTCCTTAGTCTTTATTCTTGGTCTTTAGTCACAGGATTGAACAGGATGGAAGCAGAATCTCTGTGACCTCCTTCTTCCTCCTCTACTACAAAAAAAGTGACTCTGGCTCGTCTTACTCCACCCGCTAGTTCCTCCTACAATGCTCTGTATACACTAGTCATTGAGCCAGCACAGTATAGTGGGAAGGACCATTTTAAATGCCCACAGAGTATTGTCCAATCAGTGATTAGCCCTAAGTGCTTGAACCAATCTCAGTGCAAGGACTCAAGAGTTTCAGCTCTCTACAGGAAAGGACTTCAAATTATCACTAAGACATTTAAAGCAATATACTCAAGCCACTTAGTGAGCCAGAAAGGACCAAGGGATGTTTGAAGACACCTGACTTACTAAGGTAAAAGATATCATATCAAAGGAAACATTTAATATTGACATTTGTAATGGTCCCAAGTACAAGCTTTCATTTATTAAAAAAAAAAAAAGATACTACTATAAATGGATCAACCTCGAGGAGAAGCAAGAGAAAGTCAAAGTATAAATATTCAATTTGAATTTTTCAATCCTGAGTTTGAATCCTCTTTCTGATATTTATCACTGTACAAATTTAGGAAAGTCAGCTCTTTTCACCTGACTGCTGTTTCCCCATCTATAAAATAAAAGGACTCTACTTAATTTTTTTCTAAGGTCACTATCCTCTTTAATTCCTATGAATTATTCCTTAACAAGTTTCTTGTTACGAGGCAATTTCAAGAACTCTGGCAGTAACAATAGATCACAGTGATTCAGCATAGGGACAACAAATAAATAAATAAACAATAAGTAAATAAATGAATTCTAAAGCCTTATCTATCCTAATGATGGTGGGAAATTACATTAATCAGAAGGATTCTTTTAGGCTTGCCTTAATTCTGTGGCATCAACATCTATACAACATGAATCTCAACTTCTAATTAGGTTTCAGTAGAAACTAACCCACATGCCTGGCTACTTAGCTTTTCTTCTTTTCTGTGTATGTTCAGCAGTAGTGATTCTTCCTGTGTCAATAAATGCATGAGATATTGGGTTCCAAGGTATGACAATGAAGTAATAAAAATATACCTTACTAACTGATTTGTCAAAGAATTTCTAGTCTACTCTTCAAACTCCAAGCAAGAAAACTTTACTTGGATCATATGCTCAAGATGAGTTATCATTTATACATTGCATATGGACTATAAGAACTGTTCTTCATATATATATATATTAGATAATACAAAATAACAATGATGTCGACTAAGGACTGGGCTCAGGAAGAGAATAAAGGGGGATGAATTGTATTCACTTTAGGAAATGACATAATTTTATTTTTTTTCCTTTTTTATTATAGCTTTTTGTTTACAAGATGTATGCATGAGTAATTTTTCAGCACTGACCCTTGCAAAACCTTCATTTTCAAATTTCCCCCTCATTCCCCCCACCACCTCCCCTAGATGGCAGGCAGACCCATACATGTTAAATATGTTAAAATATATGTTAAATACAATATACGTATACATATCCATACAGTCATTTGCTGCACAAGAAAAATCGGACTTAGACATAAGGTGAAAATAACCTGAGAAGTTATGTAAAGTGGACAAAATGCACGTGGACAAAAACAGAGGGAGTGGAAATGTTATGTTGTGGTTCGTATTCATTTCCCATAGTTCTTTTGTTGGGTGGAGCTGGTTCTCTTCATTGTTGAACAAATGGAACTGATTTGGTTCATCTCATTGTTAAAGACATCATTTGAAATTAGTGGCAATTAGTTATTTAGCACTTTAAAGTAGAAACAGGGATCATGGAGTAGAAAATAGAAATCCATTCTTGAAGTTACAAAAACTTAGTATCAAATCTTGTCTAACACAGAGTGACCATATGATTCTGGGAATACTGACCCAGTGAATTTGTACGTTGAATTTACTCAATTTGATGTTCCCCAAACTGATTAAATCATGGGGAAAGTATCTACCCTTCAAATTGACAAAATGACATTTATTTTCTCCCAAGAGCTGCAAAACAATCTTCAGAAGGAGTTAATATAGATGTTATCCCATTTTGACTGGTGAGGAAATTGAGTTTCATAGAAATTAAGTGACTTATCCTGGTGACACAGCAAACAGGTGCCAAAGATAAGATTTGATACAAAGGCTTTTTTTTTCACATTACTATGTTCTGATGATGTCATGTGTTTATGAGCTTTGGAATTCCATAAAACAAAAGAGAGACTTATGTTTGGCTTGAATGACATAGCATATTATTGATGAAGAATTGCATGGGAAGAGTGGAGGAAAAAATATCATCAGAGAGATATATAACCAGAAAATATATGATCCAATCATTCTGCAAAAGCAAGGGACACATGGAGACCCCAGCTGTTCACTTAGAAATAAGGGGAGAGAGAGAGAGAGAGAGAGAGAGAGAGAGAGAGAGAGAGAGAGAGAGAGAGAGAGAGAGAGAGAGAGAGAGAGAGAGAGATTTGTATGAGCACTGGTTTTAGATTAAGACAACTGGAGTTCAATTCTTGTCTCAGATGCTTGCTAATTGTATGACCTTGTGTTAATCATGATCCCCTGGATCTAGTTTCATTATTTTTTTAAAATAAAAACACTGAACTAGATAGCATCAGAGAATCCTACATCTAGATATTTGATTCTAAGACATGAATTATTAACACTGGATCTTAAAGACAGATGATGACTGATTTCTTTTGTAATCTGTTAGAAGAGAGCAAGATGACCAATTTTTAAAAGAGGAGAAGTCTTGGGTTAAACTCACCTTAATCCTACATTCCTGCATCTTTAGATCCTCAGTGTCTAGCATAATTTCCTACATGTGGTAAACATTTAATATTTTTTTTGTTGGAAAGAATAAATAACAAATAATAAAAACATTTTAAGTTTCAGAGCAATTGATAAGCTACATTAATAGATGAAGATTCTTTTGGGGGGAATTCCTTCTTTTATTGAAATTATAGTTTCAGTCTCTTTTCTTTTCATAATAGCACATATATAGAAATTTAACTTTTGCAAATAAATTTTCAGATATCTCATTTTGTCCTCATAACAACTCTGAGAATGGGATTGG
The DNA here is from genome assembly GCF_016432865.1 of Antechinus flavipes. Classification (NCBI taxonomy): domain Eukaryota; kingdom Metazoa; phylum Chordata; class Mammalia; order Dasyuromorphia; family Dasyuridae; genus Antechinus; species Antechinus flavipes. The sequence goes on from NC_067403.1 coordinate 236,183,742, forward strand.
AGGACAAGTACTAGTTCCCATTTTACAAATGAAGAAATTGAAATTAAGAGTTTAAGTGAATCTCTCTGGATCACACAGTTAGTAAGTATCTTGGGTAAAGTTTAACTCAAATTTTCATGATGGCAGGTCAAGCATTCCATCTACTAAGTCACCTAATTGCCTACCTAACTTAAATACTCCTCTCCCCCTCATTTACAGCTACATGGAGGTATGCCTTTACTCCTTTAAGAAATACCTAGGTATCACTACCTCCACAGAATTTTTCTTAATATCCCAAGCTAGCAGCCAATCTAATCTCAACTCTATACTAAACTGATTTCTAACTTGAATTAAAGTTACAGCTGAATCTCTCTTCTTTCTCAATTATGAGATGCTAAAGGGGAAAAAATGAAATAAACCAAAAAACTATGTTAGCTTTCATTTTTTGTATTACTAGTGCCCAGGTGGTGTAAATACAACAAGTGATTAACAAGCATTTGTTGAAATAAGTGGTTGAGTTGAACTGGTGTTGGAGAAATTGGGTAACAGATCAGAGAGATCAGCCTAGAGATAGATCTAAAAAAATAAGTAGGCATTAATGATCTGAATTAGAGAGATTGAAAGTAAAACATGATTCTAATCTTTGGTCTAGCCTTTTCCCTGTACTGATCAAGTCTATTTTTATGTGTATATGTTATTTACACACATCTGTTTACAGATTGTTTCACCCATTAGACTATAAACTCTTTAGAAAAAGAATGGTCTTTTGTCTTTCTTTGTATACTTAACACACAGTAAAATCCATAGGTATAGTAAGTCTTTAATAAATGCTTGTTCACTTATTGATTTCACTTGACAGAAAAGTGGTGGACTCTGAGTGTGGAATAAGGATTTACATTTAGAACTGAGTAAGGAAGAGGGGGAGAGGAGAAAGGGAGAGAGGGAGAAGGGAAAAAGAGAAAGGAGGGAAAAGAAAGGAAAGGAAGGAAAGAGAAGACTAAAAAGTCTAAAAGAATGTAGTCTTTGTATATACTCTTGGGCATCTGACTCAATAAATAGAGTACTGATCCTGGAGACAGGACGATTTTAGTTCAAATCCATCCTCAAACACTTCCTAACTGTACAAATCATTTGACCTTTATTGATGTCTACTGAAAAAGGAAATGGTAGACCATTTCAGTGTCTTTGCCTAGAAAACCTTGTGAATAGTATGGTCTATCAGATCATGAAAAATTGGACACAACTTTATGCCTCTTAAGATTCAAAGACCAAAATACAAAATAGTTTTTGGGTAGGCGGGAGCAAGAAGGGAAAGAATCTAAAAGCTATTCCAGGCCAAGGATATGTCCATGTCTAAAACACTGAGACAAAATATATTTAGAAGGCATTGTAGAAACTTTCTTTAATAGATCAAAGAGTTTACATTAAAATTATTAGGAAATGCACTTGTGAGGACAGAATGGGACCCAGATATGTAGGAATTCAAACTACTCATCTTTGTGGGAGAATTTTGTTGGCCATTGTAAGAAACTTCTTTAAGTGGTATGCCTGGCTAAAAGACCTTTAGAGATTAGTTAACAAAATCCTTTCTTTTGAAATACAAGAGTCATAGACAAGGTTTGACTTCCTTAATCTAATATAATTATTTAGATAAAAGGCTAGGACTTAATACCATGTCTCTTAGCTCTTGTTCCATTTTTTCATTTTATATGTGTTTCTACTGAGATATTTTTGCTCTCTCATATCTCTGAACAGTGAGCTGGCAAATATTTAACAATTGGCTCTCCATGTTCAACCCACTTTTAAATTTAATCCACATAATTAGTATTTTCTCATTACTTTCTTAAATCTAACTAAACAACCAATAAACCACAGGACCAAGTCTGCACATGCTTGCACTGAAAATTTTAAAATCGGCTCTCAGGACTGAATATAAAATTCATCCCTTAATTTAGCTGTCATAGGAGGCCATTCTTGATATTCTTCTTGGCCAGTTGGAATGTTCTCTTCATCTTGAATTTGTATAGTTTCTATTTACTTCTCTGTATGGCTAGTATATCTCTTTATTGGAATGTAGAATCATTGAGGACAGAATTTGTTTTTTGTCTGAACTAGAAAAGAAATGCTTAATGAAGCATCTAATCAATGCGTGAATTTCATTGATTTTTCATTGTTAGAAGTACACATATTGATGAGAACAGAATTTTCTTAAAGTGTTGTACAAAGACAAATAGTGGACCATTTTCAGACTCTAGAAACCAATGCCATATTATTCTCAGGATGAAAATGCTAGTTACTCTATCTATTACTCTATCATTTCAATGACGTAGGAAGCTCCCTCTGTTAAGGCACATGGTATCTTTTGAGAAACATATAGTCTTTGAGATTAAGTGATTTGTTAAAGTATATCAGTATAAGTCAGAGGCAGAACTGGAACCCAGGACTTCATAGCTCTAAGGAGAGCTGCCCATACCAGTGGTCTCAAAATCAAATAAAAAGTCACTAAACCAAATGATCCCAATGGGCTGAAAATAACACATGTTCTATTTTATCTTTAATTTGAAAAAAATCTAAATTATATTTTGATCAAGATCATTAAGAAAACAATGTCTGATCAATGAATTTGAATCTTTTCCACTATAATCCATATGCCTTTCAAGAATTTAATGACCAAACAAAGCAATAACTTGATATATTTGCCCAAGTGTGTTTTCCCTCACCTTTAGATTTATTTTATGCTGAGATTATAAATGCTCTCTAGACAGAGGCATGGAAAGTCTTTGGCCAACTGCAGAACTGTCTGAATAAATAAAAATAACAGCTAATGATAAAGATGAAGAGAACATAAATAATGGTGAGTGAACAAGTAATTGTGAAGCTTTATGGTTATTGGGCTGAATCTAAGATGATATTAAATTTCCATCCCCAGACTGCTGGTATTTTAAGGGCTATCCTAATTACTCAATTGGTAATTGAAGCTGTTATTACCAGTGATGACCATGATAAATCATAGCTCTTGATTGATTTCCCAATAATTCTAGTGTGTTCTTCCATAAAAATTTCCTGACCACATAAAAGCATGATTTTGGGAGAGCCAAGAACAAAAGTAGTTAAGTGCTTTTTACCTTGATTATGGAACTCTCCTCAAAAGACAAGATTTGCAATGGTGGAAACCAGGAAGGAAAGTCACGTTAGGTCATTAGACCAGAGAATGAAATAGAGAATAAGACTGATGTAGCAAGGAGTTGGAAAACATATGTTTAACTTTTCATTTATGGTACATGATGTCACCGAGCTTTTCTGTATTATATCATTTTGGTCCCACCATTTGGGGTGGGAGTTGGGGAACTGGTTGTTGTGGGGAGGGAGGCTCTTTGCCTTTCCAGCTCATGAAAAGTGTCTTATTATGGAATTCTTTAGTGGAAAATCATGAACCACAACTTATTCCAGGTAGCAAGCTTTTGTGTTAACATAATATGTGAGAATGTGTGAGAAAAATTTTTTCTTTAATATTTTACTTAACCTGATCCCAAGAAGGAGTCATTAATATGGAATGCTACATCTCTGGCTCCTAAGTGGTTAATCATATCTGTACAGTGGCTTCTTTGTCCCTCGAAATACATTTTTCTCCCAGATATAGCTATGGACCATTTAGCATAGTTGTCTTAGTGGCACTGTGGGAAGTACTGGATTTGAAGACTTAGTCAAAAAATTTCATTTTTTAGAAGGATGGGAGACTTATCTTAGGATACTCTTCCTCCCATGGCCATTCCTACCATTCTGCCCCTTCTCTAGAATCATGCATAGACAGTGGTCTCTATATTGAAAAATCCTTTTCTTTTTTCATTCTCCTAGCAAATATTAAATGATTAATAAATGCATATTGATTGACTAGAATTGAGGTTTCTTGGGGAATTCATTGTAGTCTCCATGTTTATGACACGAAACAGGAAACCAATAACATATCCATGAATGAAACCCTATTAAAAATCATGGATTTTTCCTACTTCAGGGCTGCCCCACTGGGTGGGCTACCCAAGTATGCTCCATTATTGGGGAACATGTCCTAGCATAGTAAGCCCCCATGTGGTGGTTGGCCATGGGTCTAGCTTCAGAGGGGCAGGCCTAATGTGAGCTACATTAATAAGTTACATTGATAGGAAAAACAGGTTTTGATTTTGCCCTATACTGAAAAGGAACATTGAAGCAGGTATATTAGACAATTTTGGATTGAGGAATAGACTCTGCAGGAACTCTACTTGCTTTCCTTTCTCCCCACTTTTGTGAAGTAAGGACCACTATGCCCAAAGTTTAATGCCTTCCCAGGCTATATTACCTTCTCTTTCTCTTTGGAGTTACTAGCCTTCTTCTAGTCTTCCATTGTTTACTCTTCTGAGCGTGTCCTTAATTGAGATCTTGAGCAGATGTTTTGACTTATTTGCATCTCAATTTCCTCATCTGTCAAATAAAGCTTTTGGATAGGATATTTTTTCAACCTTAAAGTTAGAAACAATCTTATGATACCTCATTTGTATGAAATAAAGTATCACCATCAGCATATTACTTTTGGCTTCACTGGTCAATATAACTCTTTTTTTCAAATGAGCTCCATGTCTATAAAACTACTGTGACAAACTATCAGAAGATCAAAAGCATGAGTTAAGATCTGAATTATGTAACTTGATGGGGCAATTAGATGAGATGATTACTAATAGCACAAGAAAACTCACTGTTTAGAATATTGGTTGACAAAAGGCTTTATTTCTTATAAAATTCACAAATTACTATATGAAGAAGAATCAGTTGGAATATAGAGAAATGTCTCAGTAGATCATGTGAGCTTCTTCATATGAACCATTCCCATAGTTACTATATTATGACTATTTTGTGCTTTGATTTTGTGTATCCCCAAAATAGTAAATGATTAATAACTGTACACTGACTGACTGATTGGAACTGGGGACTCTCTGGCTATTTATTGGAATTTTTCTGTCTACATACTATTTTGTGTATACACAAAAGACATAGCAGAGAGGGTTCATTATCAGTCAGTTATCAGCCTTGAGGTGATTTATTGTGTTTTGGGAAAAGGAGCTAGAGACTTTATAATTTGTTGGTCTGCCAGTGGCCTCAGGGGTCTCAGACAGGCTGAGATTATCATGTATCAAATGTCTGTGTCTTCTTGACCTAATGATAAAGAATGAAAATTATAGGATAGAAGAGGCAGAAGGGTCCTTAAGGTACTTCTAATCCATAAACTCCATTTAATATATGAGGAAACAAAAAGCAAAGGGAGGGAAGAGTCATGTACTGAGTGAATGAGAGAATGCAAATTAGATCCTGGTCTCCTGATGCCATCCCAACCAGCACTCTTTCCTTTGAACCAGGATGAATTATACTGGTAAATGTGAGAGAGTAGAATATACTTTCCTGGAGTGTAAAGGCTGTTTAGTTTTTCACTTTGTATCTTCAACTTCTAGAATAGTGTCTGGCACATAACAGATACTCAATAAATGCTTTTTGAAATTAATTTAAATGGGTGAGTTTAAGTGGGCAGGGTGAAGTTATGTTTCAAATGTTCGAGTTATGTTTCAAATGTTCAAAATATTAATGGGCCCAGTGATTTCTCAGTACTGCTTGCAAAGCTGAAGTAGAGATACCGATTTCTTCATGTTTTTACTTGTAAAAAATTATAAAATATTTTATACACACAAAGATAAAATCTCCCAAATTATTGTGAGTACAAATTGAATATTATATAAGTATTATATTATATATTAAATATTTGTATTTATATATTATCATATAATATTTTATATATGAATATAACTGTACATATTATTATATTCATACATATTTTATATATTTATACATAGTTATATGTATATGATGTTATATATTACACAAATGCATATATATAAATATATGTGCCATACATATATATTCATTGTATATTATATATAACATAATACACATAATTATATTAATATATATTATATTATCAATATAATATGGAATATTAAATAGCCCTTTTGTCTCAACATTTACTCTCATTCCCTCTACTAATAACATCTATTCTCTCTCCCCTATATCTCATCTTTAGAATTCTGGGCAGAGACTCAAGCAATTTTAAATAAAATATATGAGATAAAGAGGCATATTAGGAGTAACTTGATGTTCAGGGGATAATGCATTTGGTCTGGAATCAGAAATCTAGCTTCAAATACTAGCTGTGTGATCCTGGGCAAGTCACTTAGACCCGTTTGCCTCAATTTCCTCATTTGTAAAACAAGCTGGAGAAGGAAATTGCAAAACAGTTCAGTATCTCTGCCAAGAAAATCCCATAAAAGAAGTCATGAAGGGTTAACCATGACCAAAAAATGACTCAACAACAAAATGGACCAAAGAAACATCCTTTTCATTGATACCAGATAATCAAGCAATATGAAACCAGGAAGGCTAAATGCATTACACTAATTGCACAGAAGGGAACATAAACAGAATCAAAGCTTTTAATTTTACTTCATTCCTTTCCAGATTTAGTTTCCTGGCATTTAATCCAGAGGAGAAACTTTCTGTGATTCGAATTTATTAAGCATGCGTAGATCTGTATCCATCGATAATGCTTGCTACATAGGAGCATCTTGGGACTTCTCCCTCCATATGGAGTTACCCATTGTGTTGTAGCACACACTGTTTATTATCAAAGAGATTCATCCCTGATATGGAATCAGGAGCTACTGAAAAGATAATGGACATTTATGAAGACTGAGGTTACTGTGAAAGTGTTGATAGCACTGTGTATTCCATCCATATTAATAGCAAATTACTTCTGCATGGATAATAGCATTTCACAATGAACGCCCAAGGAATTAAGGATGATTAGCTTTGCACTGAAAACACTATCTGCCTCTTTAAGTTGAATTCTGAAAAATGGAGGCCACAGGCTTAGTATGCCCTGGGTCGCAATTCCATTGCTGTTAGCCTGTTCTGACTCCTGTTGTTAGAGCCTGCAGCCTGCTAAACCATGCAAATCCCCGGGACTCCTGGGAGCAGAATAAGAGAGGTTATACATTGTACAAGCACCGTTGATTCAACCTCCATTTCCCTCAGTACAATTGTAGGCCCTGTCTGTTCACTAACACAATCCCTCAACGAGAAAAGAGAGGAGGCAGTTTCCAGACATCAGCCGCTTAACAGATGAGATGTCACAGTCTCCTGGCAAGTGAATAGTATTCTTCAGTGGCCACACAGCACTTTGATTTGCAACTGTTATAAAGCAGCTATTTCTGGACCTGGGGCAGTACTGAGTTAATTACTGGTAGTAAGCAGTTTGGAAGAACCCATTTGTACAGCAATACTTTGGTTGCCACAAGAGAGATGATGGCTATCATAATGAACTCCATCCTCTAATACACACACACACACACACACACACACACACACACACACACACACATATATATATATATACATACATGCATATATATAATGTGTATATCTATGTATATTAATATGTCCTCACATATGGATATATTAATGGAGATTCTTCTACACACAATACATACTTACATGTACACCATATGTATGTATATGTGTATTTGGAAGATTTCACTTGAGATATAATCTAGGGTATATTTAAGCAATAATTGAATGGGACCTTGTATCACAAGAAGATTTAGAGAAGAAGATAGGTTAAGATAAATCAATCCTTTCCTGTTTTGCCTCAACTCATCCTACCATTCTATTGCCACTTGGATGCCATTTACTTTCATCTCTGACCTGACACTCCAGCTTCTGCCCTGAAATTCTAAGCTTCTGACCCAGACTTTCTGTGCTATTACACAGAGAGTCCTGTTACTCCCCAACTAGATTTCTGTCATACCATCTGGACACATATCCCATCTTTTTTCACCTCTTTCCCTCTGCTTCCATTCACTAATCACCTTATATCTTTGATCAAAATACTCCTTTCATAGCCACCACTCTCTTTTACATATTGCCTTTCATTTTTAGAATATAAATTTCTGTTTTTTGTAATTATATCCACAGCTTTTCACTTGCTAAATATTTAATAAATGTTTTCATTTGTCTTTCCCAACAAACATTTAAGTGCTTACCATGTTCACACTGCTATGCTGAACAATTAGAAGACAGGCAAAAATGCAAAATCCTTCCCTACAAGACACTTCTATTTGATTGTGAGAATACAACATATTAAAATAAGTATGCATGAAGTTATTTCAAGAGGGAGAAGGCTCTGAAGATTGGGGCTGTATAAATTGTCACTTATACAAGTTGTGGAATTCAAAAATGGAAGTGATTGGAAATTATCTTTTCATCATTGGAAACCAATTTTTAGTTACCCCATATTGGTGGCAATTATGATGAGGAAGTTAATTCTATGGTGCTCTAAAATAAGAAAGATTTGTTCAAAGCACACTAAAGTCTGAAGGTAAAAAATAATAAGAACATGTTAAGAATGTTTATGGCAAATCTTTCTTCTTCATCACCTCATTCTTACCAATAGCCTTGCTTATTTTCACACTAAAGTTCCTCTCTATTCCTTCTTTGTCATCATCATCACTCTCTCAGATCTAATCTTCCTCACTACTTATAGTCTCCTAATGTCAACCCAACTCCAAACTACCAAATGTTTTTACATGTTCAATTCAATGTTTCTCAAATTAAAGCATTTGTCAAATACATGTGAAATAAATCAAGCTTCATTCACAGAGTGATCAACCAGTCACTAGATCAGATAATGTGAACTTAAATCCTGGACTATTTTTCCTATCTGTGTGACCTTAGATATATAACTTGCTGAGAGCTTCAGTTGCCTCATTAATAAAAGAAAGGTGTTAGACTAAATGATCCCTAATTTATCTTCAAGCTCAAAATTCCATTAGCCTATGAATTAAAACAGAATATCTACCCTCTTGGAATTAATCAACTGATTGATGAGATAAAAGTGAGAGAAAGGACAATACTTATTAATAAAATATACGTGTGTATCTATCTATATATCTATATATTTATAGTCTTTCTAAGTGTTTATTTAATTATTACTTTAGCGTCTATGATGTTATCCAACAAATAATGGGTCAGAGGAAGATCAGAAATTTCTGGTTCCTCAATCTTCAGGACCTAATATGGAATTATAGATGGGCAGCCTGCCAATTTGCTTGCATATTAAAGATAAAGTTTTACAAATTTCTTAATTATATATATATGTGTGTATATTTATATACATATACATATGGCATGCAAGCATGTACATACACACTCACACATACCCTATATGCATGGTCCATAAATTCTATCACAAACACCAATGAATGGTCTAGGAAAGATTTAAACCCCCTAAATTTCCAGCACTAAAGAAAATAGCAATGGGATTCAGAGAATCTGCTTGAACTCATCCCACCCTGATCTCCTGAGAATACAATCTGTCTTGACATGAGAGCTGATACAACTATTAAAAACTGTGCTTTTCGTGGCTTTCCCCTTGCATCTTAACTTGGTAACATCTATTCCCATCTATCCTCTTCTGTTTGGTTCCATTCATTGAAAAAATAATTTTAAAATTTGCAAAACTACATGTTCAATATGCTAGCAAGTTGGCAAGCTGCCCATCACCAATTCCAAGTTTGGTCCTAAGTGTTAGGATTTTTACAAGGTGCCAAGTCAGTGGAATTGATGAGATAATGATTCTCTAATTTACATGTACTTAGTACTTACGATAATTCCACAAGATTCACACCTTTAAGAGAGCATATATAAGGAGGAGCTCTCAGGGCCAAAGGACATAAGCCCACTAGAAGGTCTCAGAGAAGGAAGCAAATTCATTCAATCTTCCACCTTTGTGCTGGCTGAAGAGTGAAGCACAAACCTTTGGATTCGGAGGGAGCTAGAGATGGAAGCCCACTAGAAGCTCTGAGCCTCAGCCAGAACTCAGTCAAGGAGATTCACAAGCCAGAGAAGGCAGCTTAAGCTCTCAGAACCAAGACTACAGAAGGCCTCTAAGAAAAACTAGCCGAGTCCCAAGTGAAAAAGATAAGACTTTAAAGGAAATAATAAAAGGACTTGGACTTTAATTCCTGGCTGCACTTGTGGTGATTACTGGCTGCCTCCAGAAGCCTCCCAAGAAACCTGCCCCCAGAGATCATTACACTTTAGAGAAGAATATTACACCTAAGGTTTGAGGGACCAGAAATTTCTGCTCATCCTCTGAATCATGATTTGTTAGTCAAATCATGGAAATAATTAAATAAATAATTAGATAGACAAAAAAGTAATTTATAAACAAACAAATAAATGAATAAATAAATGGATAAATGAATGGAAAGAGACCTTCTTTGGGATAAAAATCAAATCAGCTGTCTTACTTTTCACATGTCATTGACTTTTCAGGTTTTCTATTAAACCCTTTGTTTCCTTCTTCCACTTACCTCATCTTTCATTGTTACATGTTTGTCACTATGCCTTTCTCACATTCTTTTTGTGATTCTACCTCTCCTATTTCTTATATTTTCTCATCCTTTTTTTTTCCTTTTCCTTTCCAGCTTCTCATTTTCATTCTACCTATCTCCCTCTCTCTTTTTTTCTTTCTCTGTACTTTAGTCTACTTTTCCAACTCAGAACTCCAGTTCCCAAACTGGGGTCACATATATACCTTCCTCTCTACCCACATCCATCTTTCCAACTGCCTCTCGGAATAGTAATCAAATCAACATAGCCATTCTTGGAAAGTGTATTCTAATCAATTGTTCTATGAATCCAGTCACCATTCAATCACCAAATGTGACTAGATGACTACCATGCCTACTCCTGTGTGTGTCATGTTCCCCCATGAGATGTAACTTCTACAATATAAGGCTTTCTTGATTATCTGCTCTTGTATCTCCAGAATTCATCCCAAAGTCTGGTACCTTTGTGTTGTTCAGTCATGCCCCACTCGTTGTGACCTCATTTTGGGTTTTCTTGATAGAAATATGGAAATGGTTTACCACTTCTTTCTCCAGTTCATATTAGAGATGAGGAACTGGGGCAAACAGTGCCAAATGACTTTCCCAAGAACATACACCTATAAAGTTTCTGAGGGCAGATTTGTACTCAGGTAAATGAATCTTCTTGAGTTCAGGCTCTCTAAGCAATCTTCTACCTAGACACATATACAGAGCGATTAATGAATACTCATTCATTCATTCTCTTTTAATTTCATTCTGTTTCAATTCTAACCCTAACCACTAACCTCTCTCCCTCCCTCCCTCCATCTTTCTCTGTGTCTCTCTGTGTCTCTCTCTTTCAATGTCTCTCTGTCTCTCTATGTCCCTCTGTCTCTCTTTGTCCTTCTGCTTTCTGTCTTTATCTCTCTGACTGTGTTGCTCTCTTTATCCTCTGTACCTCTGTCTGTGTCTTTCTCTCAATGTTTCAATGTCTTTCTCTCTTTTTTTTTTCTCTCTCTCTATTCCTCAGTCTCTCTTTGTTCTCTCTGTCTATGTTTGTTTCTCTCTGTCTCTCTGTCTCTTTCTATCTCTGTCTCTCAGTGTCTCTTTCTGTTTCTGTGACTCTGTCTCTCTCTGTCCCTCTGTCTCTCTTTGTATCTTTATCTCTTTTTGTTTCTCTCTGTCTCCCTGTCTCTCACTTACTCTTTTTACTTCTCTGTCTTCATCACCCACAGCCACTGCTCACTTATCAAATGTTGAACATTAGGCAAAAATCACACATCCAAGTAAGGAGGATTCCACAGCAGGATGATTACAGCTTTGGTGGGAATCAAGGTGATGCTTAAGTATCTAGGCCATTTGGCAGGCTATTCAGAACAGAAAGTAGCTGCTGCTTCTTGCAAAACTCTATGAAAAGGCTATCAATAATGTCAAATATCTCACATATCACTGAACAAATGGCTAGGAACAATATCAAAGGGACCCCAATGCTTGTTAAGACTTAGGTTATACTTACATTGGTTTATTTTCTGTCTAGTGGAGGGAAGTAAGGGAAGGGAGGTAGAAAAATGTGGAACATAAGGTTTTGTAAAGGTGAATGTTGAAAACTCTTTTCATGCATTTTGAAAATAAAAAGCTATTATTTTTTAAAGGATTTAGATTATAAAACATGGCAAGAATTCAACTGATCAAGTCAGAGAAAACAGATCAATCAAAAGTGCTGTTTGCTATCATGTGGAATAAACAATTTGGTTGATTGACTTATTTTTTTTCATTTTTCATTCAATGGTTTTAGATTTCTGTACTTAAAATCTCCAATAACATGAGGCTAAGAATGAGAGTGGAAGGTCATAAAAATACACATAAATACACTCAAACATGTACCAAACTCTTCTCACATACATGGAATGAAAATATTGCTCTATAAAGAGTAAAGATATATTTGGATGATCTTTTTAAAAATCATATAATATAATCTAAATGCAATTAGTGAATTATTGAATAAATAAAATCTCTGCCCAAAATTTTGGCAGTAAAATTACTTCTGTCCTGTATTAACTGTAATCTTATGCTGCCTACACTATGTAAAGGAAAATGGCATTTAGAAACATCAGAACTTTATTATAAAATATACATAACCCCATTTTTTTGCATTGGCAATGACCCAGAAGAAAATCAAATGTTAAAAACTCACAAGTTCCTGAAAAAAAATAACAATGCATGAATACAGTAAAATGTTATTGGATCATAATAAATTGTGATTTTCAGGAATTGGAGAAATTTGAAAAGATTTGTATTAATTGATGAAGTTGCTTAGAATCAGTATAATGATTTTAGCCAATAGACAAAATAATGTAAAGAGGGCACTGTATTATCTTACCTCAATATGAATCTCTTTCTCCCCAACCAACTTTTTGTTCCCTTCCCATCCTTCCCCAATACAGCATCACAGCAATGATTACAACTACAAAAATAGCCACTGTCATCACAAGAACCACAACAAACACACACTTGGGTAGGATTCAATGTCCTCTAAATTCTCTGTGAGATATGTTTTTTATTATAAATATCAGGAAATAAAGGAGGTTCCAGACTTTGAAAAACCTCGAGTATAAGGGATTTTTTTTTTTTTAGGACTTGGGATTCTAAATTGCTTAAATATTTATGTGCATACGTGTGTGTGTGTGTGTGTGTGTGTGTGTGTGTGTGTGATGGATGCCTATGGGTTTTGTGAACTCTTTGTTAAACTAATGCTTTTAAATTGATAATATATGTATTATACATATTTATGTATATGTGTGTATGTATATTTATGTATATATACATATACACATACATATTACATATACACATATATATGTGATTAGGAACAAAACCAATTTCACTGAAAATAAGTCATGTATATACAGTATGTCCCCAAAATTTTAAAGCAGTTTTAAACTTTAATATTTTAAAACCTTACTACCATTTTGGGAATACCTTGTATGTGCACTTATTTGCTTATATATACATACAAAGTGCATCTATATACATAATTATCCATAGCATGTATTCATGCATATTTATATATTTTTACATATACTTATGTATATGTAAATTACTAGGAAGCATATGTGTGTGCATATATGTGTCCATTTATATGTACATGTACATGCATTGTACATACAGAAAGAGACAAAGAAGCAGAGATAGACACAGAAAGAAAAGTACTAGAGTTATAGCAACAAGAATAGCAAATCATTCCTTTGCTTCAGGAGCTCAGTTTCTGTTTAAGAAAGACAACCAAAGATTGAAATGAGCAGAATGTTGCAGAATTAATTGGAAGTGACATGGGAGTGTGGGGCTAGACAAGATCATATGAAAACATCCCTTAGAGGTCCCAGCATGCCAGGATCAGAGTTGAATGCTCAAGTGAAAGGGAGATGAGGAAGATGAGGAGGATGTGTACAGATGATATGATATAGAAGTGGTGAAAAGGGTTATTACAGCAGTTCAGACCAGAAATGATAAAGTGATAGGCTAGGATAGTGGCTGTGTAATTCAAAACCAGAGATTATATACAAGACATTGCGGAGTGAAAAAATCACAATATTTGGCAACTTATTGGATAAGTGAGATGAGTGAGTGATAAGAATTGAGGAGGCAACGAAGTTTGCAAACCTTGATGACTGAGAGGATAGTAGTAGCCTCAGTAGTAATAAAGTAATTTAGAAGAGGGAAGGGTTTACAGGGAAGGAAATGTGATTCCCTATTTGGACATGCTGAGTTTGATATGACTCTGTGACATTCACTATGAAATATACAATTGTCCTTCAGCAACATTGGACTACAATTCAAGAGAGCCATATAAACTGAAAAAATTCTTACTCTAGATTCATGTGCTTCCTACTATACTATAAATATAAAAATACATATATACTTGTAATTATATACATATTAAAATTCAGGTATATATGAGTATGAATGGTAAGAGAAAAGAGAAGAGAAGAGAAGGGAAGGGAAGGGAAAGAAAGGGAAGAGAAGGAATGGGAAGGGAAGGAAAGGGAAGGAAAGGAAAGGGAAGGGAAGGGAAGAGAAGGGAAGAGGGAAGAGAAGGAAAGGGAAAAGAGAAGGGAAGGGAAGAGGGAAGGGAAGAGTGAAGGGAAGAGAAGGGAAGAGGGAAGGGAAGGGAAGAGGGAAGGGAAGGGAAGAGAAGAGGGAAGGGAAGGAAAGGAAAGAGGGAAGGGAAGAGAAGGGAGGGGGAAATGGTGGTAGTGATTTACTAGAATTAAAAAGAGGCAAGATCAAAAGTAAGAGAAGAGTTAAGAGGATGCGATAATAATTCTGATATGAAGTAACAATTGGGTCCTGATCTTGGATGGTAATAGGAAGAATGGAAAGGAAAGGGCAGATTTTTCCCCAGTGTTCTTTGCATTCCTTCATCCTCATATACTTTGCTCTTAGTTGCATTATAGTGTTTCATTGTTATTTTTTTAATCCACTTGTGAGGAGGATGGGGCACAATTTAGGTTGTTTCTATTTTATTTTTCCTAATTAAAAACAATGTGTCTAAGAATATCTTTAAAACCTATAGCTCTGTTTTTGTTTGGCTTTTTCTGGTAATACTTTTAGTGATTTGTTTTTTGGTAACACTTTAACTATATATTTACAACAGTGGGATTTTGGGGGAATACAAAATATGATATTTTGTTGTTTTCTTTCTTTGTAACTATCTGAGATATGGTAAGTGTTAATAAATGTCTGTTGAATTATTAACAGGCTGATATTTACAGTGTGTTGTCAAATTAACTCAGGTTTGCAAGTCTACCAGCCACGAATGAGTATATTTCTTCTTTAGTCCCCAAAGCATTGAGTGTTACTTCTCTTATACTTTTTTCTAGTTTAAAGATATACCTCAAAGTCACTTTCATTTTTCATTTCTGTTATTCATAACATTGAGCATCTTTCTACATATTGAGCACTTTCCTAATCATTATTTTTTTTTTCTCTTTTCTCTATCCAAAATATCTGTTCAGATTGACCAATCTAATTATGGACTGAGAATTACAAGAGTGGCATTTTAACCATACCTTATATATTTTACATGTCAAATTTTTAGTTATAATATTTCATTTTTTCACATTTTAACTTATTTTGAGTTTTAGTGTTGTGCATGTTTTCAATAAAGTCAATATTTTTCACTAAAATAATTTTTAAAAATCATCTCTCCTCCACAATTGAAATATATTTTATTCTGTTTTCTTCTACATTTTTAAGAGATTAAAAATGTTTACATTTCTAGATTCTGTGAGGGGCACAATTTATCCAATCATACCACTACAAATATGAGTTTCTTTTCTCTCCCACATTCTTCTGTCTCTTATATGAAGGGAAAAAATGTTTCTATAATAAACATTTTCAGTCAAATAAACCAACTTCCCACATTTTTTTTCCTTTGTCTTAGTAACAACTGCTATTATTTTAATAAGGACTTATTAAAGGCTTTATTCCAGATAACCCTAATAAGTAGGGAGTACCATCTCCCCACCCCATTTGACAGAGAAAGAAACTGAAGTTAATTGGGTATAGGAAACTGCCCCCTGGATTCTTGGGACTAGTGAGCAGCAGAGTCTGGCATTCAAATCAAATCTTCTGGCTAGAGGTTCACATGGCTCTTTGTATGACAATCTGCTGAACACAATAGCAACAACCTTGTTGAAGACTTCTGTATTTCCTGCAAGACTATCACTGAACCTCATCTAATATAATCCTGCATTAGAGCATATTTTGTCCCACAGCATCTAGCCCACCAAGTTGGAAAAATACTTCAACTTTCCAAGCTGCTAGGAATAACTGTGCTGATGAGGACAATTGTCCTGTCTGGGAAACCAAGCAGGGTGATCAATGATGCAAGGCCCCGGCATTATTATTGGCCTAAGACTGCGTGTGCTGGGCATAAAAACAGGCACCATACAGCTTGGGATTCATTTCCTAAATAACTCACAGAAAGTTAACAAGCCAAATGTAACTGATAGGAGAAATATAATTATGGAAAAAACACTCTAGAAACTCCCACATCTCCATCTAATGATAGAGAACAGACATGGTTAGAGAAAATAGGCCACAATTCCAACTACAGAACTCAGCTCTGGACCTCTCTGATAGTTTTAAATAATAATAGCTGACATTCACAACACAATGTGAGGTTGGCAAAGGGCATTTCATACATTATCCAATTTGAGTAAGATAAAGACTCTCTAAGGTAAATACAACAGGTGTCAGCCCCATTATTCAGATGAGGAAGCAAGCTAAAAGTAATTAGAGCTTACTCATAGTCCTATACATGATTACTGCCAAAGGCAAGGTTTGAACCCAAGCCTGTCCAAGCTTGCACTATCTTAAACAAGTTTACATAATCCACTGCTATTGCATTTTTTAAATTGTCATACTTATGAGATCACTTACTTTCATAAAATTTCAAATGGGAAAAGACTACAGATTTAAATCCAATCCTTCCTTTTGTTTACATAACTGGCCATGTTAAAAAAAAAAAAACTATAACTTTGGGGAATCCATTTAACTTACATGTTGTTCAGTTTCCATATCCGTAAAATAAGGGAGCTGGAATCTTAAATTCCCTTCATAGGAGCATAAATGAAGAGCTATAAAGATGCTTAGAGACCATCTTTTCTAATGTTCTCTATCACCAAATAAAGAAAAGAAAGAGGAAGGAAGGAAGGAGGGAAGGAAGGAAGGAAGGAAGGGAGGGAGGGAGGGAGGAAGGAAGGAAGGAAGGAAGGAAGGAAGGAAGGAAGGAAGGAAGGAAGGAAGGAAGGAAGGAAGGAAGGAAGGAAAGAAGGAAGGAAGGAAAGAGGAGGAGAAGGAGGAGGAGGAGGAGGAAAGAGGAGGAGGAGGAGGAGGAGGAGGAGGAGGAGGAGGAAAGAGGAGGAGGAGGAGGAGGAAAGAGGAGGAGGAGGAGGAGGAAAGAGGAGGAGGAGGAGGAAGAGGAGGAGGAGGAGGAGGAAAGAGGAGGAGGAGGAGGAGGAAAGAGGAGGACGAGGAGGAGGAAAGAGGAGGAGGAGGAGGAGGAGGAGGAGGAGAAGGAGAAGAAGAAGAAGGAGGAGGAGAAGAAGAAGAAGGAGGAGGAGAAGGAGGAGGAGGAGGAGGAGGAGGGAGGGAGAAAGAAAGTGGGGAGGAAGAGGAAAAAAGAAAGAAAGGGAGGAAGGAAGGGAGAGAAGAAAAGAAGGAGAGAAAGAGGGAGGGAGAAAGAAAATGGGGAGGAAGAGAAAAGGAAAGGAAAAAGGCAAGCAGGCAGGAAGTTAGTGCTAGAGTATAATAGCCCCTGTATGGCACTAGCATTTAAAAATATCAGCACAATATCAAATGAATACTATTGGCTTTTTCTTGTTTAATATTTTAAAACAGTGATTTATATGAATATGTATATTCACACACACACACACACACACACATATATATATGTGTGTGTGTGTGTGTGTGTATATGTCTGTCTGTCTGTCTGTCTCTGTGTGTATGTGGATAGTCTGCTGATTCAATTTCCAAATGGCAAAACTTTGAGAATCACAAAGCCCATAAATTTAACAAATGTTTGTTTTACTAAACTAAAACAGATAGCATCAATAGATTGGCTAAGAATGTACATGTGTGTATAGCCTAATGGAGATTTTCAATGGCAAAAATCTATTGTATAAATATAGACCCTGAAGCCAAAGTGAGAATATCACTTTCTCCACAAAAATATGGATGGAAAATATTTTTGTGACCTTAATAGGCCTCAATTTCCCAACTTGGAGGGAAAATGAATATCTAGATTTGCTTTCAGTTTTAAATCTATAGTGTTAAAATCACATAAAGCTCATTGTCTGGCAACCTCAGACCCTAGGAACCAGGTACTTGAAAATCCTATAAAGATGGGCATGTAGTCTGATATATATGAAAGAATGAAGAATTTACAAGTCATTTTATCCTACAATGTGAGTTAGTTGTGGTCATGTGAGGACAACTACAATGAAACAAACTTCCTGGGATTTCGTCAAATCTTTAGTGGAACGTAGCATGGCATTCAGTTGGTACAGGCGAACACTATCTCTGAGAAAGAGCCAGCCAGATGGCATTTAAAGACTTGTGATAGCTCTCATAAAATACTATCATAAATGGCTAAAGAATGGGCCATCCATAAATATAACCCAAGAAGACAATGACCTATGTCCTACACCATTATGAACTCCCCCTTGAAGCTCCACATTCACAGAAAAAGATCCTAATTATTCCAGGAAATTCACAAAGGAAATTTTAAGTACAGGCCTGTCACAAACACTCCACTTAACAGAAATGAGAAGAAAATGTGTGAACATTCTGGGAGCTGGCCAGTCCTTCTCTGTTCATTTGCTGAAATCCCTAATCACCTCGAGTTGAGACAATCATAACTGGGTTTATCTAATGACCGTCACATTTTAAAAGCTCATGTAAAAGAAAGGGATTTATCCAAATATTCTGTGTTTCTGAAAATAAAGTTTGATGTTTCTCATATCCATTCTGATCAGGTCCTAAATATATACATTAATTAGTTGTTGTTGTTGTTGTTGGTTAATTTTGCATGAATATAATCCCAAATCCAAAACCAGAGTGGGCCCATGTATATAAAAATTCAGCTATATATATATTTTTTTCAAAAGCACGAAACTTGGACCTACTATGTGTATGTGTATGTGTATTTGTATGTATATGTATGTATTGAGTATATATATATATATATGTGTGTGTGTGTGTGTCTATGTGTGTATATTTATGTTTACACATATACAACATCACATCCAAAAAAAAAAAAAAAACAAGCAAGGCTAAATGGATATCTTTTTATTTCTTGGGCCTTCATTGATTAATTATGGTGAATCTCAGTGGCATAAAGAGGAGTAGGGGAAATGAAATTCCAAAGGAGAGCTATAAAGTGCTATCAGCTGGAAAACCTAGTACCCCCTCAAGGCAAAAAGCAAAGGTTTGAAGGCACTCAAAACCTTAACTACTGATAAGGATTTTCCCTTCAGAGAGAAACTCAATTTCCTGATATAATTTTGAAGTGCAAAATAGATATTATTAAGATGTTTTAAAAGCATACACAATACACACCTTTATGGTTTTATAGAACCTCTTGAGCAATTTCATAGCCAAAGGATATGCCCGTTTTCTGTTTTAGTGTCTGAATAAATAAGGTGCATTTTTTTTCAGTTTCTAAGTCTGAATTATTTCGGTATTGGAATCTTATGAAACATAAGACTATAAGACCATTGCTACAGAACCCGAAAATACTCCAATAGTATATAAATTATTTGATATTAAGGACTTAGAGACTTTGGTCTTTGAATTTCCAGTGCCTAGCATTAGTAGCAAGGCACCCTCAAGAAAATAGGGAGGCTAAACCACTCCCACTACTTCTCTACTACCTGCCCTTATGCTCCAGTGGAATGAGTAAGGATCCCTGAATTAAAGAACCTGAGAAATGACATCAGCCTCTAAATTACTGATGCTTTCTTAATAACACTATTTCCAAGTCATTTTCAAAGGGGGCAATTTCTGTGAAGCAGATTTTTCCATCTCTTCTTTCAATTTACTGATTAATATGTGGATAATACCAAATCCTTTTTTTCTCATGAAAAATGCATTCATTAAGTTACTATGATGTGCCATTGAGTCTCCTCCCCAACTATTTGTTTTCTTTCCAATCTGTCTCTTGGCAGCCATTATCCAGGGAAGTAACCCTTATGGTCAGTTGACCTGACAGAGGATTTGTAAATATTATTGCCTATGACTTTTTAGCAGCCCCAGAAAACTTTTGAAAGGACAGAAAAGAAAATTATCCTAACCACATTCATTAACATCTTTGAATGCCCCAAAATCAGAAATGGATAGGGTATTCTCAGTGGGAATAGCCCTAAGCCTGACCCTAAAGATATATTATCATGTTTTATTACTCTCATCTTAAAGACTACTAGACCTTTAAATCTCTGCCTTAGCTAAGTATCCGTACATCTCTTGCCTTCTCCAATTAGAATATAAGCTACTTGAGAGCAGGGGATTCAGTACTTTTCTATTTTTATCCCCCCAGAATTTAATTTAGAGCTCTATATGTATTAATCACTCAATACATGCTTTTCCTTTGATTCCTTTACTTAACACAGTGATTAACACAGTCTAAACCCTTTATTTTACTTGGGGAAATTATGATTCTGAAACAGGAAGTGGTTTGCTCAGGATCACACAAGTAAATATGTAGGCACATTAATATTTGAATCCATGTCTTCCTAGTCCACATCGAATATTCATTTCACTCTACCACACTGTTTCTGTCTTCAAGAAGAGAAGATCAGACTACCTAACTCATCAGATTTAGAGCTTATTGGAAGCTGTGAAATTATCTAATACAATCAGCTCATACAGTATATGAAGAAAGTGAGAACCAGATAGGGGAAACTACACACCTTGTTTCATGGAGATTGCACAAAGCAGAACCCACAAAGGAGCCTTGGTCCATTCATGACAAATTCCCAGTCCCTTCCATTGTGTCTCATGATGTGGTATCCAATATTAAATGAGAGAATATTATAAGCATTTTTCTTTTCAAACAATAACAGTATACAAATGTATATTTGTATTGTTATTTTGCCATCCATTTAAAATGGATATTTTTTTATTAATAGCATTGAATACTATTCATTGGTACACAAACAATACATTAAGCCAGTCCATAAAGACATATGTCTTGAGGGGATATCATAAATAGGCAATGTACTGAGGCTAAGATTGAGCAAGAGAAGAAGAGCAGGCAGAATTGCCTTTGAAAAAATGACACACTTCTTTTAATTCCAAGATTTTCTGAATAAAAATTACATCTTTTTTAGGACAATATTTTTAAAGGACAATATTATTCTAATTGTCCTGTATGACTTCAAATAAAAAAAATGTTGCAATGTCCATAGAAAAACGAGGGAATGTTTCCTAGTGGAAAATTAATAGGTACACCATGGCCGTGTGCATGTTGGCACTTGTGGCCAATAAGAACACATACAGAATGCAAGTCACAAGCATGTGATCAGAGAAATACAGAATCTGGGCTAGCCTCAGCTCTCCATTGATATCTATGCCAAATCAAAATATCTAGAGAAAGTTTCCAACATGGGGGGATAGATATTCTGTAGAGTATGGATGGGAGGGAATGGGAAAAGATTTCATAAATTCTCTCATTATGTATGTGTTGCCATATATATTTCCATAGAGAGCACCTCCATGAATAAGAGCACAGATCCATTATTATTTTTTCTTCTTCTTCTTCTTCTTCTTCTTCTTCTTCTTCTTCTTCTTCTTCTTCTTCTTCTTCTTCTTCGTCGTCTTCTTCTTCTTCTCCTTCTCCTCCTCCTCCTCCTCCTCCTCCTCCTCCTCCTCCTCCTCCTCCTCCTCCTCCTCCTCCTCCTCCTCCTTCTTCTTCTTCTTCTTTTCTTTCTCCTCCTCCTTTTTCTCCTCCTCCTCTTCCTCTTCCTCCTTCTCCTCTTTTTCCTCCTCCTCCTTCTTTCCTCTTCTTCCTTCTTCTTCTTGTTCTTCCTATTATTGTTATGTTATTAATGCATATGCTATGAAGCTAAATTCAAGAGTCTTTCATACTTTTCTAAGATTCCTTACCACCTCAGTTGGATGGTATGATGAAAAAAGTGTCATACCTAAAGTCAAGAGAACTTGAGTTTAAATCCTATCTCAGATATTTATTGGCAACTCACTAATCCTTGTCTGCCTCAGTTTCCCTAGCTGTAAAATGGGAATAATAATGGCACCTACATTTCAAGGTTGTCATAAAAATAAAATGAGATGTTTGTAAAGTACTTTGGAAATTTTGAAGCAGTATACAAATATTTTATATTATTATGGATTCTATGATTGTAGAATTTCAGATTTGGGATGGATCTGAAAAAATGATCTAGTCTGACATTTGGAAGATCAAAATTCTTCTTTACCACATACTTACAAGTGGTCATCACCTTTCAGTTAAAGACCTCTAGAGTGATTAAATCTACTGTTTCTGGGACAACTCTTTCCATTTTTGGATAGTTCTAACTACTAAAAAGTGTTACCTTAAAAAAAAAAGAATGCTGCTTCTCTATAAGGACAGCAGATTCATATTCAAATAATTCTCCTGATCTACAGACTTTGCACTCCCCCCCCCCCAAAAAAAAAAAAACAAAAACAAAAACAAAACAAAAAAAAACAAAAACTTCATCTATTGTCCTGGAAACCATGACTTTGGATTCGTAATCCTTCACTATTTTTTTTTTAATATTTTATTTTTCCAAACACTTGCAAAGATAATTTTCAACATTTACTTTTGCAAAATCTTGTGTTACAATTTTTGTTTTTTCATTATCTCTCCCCTTCTCCTTTCCCTAAGACAGCAAGCAATCCAATTTAGGTTAAGTGTACAATTCTTCTAAATATATTTCTATAGTTGACATACTGTGCAAGAAAAATCAAATCAAAAGGGAAAAAATGAGGACCCTTCACTATGTCTAAACCAATGTGAGCCCCCAAATTTGGATTCTCTAGTCAGCTTCATGTCATATCACTCTGCTGCCTTGCCCATCTGGTTTTCCCCCTTCTTGCTTTGGGAATAGTAATGAAACCAGTTCCACTGCTATTGGAAAGAAGATTTCTTCTTATTCTGTGATCTCAGGTGGTTGTGTCTTTTCACTGTAACTATTCCTGTGACTACTCCCTGACCACCACTTCTCTGGCATGTGTGGCTTCATTACTACTTGAATACAAACTCCTTAAGGGTAGGCACTTTCTTGATGCTCTTTTTTTTTTTAATTCCCAGAACATAGCATAGTGTCTAGACTATACTAAATGCATATTTTATCATTTATTCTCTCTAACAACCCTTCAGATTCTTAAAAATATATATCTTACAATTATCTCCATCCCTCCAAGTATTTCATATTATAGTCTATAAATCCCTAATTCTTTCACTGAATTTATAACAACAAAATCTTTAGTTCCTTCATCTTGTTATGATCAAGACTTTTCTGGATAAAGTCACATGTTTGTGTGTATTCTCTAAAATGTAGTCCCTAAGATTAGCCATGATATTACATATGTGGTTTGATAGCCGAGTGTACTGGACCTAAAAGGCCCCTGGTCTACCCACTATTCTTTTTCTTAATGAAGCCTAAAATTGAATTACCTTCATTGGCTGCTATTTCACACTGATGATTCACACTGAGATTGTGCTCCACTGAAACTTTCAGTTCTTTTTCATTAAAATTATTTTCTTATTACACCTTGCCCATCCCACATCTATGAAGACAGCAAAATTTTGAATCAAAATGTGGGTTTTCCCAAGTATTTTTATTCATTGTTGTGAACAGGGACAAGCCTCAGAGACTAGGTAAGTATGTTTGGGTTGTGACTTGCATCTCTAAAGGGATTATCCATATAAATGAGATCATAGATTAATCTGTGTATTAACTCCTAGCTTTTATCTTAACCTGACTTTTAGGATTCTACCTTTGTCTTTGACTATGTTAATTATCTCATAGTTGTGCTGCTTGCAAACTGGCACATATCTTTTATATGCTCTTCTGAGATCTTGATAAAAATGTTGTTGTTCTTGATTTCAGTTTCCTTTTCTGTCAAATGAGTGTATTAGAATGAACTAAATATAATTTAAGATTTTTTTTTTACCTCTAACGACCTATAATCTATAAGGAAATTTTTAGAGATGATATAGATTTTTCATATTACTATATATATATATATATATATACACATAGATATAGATATAGGCATATATACATATATATATAATATAATATATATATATACATATATATAATGTAATTGGCATAAGTAAGACCCTTAAACTAATAATCATTTTTAAAATGTAATAATTGAATACTGTTGTTATTTGAGATTGCCAGGTGGTTCAGTGGATAGAATGTTTATCTGGGAATCAAGAAGATCTGTGATCAAATCTAGTCTCGGACACTTACGAGCTATATGACACTGGCTAGTCACTTAACTCTGATTGCTTCAATTTCCAAAAACAAAAGCAAAAATAGCTTCAATTTATTTTCGCTCTCCATTGTTCTCAACATTCATTTTTTGTAAGATTTTTAGTTTCCAAATTTTTCTGTCTCTTTCCCCAAAAGCAATTTGTTATAGGCTATACATGTGCGATCATGGAAAACATATTTCCACATTAGTCATCCAACTTCATCCCTTTTGCAAACGACCAAAGTGCACGCAAAAAAATTGACATGTCTTCTCCCAAAGCATGCAGGGAACAAGAATCAAAGCCACAATTTAGACCCCAAATTTCTCCAAATCCAATGTTATTCCCAACAAACTTCCCTGTCTCTCTTGTGCTTTGAAAGAGATAAAAAAAAAAAAAAATCAAACATACCGGGTAGTCTGGAATGAAGAGGGACTGGGAAGGAGGGAGATATGAAAGAATGTCTTTGCCTTTTGATTGTGCTCTTTTCCTAGTTCCCGGACACTAGATTCTGTTGTGGTTCAGGCAATAGCTTGTTGAAGATAAAATATTGTTTATAGTCTCCCTGTTCTCCTCCTTTACTTGGAAAGGTGTTTATATAGGACTCGATAGTATAGTCTCTATGTGTGTCCACTTACATGTGGCTATTTGTGAGCGAATAAGACCTTTATTTGCCTTCCTTCCTAGACTGCTCCAAAAGCAATCATTTTGCTTACTCAAAGCCATTTACAAAGCTTTCTCTGGAGATAAGAAAAATGCTATCACTACTGCAGGTGTCTAGGAAAGGCTTTAAGTTAAAGAAAGCAAAAGAAGTAATTTAATCATTGAAGATTTTCTAAATTTTTGAAATATGTTCAATTTAGTATTTAATATACTAGAAAAAAGGGACAAACAACTCTTGTATCTTCAACAAAACAAACATACAAAAACGCATACAAGTTCATAAAGAACCAGACAGAATTAAATGATTGACATCTATCCAAACATAGATCTACCTACTTGTCTTTAAATGATAAGATAAGAAAATCTTGGTTTTGGATGGAATTTTAGAAAATTACTTTTCTTACAAGCAGAAGGTAAAAATAATGTCCATTTTACACATGAGAAAATTGTGATACTACGAACTTAAGTGATTTGTATATTAAGCATCAGAAACAGGTCTTTTCAACTGTGGTCCAGTGTTCCCTTCACAATATGACAGACTCATTCTATTTATCTATCATTATAATATTATTATACTTCTTTCTTTCTTCTCTCTCTCTCTCTCTCTCTCTCTCTCTCTCTCTCTCTCTCTCCTCTCCCCCCTCTCCCACACCCTTTCCCTCCTGCTCAAAAATTCTATTTTCCAATGAATAAAAATATTTCCTTCTAACCATTCCAGAATAAATCCTATTGCATCACAGTAAAGAAAAAGTCATCTACTTAATATAAAAAACAAGATACACATTAAGGAGTTCAATGAAGTAGAAAACACATTCATCACACTTTCCCCAAATATACCACCTCGTTTAATGTATCTCTGGGGTAACCTTGTCCTGTCTTCTAACTAGCCACTTGGATTTATCCTAACACATCCACAACTTAGTTGGATGGAACAGGATCTATCAGCTGACTTTTTGGCAAGGTGGACCATTACTATCTATAGCAGCTGCAGAGTTAGGTGATCTGGGAATCTTTCCATGACATTGCATTCTACCAATAACCATGGCAAGCAAAGCAGAGTGCTCTTTCCCTTTAGCATATGAACTGAAAGAATAGGACATCTTTTTGCTGTTATTCACCTTTTGTTTTCAGAGGACCAATGACATCATGATGAGAAAGCTGTACCACAAGTTTGGCAAAAATAGTACATTAGAACATTGGGGAAGGAGATTTCTCTGGATTTGCACAGATCATGTTTCTTTTCTACCACCTTGATTCTACTTTACTCATGAATATAGTGTCTTCTTTGATGCAGACATGTCTGAGCTGTCCTGTGCCAATGTTTCCCCTGTCTCACAATCAGTACTGAAATTCTTCAAAGAGACCTCGAGAGGATCTGCATTTCACTCCTTCTGACCACCATGTGAGCATTTGCTTTGTGCAAGATCTCCACATAAGACAGTCTTTCAGATTTAGCTTATATCTGGCATTCAGATAACATGACAAGCCCATCAACATTGAACTCTTGCACAAGAGAGTTTGAATATTTGGCACTTCAGTTTAAAAGAGCTCTCAGTGTCTAAATCTTTATCTTACCAGGTAATCTCCAAAGTCTTCCCAGGATAATTCCAAAGGAAGCTGTTCCGTTTTCTGGCATGGTGTTGATAGACCATTCAGCTTTCATGGGCATATAAAAGTACAGTCAGCAAAACAGCTTTATACACCTTCAGTTCGGTAGCCAGAGTAATATCTCTTCTGTCCCACACTTTCTTTCTTATTTTTTTTCTTTTTTATCAAAGCGTTTTATTTTTCAAAACATATGCATGGATAATTCTGAACATTAGCCCTTGCAAAACCTTGTGTTCCAATCCCCCCTTCTACCTCCTTCCTCTAGATGGCAAGTATTCCAATATATGTTAAATATGGTAGAAATATATGTTAAATCCAATATATGCATACATAGTTATACAATTATCTTGCTATACAAGAAAAATCAAATCAACTTAGAAAAAAATATGAAGAAAATAAAATTCAAGCCAACAACAACAAACAGAGTGAGAATGTTATGTTGTGAACCACACTCAGTTCCCACAGTCCTCTCTCTGGATGTAGATGGATCTTTTGATCACAAGACTCCCCACTTTCTTTCTTTATTTCAGAGTCTCCCAAATGTTGAGCTAACTCTGGCAATGCTTATCATCTGTGAGACATGCCTGGAAAGTATGCTGGTCATCTGACCCAGAGCCAGTGTGTCTTCGAAAATTACCAGGGCACAGTCAACATGGTGTTTTCTGCCCAACAGCTCCAGGAGAAATGCCAGGAGAATGGAGGTTTGTACACAATATTTTTGACCTCGCCAAGGTTTTTGGTACCATCAGTCATGAAGGCTTGTGGAAGATCATAGTGAAATTGGGTTGCTCCAGGCAATATTCATCAGTATCATATTCCAGTCTCATGTTTGCTCAGTTCTCATATTTCCCAGTCAGAAATGGAGTGAAGCAGGGCTGTGTGCTTGCTCCCAGTTTTTTTAGTGTGATGTTTTCCTTGAAGTTGCCAAATGCTTTTAATGAGGATAGAAAAGGCATTAAGGTGAGGTACCACATTTATGATAAATATTTAACTTGAAAAGGTTCCAAGCCAAGGTCAAAATAGAGGGTGCTTAATTTTCTTTTTCTTTGCAGATGATTATGCTCTCAATGCAGCCTCTTAGAATGAGATTCAGTGGAGTATGAATCATTCCTCTGCCACTTTTGTTAATTTTGACCTGACAATCAACACCATGGACAGAGGACTTCTACTAGCCAACACAGCATCATCCATGTATAGAACCATTGGTAAAAGGAGAAATTTTGAATGCTGTGGATAAGTTCACTTACCTTGGCATGATATTATAGTGAGATCCAAACTGTTTCTTCTCTGGCAGGAGTAGAAAAATAAAGGGAAGAACTGCTCAGAGGATTAATGGTTAACATTCCATCATAGTCTTCAGTCCTTGAGGATGCATGAAAGCACAGTTGATAGAGTGATGGATTTGGAATGAGGAAAACATGAGTTTAAATTCTATCTCAAAAAATGTATTAGCTGTATGATCCTGGTCAAGTCATTTGATTTATCTTAGTTTCATTTTTCTCACAGGTAAATTAGAACATCATCCTTCATGGTCTCCAAATGTCTTTCATTTTATGATATCAAGGGTCTATAAATATTTATAATATAAAATCCATTGACATTAATTTCTTTTTGGGGGAAGGGACAAGACATCTATATTGATGGATTTTTTTGATTTTATATTACAAATATTTATTTTCATCACAATTTGCTAATCCTAACAGAGCTTTGGACCAAATTATTAGTGAATCGGGTAAGTTGCAGTAGGGTATTCTTTGGCAGAGTGTGGGAGGGAGGTATAGTTTGGTTAGATAGACATCTGGTCAATTCTGAAATCAGGTTCTTCATTGTTCAAGAGTGAGAAATCTCTCACCTTTAAATGCCAGGGAAATAAAAAGTGTATAGTCAGCATGCTATTACCAGGAATCCCCTCCCCTCTAGGTTATCCTCTTAGATTGTCATTGTCCATCATTAATTTTATTTGTCTATCTAAATCAAGCCTTCACCATCAAGAATGCTACAATTTGTACCATTTGTGTGTAGTTCTTGGATAGTGGACAATGATCTCTCCTTTCTGTATGACACATACATTCAGCTCTGTACACAATTTTGGTGGAATTTTTGTTTGCTTTTTAATAGCATAGTTTTCTCAATTACATGTTGATACAATTTTTAGCATTCATTTTTACAAGATTTTGAGTTCCAAATTTTTATCCCTTCCTCTCTGTATTCTCCTTTTCCAAAAATGTCAGGTAATTTTTATAGGTTATATATATGCTATTATGTAAAATAAATTTGAATATTAATTACAGTAGTGGAAGAAGAAACCAATCAAGGAAGTAAAAATCATGAAAAAGAATAAAGTAAGGGGAAAAAAAGGATGTTTCAATCTGCATTCAAAGTCCATCAGTTCTTTTTCTGGATATGGATAGCATTTTCTTTCATGAGTCCTTTGTATCTGTCTTGGATGTTGTTGAGAAGAGCTGAAGAAACCATAGCTGATCATCACCAATTGCTATTGATACAGTATACAATATTTTCCTGGTTCTTCTCATTTGACTTTGCATCTGTTTGCATATGTCTTTCAGTTTTGTTTTTTCTGAAATCTGCCTGTTCAACAATTCTTATTAAACAATAGTATCCAGTTACAACTTTATCAGTCATTCTACTGTTGTTAGATACACCTTCAGTTTGTAATATTTTGCCACCAAAAAGGTGCTATAAATATTGCTGAACATAGAAGTACTTTCCCCATTTTATAACATCATCTACTAATAAGGCATTGCTGGATCAAAGGAGCAAGATTTGTAGACCCTTAATATCATAGGATAATGAGATCATGAAGGATGATGCTCTTATTTTGTATGTGAAAAAAAATAACTAAGATAACTTGACCAGGATCACATAGCTAGTACATTTTTTGAGTAGAATTTGAAATCACCTTTTCCTCATTCCAAATCCATTACTCATCCACTGTACTTTCATGCAAACTCAATCTGAAGGGCTGAAGACCATGAATTTTAATGCTTAATATTTAACCCTTGATTTTTCTACTTTTGCCAGAGAAGAAATAGTAGTTAGAATATCACTATAATACCCTGCCAAGGTAATAAACTTCTCTTTAGTTTCTTTCTTGTTTATTTTATTTTTCTGTTGGATTTATTGAATTCTGAGAAATTAAATTCCCCACAAGCATAATTTTGCCATCTATTTCTTCCTGTAACTCACTTAACTTCTCCTTTAAGAATTTGGATGTATACCATTGGGAACTTATATGTTTAATATTGACATTCCTTCATTGTCTATGGGACGTTTTAGCAAGATATAATTTTCTTTCTTATATCTTTCAATTAGATCTATTGTTGCTTTTACTTTCTCTGAGATCAAGATTGCTTTTCCTAAGGGTTGTTTGTTAATCTCAAGCATAATAAATTCTACTCTAGTTTCTTACCTTTACTCTGTGTGTAGGTCTCCCTCTGTTTCAAATGTGCATCTTGTAATAAATAGTATTTTGCAGAATTCTGGCTTTTGATCCATTCTGTTATCTACTTCTGGTTTACAGGAAAGTTTATCCCACTCACAGTTATTATTACTAATTGTGTATTTTACTCCAATGAATTATTTCTCCTATTTGTCCTTTGCTACCTTTCATGCTTTTCTTCCTCAACAGAGTTTTGCTTCTGTTTACCACTTTCTTAGATTTGTCCTCTGTTCTATCAGTCCAACTTTCTTTTAATTTAATCTTTTCCCCTCCTACTTCCCTGTAGAGTTAGATATATGAATTCAATTTATTTGATAAATCATTTCATTTCAAGTAAATGCTGATGAAAATGAGGTTAAAATGATTCTGTGTTCACCCTCCCATCATCCCTTCCACTGTAATATTCTTCACATGAAATAATTTACCACGTTTTATATTTCCCATTCGTCTGCACCCAGGGCTCAGCTCTAACTAATCACTTAAATTTTTATGTCATATACTAAAATTTGCCTAATACCTATGCCCTCTATCTATGTATTTTCCTTTTAGTTGTGCCATTTTTTTTTAAGAATTACAAATATTGGAAGATGGAGAATTAAAGCCAGTAAGCTGCTTTAGCTCTTCAAGTTTCCCTTGAAAATCACATGGAATTAAGTTCCTGAATAGTCTGATGAAATGTAGCAACTCTCCAGCTCAAAATACCATGGAAAAACTTTAAGAAAAGTCAGTCTCAAGGTGGTGAAAAGGGGTGCTAGACCAGCTCAGACAGAGTCTGGAAAAGCCAGTGAGAGGATTGTAATCACAGCAGATCAGCAACTGAGACTTTTGGGTCTGGTTTAGTAGAGGAGCAGACCAGTGGGGAAGCTTCCTATTTGAAGGTAAACTCTTGGAAACCAGGCTATTTCCTGGAAAGAGCAGGAAAAGTTATTCCCTAAAAACACAAGGACCCCTGTGTTCAAAACCAAAGCTCAGAGATGCACAGGAAGTTTGTACGGTGTCCCTTTTACCCTAGGAGAAGAGCTCAACCATAAAAGTGAAAAAAGAAGAAATGCCAAAGGAAAAAGAAAGAAAATGAGCAAGAAACAACATAATCTTTACCATGGTGAACAGGGATGATAAAAACAAACTCAGATGAGGACAAAATATTCACAGAGGAAGTCCCAAAGAGTTATAGGAATTGCTCTCAACCCCAAAGAGACTTTTTGGAAATGCACATAAAAGGCTTTAAAAGGAAAATAAGAGAGGTAGAAGAAAATATGAGAAAAGAAGAGGTATGCAAGAGAAAGTCAACACTTTGGAAAAGGAAGGCAATTCTTTAAAAATTACGATTGGTTGGGAAGGAGGAGCAGAGCCAAGATGGCAAAGAGGAGATGTGTTTTTTTTTTTTCTCTAAGTTCTCCCCATAACCCTCACTAACAGCAAATCCATACTCTTAACTTGTTTTGCAATGACAAAAGCCACAGATAATGGGAGTGTAACAAATTACCAGCAGAAGATAATTTTGAAGATCTCCAGAAAGGGTCTATTTCAATCAGGCATGGAGGGAGGTGGACCAAGCACAAGCAGGCTGAGCACAGAAACTGAGTTCAGGCAGCACACAGTCCTGGGGTAGTGTGGGCTCCATAGCTGGAAAATATGCTAGGAGGAATCTATAGCAATGTTGCCTTCTCTGTCCTGGTTGCAAGCTAGTAGATCAAAAGACTATTTATAAGTCGTCCAACACAAATACAAAAGACAAATAGTGAACCCCTAAATGGCAGAATTTCACAGGATCAAGCCACACCCACACAACACCAAAAATTAATCTGCACTGGACCTAATACAGCCACTGCCACCTGTAGAGGAAGCTTGGACAATCTCCCTCTTACTATAAAAGTAGACCACAACTTTAAAAAAAAATGAGAAAAAAGCAAAAAGGACTCTGATCATAGATAGTTTTGTTTTTTTTTTTTTTTTAATGGTGAAAGAGAACAGATTTCAAACCTATAAGTCACTAAAAGCAAATGTCTCCAAATGAAGCCCCAAAGAGTAATATAAATTGATCCTCATTTCACAAAGCTCTTTTGGAAGAAATTTAAAGGGATCTTGAAAGAGAGCTAGAAGAAAAATGGGGAAAGGAAATGAAAACTTTGCCAAATGGTTTGAAAAAGGAAACACAGAAATTATCTGAAGAAAACTCCTTAAAAATCGATTTAATGAAATAGAAAAATCATATAACTCCTTACAAAACAGATTTGGCAAAATGGAAAAAGAAAAAAAAACTCCCTGAAAAACAGAATTTGTGAAATGGAAAAAGAAAATAACTTCTTAAAAAACAGAATTTGTGGAATTGGAAAAAAATCACAGAAGAAAACAACTCATTAAAAATTTAGTTGACCAAATAAAAAAGAACTAAAAAAGAAAGTGAAGAAAATAATTCACTAAAAGTAAGAAATGAACAAATGGAAATGAATGACTCAGTGAAACATCAAGAATCAGTCAAACAAAATCAAAAAAAAAAAAAAAGAAAAGAAAAGAAAAGAAAAGAAAAGAAAAAAATAGAAGAAAATGTAAAAAAAACCTCATTGGAAAAACAACTGACCAGGAAAATAGATCTAGGAGAGACAATCTAAGGATTATTGGAATTCCTGAAAACCATGATGAAAAAAGAGGTTAAATATTATTTTCAAGATGCCCCGGACTGCCCTGACATCCTAGAATCAGAAGTTAAAATAGCCATTGAAAGAATTCATCAAACATCTCCTGAAAGAGACTCCAAAATGAAAACTCCAAGGAATATTGTGGCTAAATTTCAGAACTATTAGACCAAGAAAAAATATTGCAAGCAGCCAGAAAGAAACAATTCAAACACCAAGTGACACAATTAGGATTAACCCAGGACTTAGAAGCTTCTGCCTTAAAGGATTAATGGGCCTGGAATCTGATATTCTGAAAGTAAAAGAAACTTGGAATGCAGCCAAGAATAAACTATCTAGCTAAATTGAGCATTATCTTTTAGGGAGGAAGATGGACATTCAATGACATGAGTGAATTCCATTTATTTCTGATGAAAAGACCAAAGTGGAACAAAAAATTGACCTCCAAATACAGAACTCAAGAGAAGCATAAAAAGGCAAAAAGGAAATAAGTCTTGAGAATTATATCTCTGTTATGGACATACATAGAGGGTGCAGGTATAATTTGATTTTACTATCATAATATAAAAAAGAAACTAGAGGTAGAAAGGGGATTTTACTGGAAAAAGAGGAAAAAGGAGGTGAAATAAGGGAAATTATATCTCATGAAGACGTAAAGAAGACTTATTATAATTGAGCGAAAGGAGGAAGGAAGATGACCATGAATTTTATGCTCATCAGAGTTGTCTCAAAGAGAGAACATCAGACATATTTGGTGCCACAGAAAAACTAGTCTCACCCCATAGGGAAGTAGGAAGGGGCATAATATATCAGAAACTCTTCATGGATTTATATCTCATACCTCATACCAAAATAAGACCAAGTTGTATATATGATTTGAGCATAAATGGCGATACCATAAGGAAATTATGAGAGCAAGGGATAATTTACCTATCAGATCTTAGGAGAAAGGAGGGATTTATGACCAAAGAAGAACTAGAAAATATTATGAAAGGCAAAATGGACAGCTTTGATTACCTTAAATTAAAAAGGTTTTGCACACACACACACACAAAAAAGATTAAAAGGGAAGTACAGAGCAGAGAAAAAAAATTAGAGGCAGTATTTCTGATAGTCTCATTTCTACAATATATGAAGGACTGTGTGTAAATTTATAAGAATACAAATCACTCCCCAATTGATAAATGGTCAAAGGAGATGAACAGACAATTTTCAGATGACAAAACTAAAGCCATCTATAGCCATATGAAAAAATGCACTAAATCACTACTGATTAGAGAAATGTAAAATAAAACAACTCTGAGGTACCATCTCATACCTCTCAGACTGGTTACGATGAAATGAAAAGATTATGATAAATATTGGGGGGGTAATTGGGACATTAATGTATTATTGGTGGACTTCTGAGTTGATCCAACCATACTTGAGAGCAATTTGGAATTACGCCCAAAGAGCCATAAAACTGTACATGCCCTTTGACCCAGCAGTACCACCATTGGATCTGTATCCCAGTGAAATCACAAAAGAGGGAAAAGACTCATCTGTGCAAAAATGTTTGTAGCAGCTCTTTTTGTGGTGGCAAAGAATTGTAAAATGGGTAGACATCTATCAATTGGGGAATGGCTGAATATGTTGTGATATATGAAGATAATGGAATACTATTACTCTATGAAAAACGATGAGCAAACTGATTTTAGAAAGGCCTAGGAAGATTTACATGAACTGATGCTGAATGAAACAAGCAGAAGCAGGAAAACAATGTACACCATGACAGCAAGAATGATGTGATGATCAACTATGAAAGACTTGATACTTCTCAGAGGTTCAATCATCCAAAGTAATCCCAATGAACTTTTTTTTTTTAATTTTTATTTAAAAATTACTTTATATTGACAGAATCCATGCCAGGGTAAATTTTTTTTACAACATTATCCTTTGCACTCGTTTCTGTTCCAATTTTTTTCCCCTCCCTCCCTCCACCCCCTCCCCTAGATGGCAAGCAGTCCTTTATATGTTGGATATGTTGCAGTATATCCTGGATACAATATATGTTTGCAGAACCGAACAGTTCTCTTGTTGCATAGGGAGAATTGGATTCAGAAGGTATAAATAACCCGGGAAGAAAAACAAAAATGCAGATAATTCACATTCGTTTCCCAGTGTTCTTTCTTTGGGTGTAGCTGCTTTTGTCCGTCATTTATCAATTGAAACTCAGTTAGGTCTCTTTGTCAAAGAAATCCACTTCCATCAAAATATGCCCTCATACAATATCGTTGTCAAAGTGTATAATGATCTCCTGGTTCTGCTCATTTCACTTAGCATCAGTTCATGTAAGTCTCGCCAGTCCTCTCTGTATTCATCCTGCTGGTCATTTCTTACAGAACAATAATATTCCATAACATTCATATACCACAATTTACCCAGCCATTCTCCAATTGATGGGCATCCATTCATTTTCCAGTTTCTAGCCACTACAAACAGGGCTGCTACAAACATTTTGGCACATACAGGTCCCTTTCCCTTCTTTAGTATTTCTTTGGGATATAAGCCCAATAGAAACACTGCTGGATCAAAGGGTATGCACAGTTTGATAATTTTTTGGGCATAATTCCAGATTGCTCTCCAGAATGGTTGGATTAGTTCACAACTCCACCAACAATGCATTAGTGTCCCAGTTTTCCCGCATCCCCTCCAACATTCATCATTATTTTTTCCTGTCATCTTAGCCAATCTGACAGGTGTGTAGTGGTATCTCAGAGTTGTCTTAGTTTGCATTTCTCTGATCAATAATGATTTGGAACACTTTCATATGAGTGGTAATAGTTTCAATTTCATCCTCTGAAAATTGTCTGTTCATATCCTTTGACCATTTATCAATTGGAGAATGGCTTGATTACTTATAAATTTGAGTCAGTTCTCTATATATTTTGGAAATGAGGCCTTTATCAGAACCTTTAACTGTGAAGATGTTTTCCCAGTTTGTTGCTTCCCTTCTAATCTTGTTTGCATTAGTTTTGTTTGTACAAAGGCTTTTTAATTTGATGTAATCAAAATTTTCTATTTTGTGATCAGTAATGGTCTCTAGTTCATCTTTGGTCACAAATTTCTTTCTCCTCCACAAGTCTGAGAGATAAACTATTCTATGTTCCTCTAATTTATTTATAATCTCGTTCTTTATGCCTAGGTCATAGACCCATTTTGATCTTATCTTGGTATATGGTGTTAAGTGTGGGTCCATGCCTAATTTCTGCCATACTAATTTCCAATTATCCCAGCAGTTTTTATCAAATAATGAATTATTTTCCCAGAAGTTAGGGGCTTTGGGTTTGTCAAACACTAGATTGCTATAGTTGACTATTCTGTCTTGTGAACCTAACCTTTTCCACTGATCCACTAATCTATTTCTTAGCCAATACCAAATGGTTTTGGTGACTGCTGCTTTATAATATAATTTTAGATCAGGTACAGCTAGGCCACCTTCATTTGATTTTTTTTTCATTAATTCCCTTGAGATTCTCGACTTTTTATTGTTCCATATGAATTTTGTTGTTATTTTTTCTAGATCATTAAAATATTTTCTTAATCCCAATGAACTTTGAACAAAAAATGCCTTCTGCATCCAGAAAAAGAGCTATGGATATTGAATGTAAATTAACACATGCTATGTTCACTTCTTTTTTATGGTTTTTTTTTTTTCCTCTCCCATGGTTTTTCCCTTTAGTTCTGATTTTTTTTAAATTTCAACATGATTTTAAAAGAAATGTATGCTAAAAATATTTTTAAAGTTAAAAATAAATAATGACAAGTATCTCTTTCTGTGCCAGGACATAAATAGTTTAGTTCTATTGAACTCCTGATGTTTTCTTTTCACTTTTTTTTTTTTTACCTATTCTTCTCTTGGGTTTTGCAATTAGAGATTTTTTGCTTAATTCTGGTGGTCTCCATATGAAAGCTTGACCTCCTTCTACATCATTGAATGACCATTTTTCCTTGATGCGCATGTTCAATAATTTTGTTGTGAAAATGATTCTTGTAGTCCTAGTTCTTTTACCTTCCAGAATATCAAGTTCCATTACTTTTTGTCTTTTAATGTTCTAGATGCCAGGTACTCTGTGATCCTGATTGTGGCTCCCAGATATTTGCATTTTTCTCTTTCTGACCATTTCTTGTATTTTTTTCCTTGACCAAATAGTTTTTTTTTTTTAATTTGGCTATAATTTTCCTTGGAGTTTTAATCTTGGTTTCTCTTTCCTGAGATGATTGGTAAATTCTTTCAATCTCCATTTTGCCCTCTGGTTCCAGGATATCAAGGCAGTTTTCTTTAATAAGTACTCCAAAGATGTTGTTCAGGTCCTTCATTTGATTATGGCTTTCAAGTAGTCCAATAACTAATTCTTTCCTGGATCTGTTTTCTAAGTGAGTTGTTTTTGTCATGATTTTTTTTTATCCTTTTGAATTTGTTTTTATTTTGTTATTAATAATAATAATATAATCATTAGCTGCCACTTGCCCAATTCTAACTTTTAAGATGTTTTCTTCAATTAGCTGTTGTACTTTCTTTTCCATTTGGCCAATTGTACTATTTAAGGAGGCATTTTCTTCAGTGTAATTTTATCTGTTTTTGTTTTTTTTTTCATTTGGCCAACTCTACTTTTTAAACAGTTGTCTTCTTCTTCCAAACTAATTTTTTTTTCATAATTCTCTTGTGTCACTCATTTTTCCCAATTTTTCTTCTATCTTTTTTATATTCTTTTAAAACTCCTTTTTGAGCCTTCCATAAGTTCTTTCTGGCCTTGTGATAGTTTCATGTTTTTCTTTGGAGTTTTTGTCAAAAGGTGTTTAAACATTGTATTTGTATTCTGAGTACGTATCTTGATGTTCCCTGTCACCATAATAATTTTCTATGGTCAAATTGTTGTTGTGGTTGTTGTTAGTTTTTTGCTCATCTTTTTTTTTTCTTTTTCCTTTTAAATTTGAGCTCTGATCCCAGGGTAGAAGGTCTCAAACTTCTTGTGCCAGGAACTGCAGGTACTGACTCTTTATCTGGTGCTGTAAATGATGTTGACTCTTGTGCCTGGTGCTTTACTGGTAGGAGGGAAAAGTTGGATGGAGGGGTGGTTGGAGGCTCTAGGAATCTGGCAGCTTACCTGGTGCTGAGCCAAGATCCTAGGGGCTGTGCTTGCCACGTGCTAAGGTCTATGAGTTATTTCTACATTTCCCTGGAGCTACACTGAGGCACATGGCAGTCTGACTGCTGGCAACTGCCTGTTTGGACATGGCTATACCGAAGCACACGGAAGAGGCACTACACTGGCAGCTCCCATATTATGTCACATAGGGTTAGCATTTATCTGTTTGTTGAAGCAAGTGAAGTGTAGCTGTAAGGTTGCCTCCTCTCAGGACTATATTGAAAAAATGGCAGTTTTCAAAACTGGGGTCTGCCTGTTCCCCTGGGTATGCTGAAGCACATGGGGGTTCCTGATATTGATATCTGCCTGCTCCACCACTCTGAGGCTTAGTCTCTACCATGGTGTGCAGAGATGGGGCTTGCTGCTGATTTACTGGGACACTTGATATCCTAGATTTTGCTCTCCATTTACTCCAGTGAGACAGAGACCATTCTTGCTGATCTTCCATGTTTCTTAGGGAAAAAATATTATCGCGCACTCCATTCCTATCTTTTCAATTGTTCTGCTGTTCTAGAATTTTTTGGGGAGTACTATTTTATGGTCCTTTGTAGTGTATAGGAGAGTAATGGTGATTTACTACTTATTCTGCCATCTTGGCTCCTTGGTGGAATTTTTAAATCACTCAGGCTCACAAGGGCATTATTGGGTTTCTCATATCTTATTTATGAAGGTGAACTCTATATTTGCTCATTGAAATGGGATAATTGAACATCTTATTTAGATGTTTTAGATGACTCATAACCAACGTACTATCAGCACATTAGTTTTGGAAGCTATTAATTATTTCTTTTAGAAATAATGCTGTCATTTTTTATTTCCTTTAACATAGACAAAGAGGAAATGAGTTTTCTTACCAGATGTGATGATACTACGGGGAGGGGAGGAGTGGTAAGGATGACTGTGCTTCCAAACTTAATACAGCTTTGACTACTGGTGTTTTTAACTGCAAATTGGGAAAAAGATTAAAAAGAAATTAAAAGTACATGCAATCTCATGGCAGGTGTTGGTTGATGTTGAAAAGATCTCTAAAAAGAGCTGCAGCCTGTGGCAAATGTTTTTTTTTTCTTTACTCAGGAGTGAACAACAGCTTTGCAATACCCTTTAAATTGTTGCTTTTCTTGGGCTCTCTACTATTGGCAGACCAGTTTGAGTAAAAAGAATGTGCTCAAATTCCGATGTGTAATCTGGCTGTTTTTACCTCTGAATGGCTCATACATATTAAGAGCTGGCAGAGACCTTGAAGGCCATATAGGTCAACAACCTCATTTTATAGAAGAGAAACTGAGATACAGAGAATGAAATGATTAGCCCAATGTTACTCAGGGAATAACTGGAAGATGGAAGATGTGAATCAAGGTCTTTTGACTCCCCATCCAGCATTCATTAACAGTCATCATTAGGTAACGACAGCTCAAAAATTGTCAAAATATTAAGGGCCTAGAAGATCCAGGGTCTCATAACACATTGAATGATTGAATCAAGGTCAGAACTATTCATGATAGAATACAACAATGGAATGAGTAACAAAATACTATAGGTAATCAGATTCAAAAAATCAACTTCTAAAGTACAACATAAAGCAAAGTGTAACTAGACATTCCATTTTTAAAAATCTGGAAATTTTAATAGCCTACAATGCCAGTATAAGTGAACATTGCAAAATGACAGCTAAAATAGGGAAGGGAAACTCACACTATATTAAGAAAATTGTACCATATAGGAACACAGTGCTTGTTCAATATTGGAATAACTATTGGCATAATTAAACATATTAACAATGAAAACAATAAAAACCATATGATTATATCAATACTATAATATAATATAAATAACATAGTATAATATATTATATACTAAAATAAAATATAATATAAATAATATAAAACATTTTGACAAAATATACCATGTGTTTTAATTAAAATACTAGACAATATAGGAATCAATGGAGACGTTCTTAAAATGATAAATTGTAATCATTTAAAACTGAGAATAAACTTTATTGGTAATGGTGATAAAATTGAAGCCTTTCCAATAAGATCAGAGATGAAACAAGGATGTCATTTTTTAGCACTTATACCAAACTGGTGGTAAGTCTTATACAAGAAATGCCATAATACTGTATCATAACAATAAGAGAAGGAAAAGTTTTAAGTAATAAAAACAAGCAATGAAGTAAACAAAACTATTACTCTTTTCAGATTATATATTTAAATCCTAGAAAATCAATTAAAAAAAAACTTGTTGAAATTAGCTTCAGCAAAGTCAAAGGATATCAAATAAATATACAAATACAAAACACACACACACACACACACACACACACACACCATCTCCCTTTCTTATATACTATCAATAAAACCTATTAGGAAGAAAGAGAAAAAAATCCATTTAAAATAACTCAACCAACAAAAATACTTAGAAGCCTATATGCCAAAACAAATCCAAAAATAGAAAAAAAATATGAAACACTATTTGCAGAAATACAGATCTAAACACCTGGAGTAATTTTGATTGCTCAAGTTTAGGCTAAGCCAATATAATAAAAATTACAATTCTTCATTCATTCATTCATTCATTCCTTCCTTCCTTCTTCCTTTCTTTCTTATTAAAGCAATTTATTTTTTAAAATGCAGAGATAATTTTCAGCATTCACCTTTGTAAAACTTTGTGTTACAATTTATTTTTCTCCTTCTCTTTTCCCTACCCCTCATCAAGATGACAAGTAATGCAATATGTTAAACATGCACATGTTTCTTCTTTTTCACATATTCTTCTTCTACACATAATTCCACAATTATCATGCTACACAAGAAAAATCAAACAGAAAAAGGGAAAAATGAGAAAGAAAACAAAATGCATTCAAACAACAATAAAAAGGTGGAAATACTATGTTGTGACACACATTCAGTTTTCACAGTCCTCTCTTCATCACAAACCATTGGAACTAGCCTGAATCACCTCACTGTTGAAAAGAGTCACATTCTTCAGAACTGATCATCATATAATCTTGCTGTTGTTGTATACAATGTTCCCTGATTCTACTCATTTCACTTAGCACGTGAAGTTCATGTAAGTCTCCCTAGACCTCTCTGAAATCATTCTGTTGATATTCCATAACATTTACATACCATAACTTATTTAGCCATTCTTCAACTGATGGGCATCCATTTAATTTACAATTTCTTTCTACTACAAAGAGGGCTACTACAAACATTTTTTTGCACACATAGGTGCTTTATCATTTTTTATGATCTCTTTTCAAGACAGGATCAGTAGAGATACTGCTGGATCCAAGGGTATGTGTAGTTTGATAGTTATCTTCCCATAGTTCCAAATTGTTCTCCAGAATGATTGAATCAGTTCACAACTCCACCAATGATATATTAGTGTACCACATTTCCCACATCCTCTGCAATATTCATCATTATCTTTTCCTGTCATCTTAGCCAATCTGAGAGCTTTGTAGTGATATCTCATAGCTGTCTTAATTTACATTTCTCTGATCAATAATGATTTAGAGCAAAAATGACAATTCTAAGTGCCTACATATCTACCTACCTAAGGTAAAATTACATTTATAATGCCATACCACTCAAAATAGAAAATGATGATTATGTAGGGCTAGAAACAATACCAAAATTCATTTGGTAGAAGAAAAAGGGTAAAAAAAATATCAAGATAATGAATGAAAAAAAAATGCAAAGAAACTTATCCTTGCAGTACCAGATTTGAAACTAAGTTACAAAGTGGTATTCATCAAAATAATGTGTTACCAGCTAACATATAAGATTAATGAAACATATTAAGTAGACATTATAAGGTAATAAATGACCATAGCAATCTAGTATTTAATAAATTCAAAATTATAAGCTTTTGGAGTAAGAACTTGAAATTTGACAAAAATTACTGGAAATGAGAAACTTGACAGAAATTAGATACAGACCAGCATCACCAATCATATACCAAAACAAGGTAAAATGAATAAATGATTGGGAAATTTGGAAAATAGTATGGCAGAAAGTAGACATTAACCAACATCTAATATCTATACCAAGATATGGTCAAAATGAGTTCATGATTTAGACATAAAGGATAATAGCAAATTAGAAGAAAAAAACATAATATAGATCTCAGATTTGTGTGGAAGGATGGAATTTATGTCCAAAGAAGAACTATAGGATATTATGAAGTGTAAAAAGGATAATTTTGATTACATATAAAAGGTTTTGTATCAACAAAACTAGTGCAGCCCAAATTCGAAGGCTAATGATTGCCAGTTCACATAATCAGTTCACAACTCCACCAATAATATATTAGTGTCCTAGTTTCCCTACATCCTCTGCAACATCCAGTGTTTGTGATAAAAGCCTCATTTGTAACACATAAATCAGCTCATTATAAAATTTATATTTAAAAATACAGCTGTTCTCCAACTGATAAGTGGTCAAAAATATAAACAATCTATTTTCAGATGGAGAAATTAAAAATATTTCTATTCACATGAAAAAAAATGCTCTTATTTACTATTGGATTAGAGAAGTACAATGTAAGACAACTATGAGGTACCACTTTACATCTTTTAAATTGGCTATGATGACAGGAAAAGATAATGATGAATATTGGAGAGGATGTGGAAAAACTGGAACCCTAATGCATTATTGATGTAGTTGTGAAGAGATCTAAGAATTCTGAAGAATAATTTGGAACTATGCCCAAAGGGCTATCAAACTGTGTATATACTTTGATTCAGCAATGTCTTTATTGGGTCTGTATTTCAAAGAGATCAAAAAAGGGAAAAGGATCCACATCCTTTGTTGTAGCAACCCTTTTTATAGCAGCAAGGATTTGGAAACTGAGTAAATTGCCATTGGTTGGAGAATGATTGTATAAGTTATGATATATGAATATTATGGAATATTACCATTCTATAAGAAAGGATTAACAGGATGATTTCATAAAGACCTGGAGAGATTTACATGAACTAATGCTAAGTGAAGTGAGTAGAATCAAGAGAATGTTGTACACAGTAACAAGAAGACTATGATAATCAATTGTGATGGACTTGGCTCTTTTCCACAATGAGTTGATTCAAGGCAATTCCAAGAGATTTGTGATAGAAAGAGTCATCTGTATTCAGAGAGAAAACTATGAAGACTGAATATGCATCAAGGCCTGGTATTTTTATTTCTTTGTTTTTGTTGTTATTTGCTGTTTGCTTGCTTTTTTCTCTTTTTTTCATTTTTTAATCTGATTTTTTTTATGCAGCATGACAGAAATAGAAATATGTTTAGAAGAATTGTACATATTTAAGCTATATTGGATTGCTTGTTGTATAAGAGAGGGTTGAGGGTGAGGGAGGGAGAAAAATTTGGAACACATATTACAAAGGTGAATGTTGAAAATTATCTTTGTATGTATTTAGTAAAATAAAAAGCTCTTAAAAAGAAAAAAAAAATGGATAAATGATTTAGACATAGATGGCAATGTAATAAATAAATTAGGGAATGT
Organism: Antechinus flavipes; assembly: GCF_016432865.1. Lineage (NCBI taxonomy): Eukaryota > Metazoa > Chordata > Mammalia > Dasyuromorphia > Dasyuridae > Antechinus > Antechinus flavipes. Next base: position 236,227,265 of record NC_067403.1, read on the forward strand.
AGAAAAAGAGTCGGTCAGATCTATCCATAAGGAAAAACAATGGTAAAACAAGATATAAAGAATATTCTAGGAAATAAAATGAATAATTTTGATGACAGGAAATCAAAGTGCTTTTGTATAAAACTAATGTAGCCAAAAGTAGAAAGAAAACAGAAAACTTGGTGTAAGGGATTATCTCAAGCTTCTCTATTAAAGGCCTCCATTTCTATAATATATGGAACTAAGTCAAATTTATAAATAAAAAAAAAAATTAGCCATTCTCAAGTTGATATATTTTCAAGGATATCAACAGACAGTTTTTAGAAGATGAAACTGAAACTATTAAAAACCACATAAAATACTTCAAATCACTATTAATTAGAAAAATCCAAATTAAATTAATTCTGCACTACTACCACCTATCAGATTAGCTAACATGGCAGAAAAGGAAAATGACAAAGGCTGAAGGGGATGTGGATAAATTAAGACATTAATATACTCCTAAAGTGAGACACTAAAATAGAGAATCAATCTAACCATTCTAGAGAAAAAAAATTGGAACTATGTCCAAATGTCCATAAAACTATAAATATGCTTTCACCCAGCAATACCACCACAGACTTGATATCCCATGGAGATCAAAGAAAAGATAAGAGGACTTATTTGTATATAAAAAAAATACCAACCCTTTTTGTAGTTGGAAAAGGATTGGAAACTGAGTGGAAGTCCATCAGTTGGAAAATGGTTAAATACATTATAGAATGTGAATGTTATGGAATATTATTGTTTTATAAGACAATATCAGTGCGATGATTTCAGAGAGGCCTGGAGACAAATGAATTTATGTTAAGTAAAATGAACAGAACCAGGAGATCATTGTACATGGCAACTACAAAATTATATGATGATCAATTCTGATGGAAGTGGCTTTTAACTCCATTTTCTTCTTTTTCCAAAAGAATCACCATTTTCTTTTAATATATTTTAAAATAATCAAAATAAAATCAAATTATACCTGTGTCTTCTAACTATAGCCATAACAGAGATACAGATCTAAAAAGTTAAATATATCATATCCCTATAAAGGGATTTTTTTTTTAAATTTTTAAAATAAAGTTCTTTTTTCTTTCCTTTTTCTTACCTTTTTATTTTATTTTATTTTATTCTCTTGAGTTCTGTATTTGGAGGTCATTTTTTGTTATTGTTGTTCAGCTTTGACCTTTTCCTCAGAAATAAATAAAATTCACCTATATCATTGAATGTCCATCTTTCACTGGATAGTTAATTCTTGGCTGTATTTCAAATTCCTTTGACTTTAAGAATATCATATTCCAGGTCCTTCAGTCCTTTAAGATAGAAGCTGTTAGGGACTGCATAATCCTGATTGTGGCACATCAATATTTGAATTGTTTTTCTTCTGGCTGTTTGCAATATTTTCTCCTTGATTTGATAATTCTGAAATGGAGCTACAATGTTCCTTTCAATAGCTATTTTACCCTCTAGTTCTAGGACATCCAGGCAGTTTTCCTTGATGATTTCCTGAAAGATAATGTCTAGGCTCTTTTTTTTCCATGATGGTTTTCAGAAAATCCAGTAATTCTTAGATTGTCTTTCCTAGATCTATTTTCCAGGTCAGTTGTTTTTCCAGTAAGGTATTTTACATTTCCTCTTTTTTCATAATTTTTTCTTGGTTTTGTTTGCCTGATTCTTGAAGTCTCATTGATTGGTTCACTTCCATTTGTTCAATTCTGATTGTTAGTGAATTATTTTGTTCATTGCATTTTTTCCATTTCACAGATTTTTTTTCAATAAATTAGTTTTTTTTTAATATTTTTTGGTAAGGAATTATATTTTTTTCATTTCATCAAGTCTATTTTTAAGGAGTTTTCTTCATATAATTTCTGATTTTCCTTTTCCATAACCAGATCTTGCAAAGATCTAATTTTCTTTCCCCATTTTTCTTCTAACTCTCTTTTAAGATGCTTTTTGAATTCTTCCAAGGGAGCCTTGTGAAATGGGACCAACTAATATCACCGCTTTATCCAGAATTGATTTGCCTTTAGGATACCCAGGATTTGAGGTTTGTTATTCTCTTTCTTCAGAAAAGCTGGGTATGGCAGAGTAACTTTTGTTTGTTGCTCATTTTTAAAGGGGTAGGTCTGTTCTTAAAGCAAAGTGTGACAGCTACTTCATTTTGCCCTGGGATGGTTCTGCTGATTGACTTCTGGTGCTGGATAAGCAAGGCCATGTCCTGCATTCTTCCAGGACTCAGTGGCTCACAATTTGCCTTTTGTATTTGCTTTTGGCTGTTTTACAGCAAATCTGCTGAATTACACAGCTTGCAATGAGGACAAAATAGTCTAAGAGCCTCACAATAGATTCCCTGTTGGGGTTGCTGCAACAGACTAGCTCACAGACCCGGCTCATTGCCCCAGATTGACTCTGATGTAGCATGAGCTCAGCAGCCTATCCTCTTGCCCAATTGAAACAGACCTTTTCTGAAGTATCTTATCCTGAAAATTTGTTGTGCTCCAAATATTTGTGTGTTCTGTCACTCCAAAATCAGTTCATAGGCTTAATCTACTGTTAATTTCAGGAAAACTCAGAAGAGGTCACAAAGAGAACTGTCTTGGTTCTGTCCCAATAAAAAGCTTTAATTTAAAAAAAATTATAAAAAAAGAAATGATAAGCAAGATTATTTCAGGAAAAAATTGGGAAGATTTATATGATTTCATTCAAACTGAATTGAGCAGAAACAAGAGAATATTGTACACAGTTAATTAGGATGATCAAGTGTGAAAGATTTAGCTATCATGGTCCAGAAAATGATCCAAGAAAATCCCAAAGTACTTGTGATGAAAAATGCTATCCATTTTCAGAGAGAGAACTGATGACTTCTGAAGGCAGATTGAAGTAGATTTTTTACTTTTTCTATTTTTCTTCCCCCCACCTCCACTTTGGTCTGTGTTTCCTTTTGCAAGATATTTAGAATAGAAATATCTTACACATAACTTAACCTATATAATCAATAAAAAATTGCTTGCCTTCTCAAGAAAGCGGGAGAGATAGGAAGGAGGGAAAAATTTAGAAACTAAAATATTAAAAAAATAAATGTCAAAAATTGTACAGATAATTTGTTAATAGTTAATAAAATAAATAAAATATATACCACACACACATATATACACACATACAAATATATACACACATACAAATATATATATATATATATATATATATATGTATATATATATATATACACATTATATACACACACACAAACACACACACATATGCCTGTGAAATCTGGGCAGTCTATCAGTGCTATGCCAGGAAACTGAATAGCTTTCATTTGAATTTTCTTGAGAAGATTCTGAAGATACCTGGCAGGATAAGATAGCAGATATTGAAGTTCTTTCTCAAATTAAACTGCCAATCATTCCACTCTACTGCAGAGAGCACAACTCTGATGGACTGATCACATTATTTGAATACCAAATGTATGCTTGCCAAAAGAAATATTTTATGGAAAACTCACATAGGGCAAGCACTTGCAAAATATTCAGAAAAGTGTTACAAGGACACACTCAAGATATCTCTTAGGACTTTAAGAATGAATTATGTGACATGGGAGACACTGGCACAGGACTCCCAGCATGGCACAGGACCCCCAGCATGGCACACCCTCATTAGAGAAGATACTGTGCTCATTAGAGAAGGTGTGAAGCTCTAACATTGTGATGTCATTTTGTTCCTCTTTGAAAATGAAGGATGATAGTTGTATATATTTAAAAAGATGTAATTTTTAAAAACATGAGGTGACAATAATTTTTTTCTATATTATCACCTAGAAAGATGTCACATGACCCATCATATACAGTCACGGATACCACATTTTAAAGGGGAACTGACAAACTAAAACTTTTCTCAGTGAGGAACTCAGATGATAGAAAAATCGCATATGAAATCAATTGAAAAAAAAACAGGATGATAATTAACCTAGAGAAGAGGAAATTTTGTAGCTGGTGATAGGAAATCAAAATGATAGATGCCTTAGAGCATTTAAATACTGTCATATAGAAGAACAATTAGTTTTACAATAGTTCAATAACTGACAGGAATCATTTTGTAAGAAGTAGAAATCACTTCCCTAAACAGTAATAAAGGCATGTAAAAGGTATTATATCATGGGATTTGTTGAATGAAATCATTTTTAGTTTCTGGTGAGAGCGACTTAGTAGTGGAATCAAAAGACCTTCCAAGGATAACACCTGCATTGATGCAAACAACCATATGTTAATTAAGGAGCACAGTACAAAGGACAGAGTCATGTAAATTTATGTAAAGAAAAAAATAAGTTATAAAAATTTACTACTAAGCCATTGTCACTGGAAACTAAAAATGGGTGATCATTAATGACTCTGGACTTAGTGTGCAATGTAGATTATTCAAGGAAGCTGTGGGTAAAAAAAGCAACCTAACACTACAAACTATAAAAAAATTTGTACCTACTATTACTGACTAGAATTACAGGTTACATGATAATAGAAGCAGCTTATTGTTCTTCATATCATCAAGACATCTCCATATTAAACAGAGAAACCTGAAAATTTCCTGTAGAATTAAACAAATAAATTCTCCAGGAACTAGATCATAATTACAAACTGACCTGTTGCCACAAATCTCCTAAGCATAATATTGATCCATTAAAAAAAAAAAAACCTTAATAACAATGTTTTAAATAGATCCTGTCATCCAAAATGCTCATAGTCTTTAAGTTTCCTGGATCAAAATCTTCCAAAGTACAGAGAAATCTGTGCATAAGATCAAAATCAGATGAGAATAGGATGAAATGATTATCATCTCTATTGTCCTGTCTGCTATTTGATTTGTGCTATTTGATACTTTCAATAAGCAAACAGAGGGAGATCTGGCATCCTAATGCTTTGATTCAACTGCAAAGGAGGGTTATTTAATCTATCTTCTTCAAATGAGTAGAATGTTTAATTTAAAGGAAAAATAGTAAGAGGGTGACTTACAGCATGTCAGATTCTAGAAGGATCCAATAGAAACAATGAAAAAGACAATAAGAATGAGGAAGATGATGATAATGATGATCATGATGAGGATGACATTGACAACAATAATGATGATGGAGATAAAGATGTTGATGCCTTATTATAATGATTTATATAAATTTCATTTTGAAATGACTATAATACTCAAAAAAAAATACCAGAAGAAATGAATAAAACTTACAGAAGAGATTAGAAGTTGTAAGGATTTTTTTTCCTTAATTATTAATACTATCTAAAAGTTTAAACTCGAATGAAATATCCAGGGTGATGTTGCATTCTTCATAAACTGAAATTTATTAGTATCTTGTGAGCATCTTCAGGGTATATTGTAGAGATTTGGATGGGGTAATACCAGAAGACCTCTAATAACTATTTTGAACTTGAGATGCTAGGATTTTGTTATCTAACCAACAGAGATACTGGGCAGTATCACCTGTCAGAATAGGTCTTTCATGAACCACTATGGAAAAATGGACTAGGAAATAAGCAAAGATGTGTCAGAAAAAATGAAGGTTGGCAATGCAAAAAAGAACTATTTTGAGGAATAGACTGAATCCTGGTAGTCCCTGAATTTCAGCAGTAAAGACAGAACTCAGTATGATAAAGTAGAAAAACTTAGATAAATTTATAGGAAATGGGAGTCATGATGATGGAGCAAAGTCAAGAAGTTGCTCAAGCTCTCCCACTTTCCCTTGAAAATCACATGAAACCAAGCCCTCTAAACAGAGTCTCATAGAATGAAACCATTGTCCAGCTAAAAATAGACTGGAAAACCTTCAAGAAATGTCAGTCTCATTGTAATGAAATAGGTGCTCAGCTCAAGTCAGATAGTCTGGGAAAGCCAGTGAGAGGATTGTAATCACAGCAGATCAGCATCTGAGAACCTTGGGCCTAGCTCAGTAGAGAAGCAGACCATGGGGCAGCTTCCAGTGCCATCGCTGAATGAAAATTCTTGGAAACCAGGCTATATCCTGGAAAGAGCAGTCAAAACTATCCCCTGAAAACACAAGGGGCCCTTTTGCTCCAAGCCAAGGCTCAAAGATATACATACAAGGCAGCTAGATGGCCCAGTGGATAGAGTACCAGCCCTGAAGTCAGGAGGACCCAAGTTCAAATCTGGTCTCATATAATTAACACTTTCTAGATGTGTAAACCTGGGCAAGTCACTTAACCCCAATTGCTTCAGCAAAAAAAAAAAATACAGAGGAAGCTTGGCATAGCATGTCCTTTACCCCAGCATTAGAGCTCAACCATAAAAGTTTAAACCAAATACCAAAAGAAAAGGAAATAAAATGAGCAAGAAACAGAAAAGAACCTTGACCATAGAAAGCAACCATGATGAATTGTCACCAATTCAGATGACAAAAAAAATCTATGGAGAAAATCGCCAAGAGTGATATGAATTGATGTCAAGCCCAAAGAGGCTTCTTGGAAATACTCATGAAAAACTTTAAGAGGCAAATAAAAGATGTAAAAGAAAAATGAGAAAAGAAATAAGAAATATGCAAGAGAAAGTAAACATCATAGAAAAGGAAGGCAATTCTTTAAAAAATACAATTGGGCAAATGCAAAAAAACAGTTCCAGGGTATAAAATAAACCCACACAAATCATCGGCATTCCTATGTATTACTGACAAAGTCCATCAGCAAGAGACAGAAAGAGAAAGACAATTTAAAATGACTGTAGGCAAAATAAAATATTTGGTTGTCTATCTGCCCAGGAACTATATCAACTATATGAACAAGATTACAAAACATTTCTAACACAAATAATATCAGATCTAAGCAAATGGAAAAATATCAATTGTTCATGGCTAATATAATATACTCATCCTAGCAGCCCCTGGTTTTCAGCAGTAAAGACAGAACTGAGTATGATAAATTAGTAAATTAGTTCATGCCAATATAATAAAAATGACAATTCTGCCTAAATGGGTCTACTTGTTCAGTGACAATCAAACTGCCAAAACATTATTTTATAGAACTAGAAAAATAATAACAAAATTCATGTGGAAGAGCAAAAGGTCAAGAATATCAAGGGAATTAATAAAAAATGCAACTCAGTTTCTACTTTCTTGACACTACAAAAAGGGTTGCCACAGCCCTGTTTGTAGTGGCTAGAAACTGGAAAATGAATGGATGCCCATCAATTGGAGAATGGCTGGGTAAATTGTGGTATATGAATGTTATGGAATATTATTGCTCTGTAAGGAATGACCAGCAGGATGAATACAGAGAGACTTGGAGAGACCTACATGGACTGATGCTGAGTGAGATGAGCAGAACCATGAGATCATCATACACTTCGACAATGATATTGTATGAGGATGTATTCTGATGGAAGTTGATTTCTATGACAAAGAGACCTAACTGAGTTTCAATGGATAAATGATGGACAGAAACAGCTACACCCAAAGAAGGAACACTAGGAAACGAATGTGAACTATTTGCATTTTTGATTTTCTTCCCGAGTTATTTTTACCTTCTGAATCCAATTCTCCCTGTGCAACAGGAGAACTGTTCGGTTCTGCAAATATGTATTGTATCTAGGATATACTGCAACATATTTAACATATATAGGACTGCTTGCCATCTTGGGGGGGGGAGTGGAAGGAGGGAGGGGAAAAATCGAAACATAAGTGAGTGCAAGGGATAATGTTGTAAAAAATTACCCTGGCATGGATTCTGTCAATACAAAGTTATTATTAAATAAAATAAAATTTAAATTAAAAAAAAAAGGGTTGCCACAAACACTTTTGTACATGTGGGTCCCTTTCCCTCCCTTGTGATCTCTTTGGGATACAAGTCCAGTAGAAACCTTGCTGGATCAAAGAGTATGCACAGTTCGATCACCCTTTGGGCATAGTTCCAAATTGCTCTCCAGAATGGTTAAATCAGTTCACAACTCCACCAACAATGTATTACTGTCCCAGTTTTCCAACATCCCTTCCAACTTTATTATCTTTTCTTGTCATTTTAGTCAATATGAGAGGTGTGGAGTGGTACCTCAGAGTTGTCTTAATTGGCATTTCTCTGATCAATAGTGATTTAGAGGACCTTTTTATATGACTAATAATGGTTTTAATTTCTTCATCTGAAAATTGTCTGTTCTTATCATTTGACCATTTATTAATTGGAGAATGGCTTGAATTCTTATAAATTTGAGTCAAATCTCTACATATTTTAGAAATGAGATCTTTATTACAACCCTTGAATTTAAAAAAAATTTCCCAGTTTATTACTTCCTTTCTCATCTTGTCTGCATTAGTATATTTGTACAAAAGCTTCTTAACTTAATATAATCAAAATTATATAATAAAATTATCAATTATTGTATTCAATAATGTATAATAGTTCTTCTTGGACCTCAAATTCCTTTCTTCTCCACATATCTGAAAAGTAAACTATCCCTCCTTCTTCTAATTTGCTTATAAAATCATTCTTTATATCTAAATCATGAACCCAATTTGACTTTATCTTGGTATAGGTTATTAGGTGTGGGTCAATGCCTGGTTTCTTCCATACTAATTTCTAATTTCCAAGCAGTTTTTGTCACATAGTGAGTTTTTATCCCAAAATCTGGGGTCTTGAAGTTTGTCAACCACTAGATTACTATAGTCATTGAGTATTTTATCCTGTGAACCTATTCCACTGGTCTACTACTCTATTTCTTAGCCAATATCAAATGGTTTTGATGATTGCTGTTTTATAATATAAATTTAGATCTAGTACAACTCGGCCATCTTCATTTTCATTTTTTTCATTAATTTTCTTAAAGTTCTTAACCTTTTGTTCTTCTAGATGAACTTTGTTTTTATTTTTCTAGCTCTGTGAAGTAATTTCTTGGAAGTTTGATTGATATGGCCCTGAATAAATAGATTAATTTATGTAGTATTGTCATTTTTATTATATTAGCTCGGCCTACCCTTGAGCACTTGATATTTTTCTAGTTGGCTAAATCTGACTTTATTTGTGTGAAAAGTATTTTCTAATTGTGTTCATATAGTTCATGACTTTGTCTTTGCAGGTAGACTCTGAAATATTTTATATTATCATCAGTTATTTTAAATGGAATTTTCTTTGTATCTCTTGCTGATGGCCTTTTTTTGGCTAATATATAAAAAATATAAATATATATATATGCATATATATATATATGTATATATAAAATGAATTTTGTGGATTTATTTTGTATCCAGCAACTTGCTAAAGTTGTGAATTTTTTCTAGTAGTTTTTTAGTATATTTTCTCAGATTCTCTAAGTATACAATCATATGATCTGCAAAGAGTGATAATTTGGTTTCCTCATTACCTACTCTAATTCCTTTTATCTTTATTCTTCTCTTATTCTAATACAATATTGAATAGTAAGGATGATAGTGGGCAACCTTGTTTCACCTCTGATCTTACTGGGAATGGATGGTTCTAATTTATCTCCATTGCATATGATGCTTACTGATGTTTTCAAATAGATCATTTTAAGGTAAATAGATCAATTTAAGGAAAACTTCATTATTCCTATACCTTCTATTGTTTTTAATAGGAATGGATGTTGGATTTTGTCAAACACCTTTTCTCCATCTACTGAGATAATCATATGGTTTTTGTTAGTTTGGTTATTGAAATAGTCAATTATGCCAATATTTTTCCTAATGTTGAACTAGCCCTGCATTCCTGACCCAGTGCAATTACTACCCTCATCACTCTTTAGTGAGTGAGTTCAACTCTACACTAGCCTGTTAAGCCCTTTTCCCTTTATCACATACATGATCATGTGTTAGGAAGCCTCAGTTTTAGTACACTTGTGATTTAATACCTTTGCTTTAAGGTTGATAAACAGGGATGGATGGATCGTTCTAAGAATATTAGAGATCTAATTAATGTTTATTGATAAAATATTTTAATTTTTTCCTGAAATCAATACAAACACATGGGTACATTCAGATAAAAATGTGCTAGACATTTATAGAGACTAATCTTTTAGAAAGGGAGATTCTGAAGAGGATTAGGGTTTTATTATCTCACTGGAGGAATTGTGAATGAAGACACTATATTTTGCGATTAAAATGGAGACAAATATGTCATGACAGGCATGCTATGACACATTGTTGTTTTTCAGTTTTGGTTTTGGTTTGTTTGGCAGATGCATTAAGATCTCAGTGTTCAATATTTTCCTTTTTGTGTCTTTCTCAGCACAACTCATGCATTTTACTTTTCCTAGGATGCCTTTCACACCTGTTTCTGATTCATGTCAAAATTCTAACTCTTTTTCTAGGTCTCATAGGATTTGAAGCTAGAAGGAATCTTAGCTATCATCAACCCAGCTCATTTATTTTGCAGATAGAAGAAATAAATCCAAACATGGGCCACCTCATGTGACAAGATCAAAAAGTATATATAGAGAGGATTTGTATCCAAGTACTCTGATGCTAAGTTGCTCCTTCCCTTATATCACTATTGCCTCTTCAAAGGCCATGTTATCAAAGAAACCTTCATTTATTCTCCAATCCATTTTTTTTCCCCTTCTATGAAATCACCTTGAATCGTTATTTAGGTCCCTCTTATTCACACATATTTTACTATGTATTGTACTTAACTCTATAGAGGTATTAACTGTTTTTTTTTTTTCTTGCTTTGGGCTTCTTGGGAAGGAAAATTTAATTCATGGAGGTATCTTCAATTGCATGATTTATCTCAGCTGGTAAATCACCTTCCTTGCCGCTGATGGTAATCGGATACACTTAGGTAGACAGGGACTTTTAAGGTTAATTAAATTCAGTGTTTGCCATGCAAACAGACCAAGCAGGAGCCATACATTGAAGTAGTAAAATATTTAATTGAGACTGAAATAAAGAGTAATAACAAGAAAACAATCTTGTACGCATTGCTGAGCAGGTACAATCTCCCCTGTTTCCTGCCAGAATATTCACAAAATAATATGTGCCCAAAGTCATGCTCTGCCTTGAGAAAGGATTTAACTGTTAGTGTAGTGAGCCTTTTTGCTGAGTCTTAACATGATATACCATTCTATCTGCCCTCTCTAATTTCATAGATTTAAAGGATTACATGATCTATGGCACTAACTGTTGCCCCAAATATTGTCAGCTCTGTATAAATCCATAGTGCTTCAACTAAGTGGCACAGCAAATAGAGTTTTTGGCTTAGAGTCAGGAAAACGTGAGTTCAAATCTGATCTCATATACTTAACTACTTTTTAGGAGGATAAAATGTGATGTTTATAAGGTACTTAACATAGTGCTTGGCATATAGTAGGTGCTATATAAATGTTATCTCTTTGTATTAGTATCTTCCCTCATGGCCATGCATTCCAATTATTGTTCCCATTTCTCATTTTCACCCTTTCTGCAATGTGATTCATTATACCCTGGTGCACAATTTCATAAAAATAAATGAATCTGAGAAGTTGTTTAATGAGGGATTACATTTTGAATTTGGACATGTTAGGAATTGTAGTTGTAAGTCTTATGGTAGAAAGGAATCATATTGAATTGAGTTTTGAAAGTTATAGACTTTCACCTATTATAAACTTAACCTAATATCTAGGGAATTTTTTTTAAATCACTAAAACTCTGCTAATGATGTTTCATCACTATTATTTTAAATAATAGCTTATTATCAAAATGTATGCAAAGATAGTTTTCATCACTGACTCTTGAAAAACCTTGTGTTCCAATTTTTTCAACCTCCCTTCCTCCTCCTCTTCCTCCTCCTCCTCCTCCTCCTCCCTTAGACAGCAAGTAATCCAATATATGTTAAACAAATATAATTATTCTATAGTATTTCTACAATCATCATCCTGCACAAGAAAAATCAAATCAAAAAGGAAAAATTAGAAAGAAAACAAAAGCAAGTGAACAACAAAAAAGTGAAAAATACTATGCTGTGATCAGCAATCGGCCCCAACAATCCTCGATGCAGATAGCTCTCTCCATCATATGTCTAATGGAATTGATGACAATAAGTTGTGTCAGTATGTAAACAATGGTGACTCTCTCCTGATATGTGGTATAGTAGAAATCAGTCAAGATTTGACTTCAAATAACTAAAATAAATCTGTCAACTAATTTACTTGTCTATTCTTTTAAATGATGCTTGCTCATTCTGGATGACATTTATATGTGTCCTTCTATAAGCTTCTATTTATTTGTTTGTTTATTTTTAACTCATCTAATTATTCATTCATTAAGTCATTTGTCTTTTCTATTCTTCTATTTATTTATTAGTTGGTAATATCTTTAATCCCGTTTTTTAAAATTATTATTATATATATATTATATATAATTATAATTAATATAATTAATTATCAATGTTGTAGCAAGCTCACGTCAGTGATGTACCTCTTCATTGTTCTTTGAAAATAAAACATTTTCAATTCTTCAAAGGATATCAGTTGTCATACCTTGGTCATGCAACAATCTAAAAATAGATAGTGGTGTTTAAAATATTATTTCTAAGGAAAATGTGTGGTTCTTTAAAAAAATTTTTATAATTCTTTAGAGATAAACAATATAGGCTCTCCATCTAGCTGCGTGTCATAATCTGGGCCTTCATCCATTCAGTCATTGTGGTATGAATAGTCATACCAACTGTATTTTGTGGTTGTCTAGGGCTTCCTAGTGTCTCTGCATAATTTCAGGTTTTCATGTAACTATCACAATGTGATGTACAAAGGGGAACATCTGAATACCTCACTATTTAAAGGGAATCCTTTAACTTGAATTTTGATCTAATTTTTTTTTCTCCAACATATTGGCATGCATTTTTGGTCAGTATACAATTTCTGATTTTACCTTTGGTAAATTACTTGCTGTCTAAGGGAAGGGTGGGAGGAACTGAGGGAGAAAAAATTGGAACACAAGGTTTTGCAAGGATCCATGTTGACCTTTAGTCAAGATAATTTCTATAACATCTTTCATGAATTTTTGAGTGGTTTTGATATATTAATGGAAAACATTATTGAAATACAATCTAGAGACAGCAATTCATGCTACTGAATTTTTTTCCCATATTATACAACAGAAGAGCAGGCTTGTATTCTCTACATCATTCATTCAATTGTTAAATGATGAGATTTGGGTTCATTGCTGAATATTAATTGTGAAAACCTACCTCTTTCTTACTAATTGGTGCATCAAGAATGTCCTTAATTTATGTGTAAGTTAACCTCACAAAGATTCTAAATGGATGGGATGGTAGGTTTTCAGATTATAAATTGCCAGTATTCTCTCCTTTGCCTTTTTCTGTCCAAGATGTTTTCCCTTCCATTCATATCTTTCTCTTCCATATAATTAGTGAGTTGATCCTTCAATCCTGTCATAATTGTGTTGCCTCCAGCAAACATTGCTTCTTGCACTTGATTCAGTCTATCTGCTTTTCCTATCATTGTTTTCTTAGAGTCATTTCTACCTCTCTACCAATAATCTCTTCCAAGAACATACAGTATAATTTCAATGGCTCATCTGGCCTTGATAGATAGTTTGTTATAAAAATATATGCAGATGTTTTCATTTTTTTCGTAATGTTCTCTTTCCAGTTTAGTGTATTAGTAGGACCAGCTTATCTTTGTTTAATTAGATTTCTAATCAAGCTTTCACTAAATATTATTTATCCTTACTTATTCTCTGTGTTTTATAAAGCAATACTAACCACCTTGTCATAACATTATATAAATTCGTTTTGTATAATCTTTAGTAACCTCTCTACTTGCAAAGTAAATTGAGGTGTTTTGTTTTTTTTTTTTTTTGTGTGTGTGTGTGTGTGTGTGTGTGTGTGTGTGTGTGTTTGTTTGTTTACTAAGACATTTAAACTCTTTTTGCCTCATTATTTATGGCAATTAATTTACAGTGGCCAAAAGTCTATTAAAAACATAATTAGAGTTGATGTCATTTCTGCTATTACTCAATATTCATTATCAAATACTTTTTTTAAAAAAAATACCCAAAACTAGACTTGTTTTATTTGCATGACACAGTTATTTTATTAATATTCTCCCTTTTCTCTTTTTTATCAATCCTTGACTTTGATGAGACTAGTTTTTTTTTTTTTTTTTGTCTGACTGTAAGTGAATATATGATTCAGGGATGATGGTCATATCGAAGATTTACTTCTAAGCATATTAAAACATAATTGAAATCATTTTTGTGATGTTATTAGATGCTCACTATGTCTAGTATTCTCTCATCATGTTTACCTATTCTTTTGTCTTGAATAAAATATTCATGGTGTAAAAGCATGAGGTTACTATGAAATTCATATTTTTGGGGCCTTCTTATGTCCTTGAAGTGTTACATTTCCAGCCTCCCTTATTCTCACCTTTTCACTGAAGTAACTATCAAAAGATATTCTGACTGTATTTGGTTCTTAGCCATGTTGTTGTATTTTGTATCATTTTTTTCTAACTCTTCATCCTCCAGAATCAGTGTTTGTTGGTGAGCTTTTTCTTCTCAAAAAGCAGCCAGGTGATAAAAGTTCAGATCTTTTATTATTTCCAATATAGCCCGGTTAGCTTAGAGGCCTATCTCTCTGCTTGGTTCCAAGAGCTCTCTCCAAATGTCTTTAAATCCAAAGGTCTGGTCCTTCAGCCTCTGCCTCTGCTTTCTTCAGCCTCCAGCCAGCTTCAACTCTTCATGTCATTCCGGTGAAATCTCCACTTGTAGCGTCTTCCTCTCCAGAACTCTCCGACTGGCCCATTGGCCTATTTATGCTCCTTCCAGAGAGAGGGATTATGGGTAGTTCTACTTAGTACCTTGTTTCAGGTTCTGCCCAAAACATCTTCTTGTAAGATTAGATCAACTCTAATCACTTAGCAGTTAGTAAGGATTCCAACATCTCCCCCTTTCTTTTGTTTTAAAACATAGGGGGTTTCTGAGGGGGTACACATAAATCCATCAATATGGGCCAGAACTTTATAACAGATATACATGGTATACATAAATCCATCAATATGGGAGGCATTATACATAATTTACATGAGCACATAGCAATATAACACAGGCTAGTGGTAATGTAACAAATAACATGAATCAACATGAAAATTTAACTACTGCAAAAGTCTCATCAACAATCTTTCATCTCAAGAAATCCAATGATTCTTGCAATTGCTTAAAATACATAATATAACACAGGCTAGTAGTAATGTAACAACATAAATCGACCTGAAAATTTACAAATGTCCATAAGTCCTAGAAATAGTCCATAAGCAATCCATTGTCCATTAGTTCATGCGCCAGGAATCTAATAATTCCTGTAAGCTCTGAAGTACTGCAAAAGTCTCATCAACAATTTTTCATCTCAGGGAATCCAGTGATTCTTGCTGGTTTTTCAGGAACTGAAAGCTGAAGATTTTAAAGTTCTTTTGACAGTCTCATTGTTAGCCATCTGATTCCTTTTCCACCTGTGGAAATATAAGCAGATCCTCTTCCCCAAGCAGTTAACCTATCTAATTCTCTTCTATTTACCACTTTTGGGATTTCTCCTCATCATCTGGTAATTACATTGGAGCCATTTGCACTGGATATTGTCTTGTTGTCTTAAAAGGCCTGTATTCTTCCCAACTGTAATCCTGATTGCTTTTCTGTTGGTTGATGACATCAGAGTTCTGAATTTCTAAAGTCTCTCTGGGTGTAACCTCAGCTGCTATCATGCCCCACCTGTCCTTTGATTGATACTTTAGAGCTGGGCCCTGCCTCTCATTCCTCTGGGTCAATATACATTTAGAGGCCCAGTGAAAGCCTCGGTTACATTTTGGACATGGGGTTTTGGGTTTTCTCTCACCCTGTTTTCTCACGCTATCTCCATATCTACAATGAGGTCTCAAATGTCCAATTTTTCCGCACTGAAAACATCGACGAGTTTCTCTAGAATTCCTCTGCCAAGAAGGACCTTGTCTTTCCATGTTCATCATAGTCTGGGCATAATAAGCATTTGTGCCCACTGTGGCACAGCGTCTTATGATTTCCTCTAAAGGAGCATCTTTGTCTAGCCCCCATATAATTCTTTTGCAAACCTCATTGGCATTTTCCTTAGCCAAATGTTTAGTCATTATTTCTGTTGCTGCATTGTCTCCAATGGTTCTTATTACAGTTGTTTGTAAACGTCCCACAAAATCTGCAAAAGTTTCATTGGGACCTTGCTCTATTTTTGTGAAAGCATTATTTCCATCTTTCTGTCCAGGGAGAGAATTCCAAGCTTTTATTGCAGCCTTAGAAATTTGCTCATACACTGTTATGGGATAATAAATTTGTTCTGAATTCTCTGCATACTGACCTTCACCAGCTAGTTGGTCAAAAGCAACTTGTACAATAGCTCCTGTTTGTCTATTGCGTTGGGCTTGAATCCTACATAATTCATGAAACTCCGAAAGCCACAATAAATTTTGTCCCGGTTCTAGACAAGTTTTCACTATGGATTTCCAGTCATTCGGGGTTAGGATTTCATAAGACAAATTATCTAGTAACATCTTCACATAAGATGATGTAGCCCCATAAAGAGTGCAACCCTTTTTCAAATCTTTAATTTTTTCCAAATTAAAAGGAGTGTATCTTCTCCTTTTTTAACCTGAGGAGTTGAGCTCTTCAATCACAGGATATGCATTTATAAAATCAGATATATCTTCTCCTTCATTTTTTGCTTTAATTAATGCTTTTTCTAATCTTGTCAAATTCTGCTTTACAGGAGAAGCTGACTGTGTTTCTGTCTCTCTCCCTCCCCCTTGTTCTACCCATGAAGGGTTAATTGCGGGGGGAGGGTCATGAGATGTGGAATCACCTAATTCCTCCTTCTGTGAAGTATCATACTCAGAATTGTAATTAACTCCATTCTCATCTGATTTGTCCTCCTTTTCACCTAGTAAAGTTGGCACTTCCTCCTGTACTTTCCTTTTCATCATTCTATCACTTAAATAACTTCTTATAGCCAATTGTATTACATTATATGTATTAATTATTGAGTTAGGCCCATTTTTATCATAGAATTGACAAAGATCCTCTCCAACCAATTTCCATTCATTTAGATCTAATTCCTTATCAAGAGAGAAACAAGGGCATATGTCCTTTACAGTTTGTAAAAGTTCAGTGATTTGCTGTAAACTTATAATTAAACCTTGGCTTTCCATAACTTTGACAATGCTCTCTAAACATTTTCCTTGAACAGAAACAGGCTGTTTTCTAAATATCTGTCCCATCTTAGCTGAAATTCTACTTTAACTCTTCTAACAAAATTTCTTTGTTGTACTCACCCTAATTTCTGGGTTGAAGTCTTTTCCACTGGATCAGGATCAGAGGCTTTTCCACTTGAATCAGGATCGGAGCTTTTCCACTGAAATCCACTGAGGGGTCTGTTAGTCCCACGTTCAGGGCGCCAAAATGTGGTGAGCTTTTTCTTCTCAAAACTCAGCCAGGTGATAAAAGTTCAGATCTTTTATTATTTCCAATATAGCCCGGTTAGCTTAGAGGCCTATCTCTCTGCTTGGTTCCAAGAGCTCTCTCCAAATGTCTTTAAATCCAAAGGTCTGGTCCTTCAGCCTCTGCCTCTGCTTTCTTCAGCCTCCAGCCAGCTTCAACTCTTCATGTCATTCCGGTGAAATCTCCACTTGTAGCGTCTTCCTCTCCAGAACTCTCCGACTGGCCCATTGGCCTATTTATGCTCCTTCCAGAGAGAGGGATTATGGGTAGTTCTACTTAGTACCTTGTTTCAGGTTCTGCCCAAAACATCTTCTTGTAAGATTAGATCAACTCTAATCACTTAGCAGTTAGTAAGGATTCCAACAAGTGTTAATACAGAAGTTGCAATTGTTTTTATAGTGATATTTTACAAATACTTTTTATTAGTGATGCAATGGGAGACAATCAAATGTCCCATCAAATGATGTTTCTTGTTGCCTTTGGACATACAATTAAACCAGCCCTGCCAACTAGAGGATGTATGTTACAAGACAAAGAGTTAGATACCAATCATGTAGCAAAACTGAGGAATGGCAGATGGATGGCTTGAGAGTTTCACCAAAATCCGATAAATACTGATTGTTTGTATGTGCAGAAATGAATCTATGTTTCCAATAGAGGTTAACAAAATCGTATTCTTTAAGAGAATCCTCATCATTACAGCTAAAATGATTGAAATGAACTTATGCATTAAGTACCTACTATAAAGAAAGTCGTGTTCTAGAAGTTGGAAACAAAAACAACAATAAATCATTTCTCTTTTCAGGAAGCTTATATTCTAGCAGGATGGATCCTCAGCCAAAAATTCTTTATTAATACTGAATCTACATATTCTATATCATTGATGATGAGATCATAGATTTAGAGCTGGAGACAAACTTAAAAACCATGAGGTTCTATTCTCTCATTTTACATATATGGAAACTGATGATGAAATTATCATATCCAAGATATCCAATATATCCAAGAATTATTCAAAGTCATACAAGTGGCAAGTAGCAAAGACAATTTTCCAATTCCTGATCTCTTTGCACTTCACAATGCTACCTGCTACAGAGCCTTTATCACAAATTGAAAGTAGACTTCTGCTTCCTTAAGTCAATCACAAGAAGCCATCTTCAGGAATATTTTGGCCAAATTTATAAGACAAACAAAACCAAGGCATTATGGATATGGCAAAAGACCAAGACAAATAGATATGGAATTTCAGTATAGCAATCCATTCTGGATTTTGCTCCTGGAAAGGAATAGATAATTGATCGATCTCATAATTTCCTTCCTATTTTAAGTCTATGTTCTTATTACCTATTTCCATAATTCTTGTGATTCTGACCTCAGTATTTCAGTTCCCTTCCCTCTCTTTCTTCTCACTCTTTCATTGGTCTTCTTCTTTCAGTAGCTCATCAACATAACATCAACAAGTAACTGTCCAACTTTTTTAACCCACATGTCCCTTTTCTACTGTATACACATTGCTTGCAGCCATCTTTGATGATATTTCATACATGAGGAGATAATACCCATAGATATTATTATCTTGTCCTAGTGGGTAACAACTTTTTCTAGGAACTTGGCTAATTCACACAACATGATTGCTTCCTAAATATGTTCTTTATATTAGGATACTCTGGGACATTTTAACTTATTTTGTTGAGCAGAATAATTCCACTTTGTCTGATTTGATCGATCATAATAGCTGTATTATTGAGTGAAATGCATTGTTTTTAACTTGTCTGTTGGGAGCTTAAAGCACCTATAAGACCTATGTGTAGGTGATATGAAGTAAACCACAGTCCAAATCACAACTCTTAAAGCCTTCTGTGAGAAAAGCCATAGAGATTCAAAACTGGACCTAAGATATTCTCTTGTTCTATTGCAGAGAAAAAAGATAAGGGTAAAGATATTCTAATATCTAGAGTCAGATAGGTGATACTGAGCACAGAGTCAGGAAGACATGGATTCAAATCCAGTTTCATTTTTACTAATTGTATTATCCTGTGCAAGTCACAACTTCTATTAATTTTGTTTTCCCAATCTATAAGGTAGGATTCATAATAGCATTTCCGTCCAAGGTTGTGCTATCAAATGAGATAATATTTATAAAATGCATTCTAAATCTCAAAGTAGTGGGAATATTATTGTTTTTGTTATTATTGTTATTATTATTATTATTGATGGATATAGTAATATTCATGACACTGTTTGCTTGAAAATCTCTAAATCAGAAAGTGTGACATGCTAGCTAGAATGTGTGAGCTTTTAATTAGAAAGACATGGCTTCAGATGTTGCTTCTGGTGTACATTAACTGTGTGACTGTAGATCCATCACTTAATCTCCCTGAGCCTGTTTCATCATCTATAAAAAGAAAATTATATATCTAGAACTCATCTAGTCCCATTGCTCTGAGACCCAAAAGATATAATCCACATACAGCACTCTGAAAACTCTAAAGGGAAAGTGGGCAGTGGGTCCTAACCTGGGATTCATTAACTTGTATGAAAAAAAATCTCTAATTTCACCACTCTTTAACTAAAAGGTAACATTTATTTCTACTATAATTTAGAAAAAAATGAAAAACTTGATTCTAATAAGGAGTCCGGAGACTTCAACAAAGTGACAAAGAAGTCCAGCACTTAAACAGGCTAAGAATCCTTGTTCTAAATTGTCAATCATTATTCCTCAAATACATAAGTAATTACTGTGTTAAAAAAAAACACACACAAAAACAAAAGTGCCCTAGTTATTATTCTCACAGAAATTATATTTTAGGTCTTTAAAAGTTGTCTGTTTTTATGGGATTGCTATTGTATAAATGTGCTCCTGTCCTACTCAATTCACTTTGCATTTAGTTAATCCTACAATTTTTCCCAGGAAGTATTGTTTACATGATTTCTTAAGGGACAATAATAAATAATTTTCTCAACACAATGACCAAAGATGATATCAAAGTACCAATGATAAAATTTTTACTTGTCTCCTTAGAGAGATGCAATGCAATTGGGGATGAGTGGACATGAGAGGAAGGACAAAAGAGGAAGTCGGGCTACTATGTTTATATCCCAAAGAGATCATAAAAAGGGGGAAAGAACTCTTTTGTGCAGTTCTTTTTGTGATGACCAAGAATTAGAATTTGAATGGATGCTCAACAATTGGGGAATGGCTGAATAAGTTATGCTGTATGAATGTAATTGAGTAGTATTATTCTATAAGAAATTAAGAGCAGACTGATTTTAGAAAAGTCTGCAAAGATATATATGAACTGATGCTGAGTGAAGTGAGCAGAACCAGGAGAACAGTGTACATAGTAATGTGATGAAGTGCTATGAAGTGATGAATTGATGAAGAACTATAATAAACTTAGTTTTTTTCAGTAATACATTGATCCGACAATTCCAATAGAGTTGGGATAGAAAATGCCATCTGCATCCAGAGAGGGAATTATAGAGACTGAATATAGATCAAAGCACACTATTTTCACATTTTTAATGTTCTTTCTTTATTATGGTTTTTCCCTTTTGTTCTGATTTTTTTCAAAATGTGATTAATATGGAAATGTTTAAAATATTGTACATATATAACATATCAGATTGCTTGCTCTCTAGGGGAGAAAGAAGGGAAGAGAGGGAAGGAGAAAAGAAAATGTAAAACTCAAAATCTTAGAAAAATAAATATTGAGAGTTATCTTTATATATAATTGGAAAAATAAAATTTTAATAAAAATAAAATGAATAAAAAGGAAAAAAGTAGGAGAGGGAGAGCAAGGTGGAGAGAAAAGAGAACAGATTATTTTCTATAGTCTAATTCTATAGTCCCTTCCAATATCTTATTCTTGATGTTCTAAGATCCCTATTTTATATTATAAGATTCTTCAAACCTATGACAGTGTATTTTCTCAAGTCTCTTCTAGGTATATGATATTATTTTCTAAAGTTACTCCATTGTCTGATATTCTATATTTTCAATTTTCTTCCAGTCTGGACATTTGAGGTTTTAAGGTTCTTTCTACCTCTGTCATTTTGTTCTCTGCTTTAAAGACAACATTGTTCACCTATGGGTCTCTTTTCAGATCTTTCCTTCTATGATTTACCCTTCCTTCTAGTTATGATCTGCCTGTGTCTTAAGGTCCCCTATAGGTCTAAAATGTTATGCTCCTATAAGAAATTTACCATATAGCTACCATACCATAGCTAGTGGCAATATCTTTAGGCAGATTTCTTAATGTACAAATTAGTGGTTTGGGTTTTTTATATGGTTTTGTGTTCCAACATACCATACTGTCCTTTATATTAGAGTCGCATGAAATCAAATATTCCATCATGCCAGACTTAGTGCAAATAAGACATTGGACTTCTTTCTTCATCCAATTTTAATATGATCAGCCTCAAAGAAGTCAGGTTTGGTATCCATGGGATATGAAATTGTCATGAATGTTCCAGTTTGTTTTTGGTGATTTTGCTTTTACACACATAACATGATATAATGGCTAGAGAGGTATACTCAAAGCAAGAAATATCTGAGTTCAAATTTTGTTTCTGACATATACCAACTATAGAACCCTAAACAAGTCTATTAATATCTCAATATGAAACTCAGACTGTACTAATAAGGTGTCAACCTGTAGTGACACAGAGAGTTTCCTCACTTAGGAATTCCCCATCAATGAAATCCCTTTTATTTTTAAATATCCTTTGACCTCATTACTGCATTCTGTATTTTGGGATCAAGGCTGATACCTAACTACAGAATTGTCTTAGTTTGGGCCAGAGATTTCTCAGATTTTATGCAAAGTATTATTTATAAAATTTGCTGCTGTTCCTATACCATCATCTTTAATAGCTGTGGTAATTGAACACCCAGCTTCTTCACAGAAGGCAGTAAGGATGGTACTCCATAAGCAGAATCATTAATCTTGAAACTCTGTTTGCACTGCTCAAGTAACTTTTATCTTTGCAGAGCATCCCATTGTAATGGCAATAGCAGAAAGTGAATTGGTCTTTAATTGGATTGAGCCAGGGTATATCTGAGAGGCTGAGAACAGATGGGACATTCTTTGTTTCATTTCAGATGAAACAGTACTCAAAAAACTAAATAGCAATGGCAACCAGATTGTATGGCCCCCCAAAATTTGATTCTCTCTATGCCAGAACTTATTCCACAGTCTGTCTCTTAAGCCAAAAGCTCATTACTACAAGAAAAGGTATAGAACCAGTAAAAGATCCTTTATCTTTCTCCTGATCATTGATCAAGTGTAATTGTAAATGGAATAACTGGTGCTGAAAAACAGTCAAGAAATCCAAGGACCTTTGACTGCAGTTCAATCAAATCTTGCAAACTGCTTAAAAGTTTCAAGGTTTGGACTATTTACCACTCATTTGAAATCATTGAAAAAATCTTTTCCCCTACCTTTACTTCTCTCCACCCTACCATTAATTCCACCTAGGAAGCAGAATGAAAGCCTTTCTGAAGGCTATTGAAATAGTAGTTTTAGCCATCAACAAGAAGTATAGGTAATCTTGTGGGCTAAGCAAGGGATAGATACCACCCAATATTCTTCTCAGTATTTTAGCTCCTATCTGTACTTTTAGCTTTGGCTTTTATAGATAAGTGGATGAGCTTTTTGACCTTATCTCCAGGCAGAGATTTCCTGAAGGCAAGAGTAGATAGTAGATAGGAGAAGAATCAGCCTCCCCAAACACTTCTCTCTTGATGTTATACAGGATTTCAAGGGGGAAATTAATGACAAGGGAATCTAGGCCATATGTTGTCTGATAATAATGCACAAAATAGATATTAACATATTTGTTACTTGAGGTAAATCATTTTTCTCTCCAAGACTCAGTTTTTTTTTTTTTTTTTTTAAGTTACACAATCAGAAAGTCTGAATAGGTTGTTTTCAAAGTCCCTTCCATCATATAGTCAAGATTCTTTGGGCTTCCTAATGTAACAATGAACATATCATATTGTTTGTACATTGGGGTGAGGTGGGCAGAGTTGAAAAAGTGTGGTTTTTTTCAATGGGGAGGACTTCCAAAGTAGAAACTTCCCTCTACCAGTACTAATTGTCTATTTATTAAGCAGGAGGAAGGGTATTTAAAGATGCCTCAGAGATAACTAACTAACTCTATTTCCCATTATATTACTTGGATTCTTGGATTCTCATCCAAAGTATCACTCCTTCACACCTCCAATTTTTTCTTGTGTATTATCTTCTACCACTTAATTGTAAGCTCCTTGAAGACAAGGGCTGTCTTATGGTTTTCTTTATATTCCCAATACTTTGCAGGATGTCTGACACATTGTAGGTCCTTAATGAGAATTTATTAACTGATTTACTGAGGTACAAGCATAAAGCCTTGCATAGGACACTTAGAGATGATTTACCCAGAGTCAAAAGCCAGGACTTGGAAGAGTAGGATATCAACTATCATGTATGTGTGTATGTATGTGTGTGTGTGTGTGTGTGTGTGTGTGTGTGTACACATATATATGCTAATGCAGTTGGGAACGAAGAAGGGCAAACTCATTTCACTGAGTGAGTAGCAGGCTAGAAGAAACAGAGAATGGACTCCAATAGAAGAGTATATCATTATCTTCAATATCTTTAATTGATGGGACAAAATTACTCGGGAATATTCCCAGCGATTCTAACTTCTTTAGAAGCTTATGGAGGGCTTTAGGCAAAAATTTAAGCTTAACTTTTTAGGCTAACTATTAAAATTTATGGGTTAACTTACTAACTGAGGTAGTCCAGGATTAGTAGTCGACTCCTATATAATAATAAGAGCCCTATGTAATAATTTTAATATGGACAGCTAACTAGTATAGTGAATAGAATATGGGCTTGTAATCAAGAACACTCACATTTCTGAGTTCAATTCTGATTTTTAATATTTAGTAGGTGTATGACCTGAAGCAAGTCATCTAACTTTGTTTGTCTCAGTTTCCTCATCTGTAAAATGATCTGTGGAAGGAAATGGTAAACCACTCCAGTCTCTTTGCAAAGAAAACTATAAAAAAGGGGGTCACAAAGAGACAACACAGCTGAAACTACTGTACTTCTACTACAACAACAAAATCTATATAGCATTTAAGATTGGCTAACATATCATAGATGTGATATAATTTGATCATGACAGCAATATGTGATGTTAATAATGCAATTATCATCAGTTCCATTTAGAAATGAGGAAACATGCTTATGTTTCCTCAATGATTTGCCAAAGGCCACAGTTACTAAGTGTCAGGATGATGAGATAAACCTAATTGTTTCTGACTTTTGGTCACCTAGTACTCTTTTTACCATACAGCATTTACTAGTTTTCAAAGCCAGGACCTATATTCATAACCATGGTTAGCTAGCCTCCATAGGTATATTATTGATCGTGAGTAGGAATAGTGAGTGTATCATCAACACAGAGCCACAAATCATAAAACCCCAGAATTAGAGGATACTTTCATTGACAGTTTTCCCAAAATAAAAATCATGCATTGTGAAGAGAAGCATATTGTGGCATTTTACACTCTCTCTCTCTCTTTGTGCGTCTGTCTATCTCTCTCTCTTTCTCTCTCTCTCTCTCTCTCTCTCTCTCTCTCTCTCTCTCTCTCTCTTTCTCTCTCTGTGTGTATATATGTATATACATATATACACACATATACACATAAATACATATATACTCATATGCACATATACACACATATTCATATATATATATATATATATATCCCATTTTCTTCATTATAGAAATTAAGAAAGATAGATAAGATGGCCTCTAAATTCCCATATGATTCTAAATACTCAATCCTCTATTTCTTTATATGACTAGAAAGTTTGTGTGCTATCCATGTTAGAAAGGAGACAATGGATGGACAATCCAAATGCTAAATCATTCCTTTTGAGCCATCAAGAAGACCCATAATTACAGAGTAAACTCTTTATGGAAGCTTTATAAAAGGGCACAGATGAGGACTGCATTGAATTATTGCTCTTAGGTTCCCAAGAGCTCTGGGAATTGCTGTGCCTGAGATCACTAACTATGTTTTTATGGCAGTCTATAATCCCATAACCCAGGAAAACAACCAGTTGCAATCTGGCAACTTCTGCTGCAGGTGTTGTAATCCCCCTACCAACCATACTTTTCAACCACAACTTTTCAACAACCATAGCTACTGAAAACCCAGAATAGAATATTATAACGCCCAAAGTCTTTGAAACTGTCAGATAGTTAACCATCGTAATTTGATATACTTTTCAGTGGAAATAATGTGTAAGAAGTTATGTTTCTATTTTATCACCTCTATTCCCTAGAGACTATAGAGCCTTTCGATCTGAGTAAAACCTGAAATCTTTTATATGTTTCCACTATTAAAATGTGAGTTCCTTGAGACAAAGGATTCTTATACTTTTCTATTTGTATATCAACTGGTTAGCACAATGATTCCTGCATATGGTCTATTAATCAGATTTTTAAAATTCATGTCTGTATATATGCATGCATTCAATCTGTGTGTCTCAATAGTTCTGTTTTACATTTTTTTTACTTCCATATAATATATATTGAAGATTTTTGTCTACAGAACTCCCCAGAATATTTTGACATAAATCATGACCTAAAAGTATCTCCCCTCTTTAACTTGTGAGATTGATAAAGATCAAATTTAATCAACTTATATACCAAAGAAAAAAGAAAATAGTTTGTTGTCCACCATGCTCCAATAATGAGACAATAGTGACATCTTGGTATACAAAGGATGGATATTTGAATAGGATGGATGCCCACAGCAGTGAACCCAGTTTTTTTTCCAGTCTCCTTTTGTGAGTAGAGCTTCTAGTGTGTAATTTCCCTATGGGCTTCAGTATTCTCTATGCTGATGTTCTCATATCAACATCTCCTTGAAGGTTTTTTCAGCATCCTCAGGGACCAAGTGAACAATGCTTTCTTCACAACCCCCAACAACCTTAAGGAAGCAAACCAGATGCCAAGGAGCTCCTTCTCTTAGTGAGGCACTCCCCTTGAAATCCACTGGGGCAGTTGAAGGATACAAGCGGACATTTTCCCAAATAAAAATCCCTTGGTGACTTAAAAAAAAAAAGAGAGAGATTTTCCCTTTGGTAAATGCAACACACACACATTATTTGAAACAGCTGGTTCAACTGGAAATGAATAACTTCCCCAGGGTCACAATCTGACAGTTAAATGCTTGCTGCCTGCCTGTGTGGAAGAGGAAACAGGGACAGATATTGTAACGTAACTGAACAAATTCTCTGCCTCATTGGCTCATGAATTTTTGAACAGAGAGGGTGTGACTTGGAGAAATTCTGGACAACTTCACTTCTCTGCAGTGTACTTTCCCTGCCCCTTCATTTCCATCAGGCTGATAGGTCCTTTTTCTTTTTCTTTTTCATTTTTTTTTTACAAGAGATGATGAGATGGGTAAGGAAGGCTTTCCTTGCTTACAGAGGGAGTTGACACCCAGCCCAACCACTCCTTGGTATTGTGATTATGAATACATACAAAGAGAGGAATAGAACAGGAGACAAAGGTGACCCTCAATTGATGTACAGATTTTTTGAGACCCTCCCTAGGTTACTTTTAAATAAAGCATTTCATTCCTCTTTACTTAAGCCTTTTTTTTATCATTTGTGATACATTTGTGTATCACAAATGATGGATATTTGCTTACAAAATATATTCAAATGCTTTACATCAGAGACAATGGTTGAGTGGAAAGGACCCTTAGAATCTGAGTCAAGTGCTTTTGTTGCAGCTTTTGGCAAGAATACTCAACATAAGTATCCATAGGCACAATAAATAGAATGGGATCATGGAAGGCCCATCAGTTAATCATTTTAAGCTGTCTGAAAGCCAGAGAGAGCAACCCAATTCAAGAGAAAAATATCTTAGAACTAGATAAGAGTGTTGTTGTTCAGTAGTTTCAGTCATGTCTAACACTTCATGATTCCATTTAGGGATTTAACAGAGATACTAGAATGGTTAGCCATTTCCTTTTCCAGCAAATTTTATATTTGAGGAATTAAGGCAAACAGGTTTAAATCACTTGCCAAAATCACAAAGCTAGTAAATATCTGAGCCAAGGTTTGAACTGAGGAAGGTGAGCTTTCTGGACTCTTGACCTGGCTCTCTATTCATTGAACCACCTAAACTGCCCCAGCAAGAGCATTAGAGACTGTCAAGTCACCAGAATTAAAATTGAAAGGAAATTTAGAATCCATTTTATTCTCACATTAGAATCCATTTTATTCTCACATTACCAAAAGTAACTTAAGCCAAAAGAGACTGAGGCTAATCAGAGGTCAGAGACTCCGTTAGTCACAGAGCTGAGATTAGAACACAAACCTCTGGTATCTAACCCAGTGTTCATTTGTGGCTCTCCAGTGGTCTGGAAAATTTACTGAATCCATTCATACATATGTTTAAGATACTTTGGGGTGAGGAACTACATTTTCTAAGAACTAGTTCCAGACCCAACATATATTTTTGAAGAAGTGTTGTGTTGGATTCAGAATCAAGAAGTGCAGGCATTAAATTCCACCTTGTAAGACTGTTAGAGTCAGCTGTGTCACTATGAAAAAGTAAACTTCATCTCCTGCATCTATAAAGTGGAGTGACAATATTTGGAGCCATGACTGCATAGAGTAATTGAAAGACCCAAATGAGTTAATACAAGCTAAGAACTGTGAACAAATTTAAAGTACTCTTCATATGTCACTTCTAATGGGGTAGTAGGACACGATGGATAAAGTCAATCAGAACGATCTCAGTTCAAATTTCTTTAAAATATACTCCATGTATGGCAATAGTTACTCATTTATCCTCTTATCTCTGTCCCAGGGATTCTGCTAAGACTAAGTTGCAGAACAGTTGGCAGTCTGATTTTGTAGAAGCATTTTCCTAATGCCATGAAATCAAAGATCTGGTTAAAATGATGAGAAGGAAAAGGAGGACAATGAGAATGAGATGACTGATGATGGTAATGGTGACAATACCAACAATGAGATTGGTTGTTGCAAGGGATGAACAGAAGAAATATATAACTTATAAAACTGCCAATATATTTCATTTAAGAGTTGGGGAATCAATAAATGTGAAATAAAATTCAGGTATAGAGGAATAGCACTCTACAACTACAGTAGAAGCAACCACTTCTAGCTCCAGAAAGAAAACATCTTCAGTTAATGCTATAAGAAAAAGAAGTAGAAAGTCACCTGCTGCTTCTTATATTTTGCCCATAATTAGAGAGTTGTGATATTTAAGAAAGCCAATTAGTTATGGAAATTTCTTCATTTATGTTTGAAGAAAGAGATAACTTTTGTATGATGCAAAGGATAAAAAGTCCAATTTGTGTTATTTTGGCAAAATAAATTCCATGTTGGTCTTGATTGTATCCTTCAATCTGTTAAGAAAGAAAAAGAAAGAAAAAAAGCAAAAAAGGGAGGAGAGAGGGAAAGAGGGAGAGAAAAAAGAAGGAAGGAAGATGAAAAATATTTATGCCGATGAAGTATATACGTATCATTGCTGCTGTTCAATTGTTTCAATCATGTCCATTTTTTGGCCCCATTTGGGGTTTTCTTGGTAAAAATACTGAAGCATTTTATCATTTCCTTCTCCAAATCATTTCACAGATGAAGAAACTGAGGCAATCAGGAATAAGTAATTTGCCCAAAGTCACATAGCTAGTAAGCTTCTGAGATCAAATTTGAACTTAGTGTACCATCTAGATGTCTAACTTGTCTAGGATAAGTCATGTAATTAATGTTGTATTGGATAAGAGAACCTCTGTCTGTTCTGATCCATAATTAGGGAATTCTTTCTTTATTTAAACCATCCCCTGTGATGACCTCCCCAAGTGTCTAGACCATAAGAAGGAAAGGGTGGTATTTCATGGTTTTCCTTGGAGAGTTGTTGTCTGTTGTGATTTTGGTCTGCTACTATAATGAAGTATCTAAGTAACACATGTGATCATTATTTAAGTTTACTTCTCTATGAAATAAGGAAATCTTTTGTTGCTGCCCAGTTCAATAAATCCTAGTCTGAAGTAACAATTATTTTTACTAGGGATTTTAAGGATTTGACCCCAATGTCACCTCAGCGAGGAAGGGAAGAAGGAGTAGAAAGAAAAGGAAGATGAAGGGAGAGGATGGAACAAATCAAAAGACAAAATGAGGCACATGTAAAATTCTTTCACTGACCAATATTGATTGACCGTAGGAAACAGTGAATAATTTTCGTTAAATCAGTCCTGTTTACTTAAAGAAATTATTTACATGTTAATTTTAAAATGCACTAAAATCAAAATATATGTTTTGTGTATTTTTCATAGTTATCATTCATTCATTCATTTATATCAGTACCGCATTCCCCCAGAGGTTTTTTTTATCCTCCCTTGGAAGGTGGGTACCCCAAAAGGGGAGAGAGGTATCTCCCAGTTTGCCTTACTCATCACTTATTTCTTAAATGATAACTCCTTGAACTTGAAATCCTATAATTCCCCCAGCTACATCACATGGTTTAGTAAAATAATGAGCCAGCCTAGAGTTCAAGGCCTTGAGAGGGAATCTCATCTGCTACACTTAGTGCCTGGCTGAATTGGGACAAATAACTTGATATGTATCTGAATTTTCTAACCTGTAAAATCAAAGGGCTTAACTGAAATCTACATATGAGGATTCTATTTAACAGATTTATTTGGCATTAAGCAGTTCAAAATTATGTTGAGTTTGGAATAAATGAGTACTTAGAATCAATAGTGCAAAACCATAGCTCTTTAACTAGTATAAGGAAAACAGAGCTTTTCTTCAGGATACTGATTATCAAGGTAAAATGCTATATTTCCAAAGACAGTCATGCTTTTTTCTGGAGGATTGGGAGGAAGGAGTAGGACTTGTTTTCTTTCAGGAAGACAAGTGTTTAAGACAATGACCACTATATTCATGGTTTGTTTCAGAGTACTCTATAACACACCCACCATAGCCTGGACCCCAACCCCATATTGCCCCTCCCCTACTTCCTCTTTCCTTCTTTTCTTTCCAACCCCTATAGATGGGAAAGACAAGATTATCCTCAATTCTCAGTTAAGTTCAAGAGATAATTTACCAACCTACCTCTACTATTGACTGAAACTATTCTGACTAAAATAAATTTACACAATTTTATTGTCTGTTAAAGTGGAGAAGGACAGGAATGGAGGAGGATTATTAATTGTTATTAAACATATCTTTCAACTATAATAACCCCATATTCTAAGTTTATTCAAATCATACTATCTAAGATCCTTCCCAGAAATAACATCTTAAGTTCCATGTTCCAGGGTCATTTCAAGTTCTATTACTCTCTGCTCTATGTTCTAGGGTTCCTCCAAATCTAATACTCTCCAGGGTTTTTCCTTACTCCTATATCCTATGTTGAATGACCTAAGGTCCCTTACAGCAATAGCTTTCTTAGTATGTGACCTATACTTTGGCCTTCACAAGTTTAGAGTCTTGTTGAATCTGATATATTACACATAGTCTCCCCAGGTGATTTCTCTTCTTTCCTTATCCTCCCAGAATACCCCGTTCTGCTAAGTCTCAATTATTCTGGGTCCATTTGGGAACCATTTGTATTACATTCTTTCATAGCTATTATCTTGTTTGCTTTGGGCTTAATAGCACACCATATCCTAAAAAGCTCAGGTGTTTACTGAAAATTCCAACCTAAAGACATAATGGGGTTTATCATTTGTCCTCTATTTATGTACCTAATTTACTTCTATGTTTAGAGACCAGTGAGTGGGGGAGAAAAATTTCAATTTCCTTTTAAGTGGCTCTACTAACAGGAATTATTACAGCAGCCTTCCTTTACAATTTTCTTGGTTGCTTTTTTTAAGTAAGAAAAAATAAACAAAAGATATTACAACATATTTCACATGTAAAGTTTTATTTTTTTTTTACCTGCTCTTAATATATTTTTTTCTCCAGTCGCTGGAATCAGGGAGCCCATAGGTACCATATAGTGTGTTTTGCAGACTCATTTATTTAGAAATTAATCTTCCACTCAGAACCCAAAATCATTTTCTATTCCCACCAGCAGTGACCTAAAAAAGTTTGCCTTAAATATGGCTCCACAGACATATTTATATTTAATCAAGCTACTTCACTGACACTCACGGCCACGGCTGCTGACTCGGCTGCTGACACGGCCAAGCAGGTTTTCCCTGGGAATGTAATGGCTGAGGCTTCTGGTAACCAACAGGCAGAAAACTTCTCTGGTACGGTTCTGTAACTGGTCAAAGAGCAAACGGCCAGATCTATGCTTTCTTCTACTTAGATCATATGTACCAAACCAATCAAAATAAAATTTCTGTGCTAATCTAGCAAACAGTTAATGCTGATTTTTTTTTCCCATTCATTTATTCACTCATACATTCATTGTTTCAAAGTGCTAGAAACTAAATGGATGCCTTTAAGAAAATAAAATGAAGGGACAAACTGATCTATGAATATAATGAAAATGTATGTTAATTATATATGTATATATATATAGTAAAGCAGGAGAATCTGAGACAAGCGAGAGATTAAAGAGTTTTTAATGTTTTATTTAGGTTTCTGAGAAGCAGAGATTTTCTGGGACCAAAGGATCCATTTTGGTCCCAGAGCTGATGTCTCAAAGCATTCAGTAGCAGCCTCAGCTTCAGCATCAATTGAAACATCATCAAGGAATGTGAGTTTCCAGTTGATTTTATATACATGGGTCTAAGTGATCTGGGTAGACAAAGGCAGGGTCAGAGTCAGAAAACTGATGAGCAGGAATCTCCAAGAAAGGACCATCAATCTGGTTCTGACGGGTTTGGTGGGTAGGACCATAAATTCTGATAAACTGGGAAGAAAGGTGTCCAACTAGAGCCAGGAAGTCTAGAACTTAGAGATAGAGGATACCAATTAGTTATCTGAGATAGGACATCTGGAGTTTTATGACTCCTTTTAGAACTTCAAAGTGACCAGCTACAGCTCTAATTATGTTAGTCCTAATGGTCAGGAAGGGGGGTTGAAACCAGGGGGATTGAGACAGAACAATTTAAGGAATTGAGGCAGAACAAATTAGGGAAACTGAGGCAGAACAATTTAGGGAAACTGAGGCAGAACAATTTAGGGAAACTGAGGCAGGACAATAAAAGGGAACTGTGGCGCTATACCTGTGTGTATACACACACACACACACACACACACACACACACACACACATATATATATACCAAAAATATACATAAATTTGGACATGACTGAAAAATTCAACAATAACATCTTAAGAAATTTCAACAGATAAAAAATGTATATTAATAATAATGATAAATAGTGTCTACTATGTTTCAGATACTGTAAAACACTTTCCAATCATCTCATTTGATCCTCACTATCAAAGGAGATAGGTACTATGATTATCCCCATTTTTACAATTGAGGAAACTGAATAGAGATTAAATGCATTGGAGTAACAAAGCAAGTAGGTGACTCAAGCCAGATCAAACTCAGGTCTAGGAAAAGGTTAAAGGATCAGGAACTTATTCTAACTAACCTTGATGGAATTGCCTTAAGTAGGTTTGACCACCTACTTACTATCTCTTTTTGTACTATATCCAAATCTTCTTGATTTTCTTTGTTGCTGGCTCTTTGTAGATGAAAACTGATAGAACTAAGGTGGTTACTTATAAATCTGACCTGAAATATGATGATTTAAAGAGAGAAGAAAGATACCAGAAGAGCAAGAGACTATCTACAGTAGCAGACTTGAATCTTTGGGGAGAAAAAAAAAGTAATCTACTTAATCACAATGTATTTCCCAGGACACCCTCTATCCATAGAGGTAGAAATCATGAAAAGACAATGGTATACACTCTCAGCCTGAGGGATACCCCAACTAGGTTGTAACTATATTGAGAGAAAATAGCTTCTTTAAATTTCTATTTCTCAGTATCTAATAGGGTTACTGTTTTGAGAAAATTAGGTCATAGATAAAAGTATATTTATTTATCTAAATGGATAATGGAGAGATGGATGGATGGATAATGGAGAGATGAATAAATGGATGGATGGATGGGTGAATGTATGAACTAGAGGAGAAAGGATTTGAAAAAAAGATACCTGAAAAGAAGCTCTTCAGTGCAAAAATAAGAACTATCTAAGGTGTAGTTGCAACAGAAAGCACAAAAGATAAAGTATGACAACCTGAGCTCTAATTTGGGTTCTATTACTTCCTAGTGACCTTCACTCTAAGAAAATTACTTAGTGACTTTGGGACTCAGGTTCCTAATGTTTAAATTGAAAGGAGTGTACCTTACTAAAGGACCCATTTCTGATTCTCTTCTCTAGTCTTGAACTCAAAGTGGTTCATTTCTGGCTGTTAACACAGAGATGGAGGTTGTATGTGGTGGGGGAGGGGGAAGAGTGGTAGGACACTATAGATGAGTTCTTGCAGTTTCTGCCTGACCTAGAGGCAGTCAATAAATATTAATGAAGTTATTAATTATTTGTCAGACACTGCTAAGCACTGGAAATAAGGAAAGAAGGAAGGAAAGAAGGAAGGAAGGAAGGAAGGAAGGAAGGAAGGAAGGAAGGAAGGAAGGAAGGAAAGGAAAGGAAGGAGGGAGATAAAGGAAAAAAAGGAAGGAAGGAAGGAAGGAAGGAAGGAAGGAAGGAAGGAAAAAAAGGAAGGAAGGAAAGGAAAGGAAAGGAAGGAGGGAGATAAAGGAAAAAAAGGAAGGAAGAAAGAAGGAAGGAAGGAAAAAGGAAAGAAACAAAAAAAAAAAAAACAGAAAATTTTCTAGGATGCTTACTTTCTGTTACTGCTGCTCTCATCTTTACCATACCTATTTCATTTGCATGGCAAAGATTGGGAGGGGAACTTATCTAAAGACCCAACAAAAGTCATTGTGGTTTTTGGAAAGCAAAGCCTTGCATGTCCTAATAAAATTCTACATACTCACTGTTTTGAATGATATGGCCTTTCTAAACTTCTCACAATGATGTCACTTAAATTTCTAAATCAAATTTCATCTTTTTAACTAATGTGCCTTTCTAATCATTACCTTGCTTATAAATGCCTTGTTTTGCATTTGCCCGATGGGAAGAAAAATGGAGTAATTGTTAAAATCTAGCCAGAAAAATGGAGTAATTGTTAAAATCTAGCCAGAAAAACCTAGATTAGTATCCTATATCTAACACATATAATTTGTGTCTCCTTAAATGGGTATAGTTTTTTTTCCAAACCTCAGTCTTAAATAAGACTGCGTTTTCATCTATTCCCAATCCATTCAAGACACATTAGGTACTATTTTCCCAAACATACCATTTTCTTAAGGGTTGTTATATTCAACCATTTAGAATTCTTCTACTCAAATAATGCTATATCCCCAGATACCCATAACTAAATCTTCTTAATTTTAAATGGGAGGTAGATGGTATGTGTACCATAAGGAAAATTGACACTTTGGCATGCATACTCTCTATCAAGAGACAAATTACTCTTCTAAACAACAGTTTAAAATGTATTGATGTGCACCTATTGGAAATGATGGACTATAAAAGTTATTTCTTTGTAGATGTCACTAAAACATCTCAACTATGCAATTCTAATGTGAGAGATTAGAAATTTGTATGTTCTTCTGAGCATCAGAGGTTATATCAATGCAAAATATTGTAATACTTTGGTTAACAGTGTTAAGATAGAGATAAACTGAGTTGTGCTGAGCCATAGAATATATGTATATTATTAGCCAGATGTTATCCAACTTCTGGTTGCAAGTGGACCCCTGAAGTTCTCAGCAACATGTCTTAACTTAGTCTTCCTTCCTTGTGCATTAAACCTTTTCCTAATGTCTATCAATCAGCCACACTGACCTTCTTGGTATATTTTCTGCTCCATCTCTATATCTTTTCTGTATCTATCACTGATATCCCCTACTATCTCACCTCCAATTCTTAGAAACCTTTCTTTTCTTCACAAATCAATTCAAACAAAACTTTCTTCCTGACCAATCCTACTTCCTTCCAGCTGCTAGAACATGTAAAACCAACACCCTCATCACTACCAAGGAGAAAAAATTACCATGAATATAGTTTGTATATAATTTTGACTATGTCATTTCTCCTGTAAGAATGCAAATTTCTTGAGAGCAATAACTGTTTGATTCTGATCCAGTCTTTGTATTTACAGTACCTAGCAGAGTGCTCAACCAATAATAGGTGTTTGATAAATACTTATTGGATTGATCTCTAGGACCAGGGTCTACAACTCAATCCATTAATTGATAAGTGGTATTAATCATAGAGCAGTTGAAATGATACTTAGATACATTCAAGCTCAACCTGGAAGAAACTCAAATCACTATATTTGGAATCAGAGGGCCTGGTTTTATTTCTGTAACTGTTGCTTTTGCTCCATAGGGAGAAGATGTCATTGTGATAGGTCTGACAACATGGCCCTAATTCTTAATAGGGTAGAGAAAAAGGTGAACCTAAAAGAGAGATGTCATGGTGATAGGACCCAGAAGGTAGCAAAGGCCATCACCATATCATCACACAGGTTAGCTAAGGAACATAAGTTAAGTTAAGATGCCTTGAGGGAGAAAGTAAATGTATTTTGTCACCCAAAGAGAAGAAACTCACTTATTCCCACTAAATGCTACAATCCTGGAATAGAGCTTTATTTTCATGATGATAATTCTGTTTCTGCCCTGATATGTCAGTGGATAGAAGGATGGATTTGGAATAAGGAAGAATGATGGATTTGAATCATTGAAAAGTAACTATCTTACTCTGGACAAGACACTATATTCTACCTTCTCTGTAAAGCCAACATAACAGTCCACAATATACTTCACAGTATGTGAAACTTAAATGAGATATTATATACAAAGCTGTTGTTGCATCAACACTAGTCTTGTGATGCTGGGCGATTGATTTACCTTCTGGTGATATCAGTTTTCTCACTTGTAAAATGGATTCCCTAAGTTGTTTCCAGGTCTAAATCATAGCTTCTCAAAGCTAGAAGTGATCTTAAAGAGCAAATGATTGTTGTCATCAAATGTTCAAAGAACTATCATCTGGATTATTTAATGGCTTCACTTTGACAATGAGTATAAGATGGAAAGAAGCAAATTTAGAGTTGATATCAGGAAAATTTATGAATAATTAGGAAGCCTTGGAAGGTAGTTTCCACTTCTTCGGAGGTCTTCAAGTCAAAGACAGAGAGGGCATTTTCCAGGTCACTAACGTCTCTCCCAACTCTGTATTGCAGAAGTCATCAAGGCTACCCCTCATTCATAAGTAGTAAGTAGCTGAGTAATATTGGAGTTTGATTCCAAGTGCAGTGTTCTTCTTATATCGTGTTAATAAAAAGAGCTTTATAGATCATAGACTCAGTGATGTAAAGCTAGAAGCAATTTTTTCTTCTAATCCAACCCCACCCCAATTGTCCATATAAGGAAATCGAGTCACAGACATGAAGGGAATTGCCCTGCACTCCATTGAGTAGTAAATGATGGAGGTAGGATTCAAACTCAGATTCTTTGATATAAATGTAAGCTCTCTGCACTACATCAGAACACTTCCATTTATTCATGTCCCTTCAGCCCTACACTGTATTCTGAGTAACTTTGTGGGAATCAAAATACTAAGTATCTTTGTCCATTTTCTTTCCTTAGACCAAAAGGGAATAAAAACAAGAAGTCTATGTGATCCCTACAGCGTGTAGCTCAACATGAGTGTTCTATTTTTAAAATCTATTGATGGTTTTGAAATTAAACTCATCGTTGTACTTTTCTGAAAACAAGAGACTGAAAACCTGCCTAAATAACTTTTTCAAAGGCATGACCTGTCCTAAAATTAGGGATACATCTGCTTATAAAACCTTCTTGAGAAGTTGTTTTGATTTGGAATGATTGTCTATCAAGTGAGAAAGTTCAAAGTACAGTTGAAAGGTTATACCATTCAGCATCAAAGCACATAAGTTTAAATCACAACTCCCCCATTTATTTACTGTATAGCATTGTTATCTTGTTACCTCTATGTGCTTTAATTTACTCATCTATAACATGAGGGGAGTAGAACTCAGATTACTTGAAGCTACAAATCTAAAATTTTCTGATCCTATCCAGCCTGAAACTTATTATGCCCAAACCCAATAGTGAGATCATTTCCTTAACTAGATGTGAATGTAACCTAAGCAGAGTTCGTTGGTCCAAATGCAAAAATGCTAAGAGATGATCCACTCTGTGTGTGGATTCAGGAAAACCTGAATATAAAACTTTCATCAGCTACTCACTAACTGTGTGATCCTGAGTAAGTCATTTAGTGAATTTGTATCTCAGACTTCTAATATTTAAAATAAAGGGTCTGAAATTAGTGGTTTCAATGCCTTTTCTATATGAAATATACATTATATTGACATTGATTGCTGTTATTGTTGTTTGATCATTTCAGTCCTTTCTGATTTTTCATGATCCTAAATGGTGTTTTCTTAACAAAGACACTGGAGGGTTTGCCATTTCCTTCTCCAGCTCATGTAGAGATGAGGAAAATGAGGCAAAAAGGGTAAAGTGACTTGCCTAGGATCACACAATTAATGTATGAGGCCAGAACTGAACTCGGGAGATGAGTCTTGCTGACTTCAGGGTGGGCACTCATCCACTGCCTCAGCTAGCAGCCTCCTCAGTACTGACACTGGCTAACAATACTGCTCCCTCATTGAACAGAAATTCTCCCACCAAATATCTATTTGCTGAAAAGGGGCACCTTGTTGTTACCTGATGCTGGCATTTTTACTGCTGAGCAGGCAACCCAGTTTGCTACTGAACATGTTGATTGTTGTTCCTACTAATCTCCCTAATACCCTTTACATTTATTCATGACACAAATCAAATCAGGCTCTGATCTCCATTGTTGCTCCTTATTCACGAAATTTCTTCCCCCTTCTGCTGTGTGTATTTATGTTTTGTTGTGTTGCTCTCCTTGCTGGGAATTTATCTGGGGTTTGGCATTTACAGCTGATTCAGCAAACATTTCATATTCTGCAATGCACTGTAAACATTTTTTTCCCTTTTGACAGATCCATTATGACAAGTGTTATAAACTCTTCACTCTAGGCTGTATCTCATCTATTGAGCTACACTTTATATCACTTTTATTATGCACAGAAAATCCCTCCTGTAATGATGCACCTGCCTGGGTCCATGCCCTGACAATCTGTGATTTCTGCTCTGCCTAACAGTCATGGTCTTGCTTTTATTATATCAGTTTGTTCTTACTTAGCCTCTGTATAAACTATAGAGTGCTAAGGGTAGCCAGGTTGTTCTGAACCTGATTCCTGAGCTTGAATTGCTTTCAATGTAAGACTTTACAAGAGCCAAGGCTCTTGAAAGTAGTAACACCAGCATGGAATGGAGAGAACTCTCAATTTGATCTCGGCAGGCCTTGCAATGAATCCAAGATGTTACTTACTGCCTATTTATCTTCCACAAAGCACTTAACATCTTTGGGGTTTAGCTCCTCATCTGTAAAGTGATAGTGACTAAATGGCCTTTAAAATCCCATTCAGAACTTTATCTCTGGTGTCTGCAGTCTGTTTTACATTTCTGGGACTGACTATCTGGACTATCTTAAACATGTCTTTGTTGGTATCTTCATCTAGAGGGACTGGCTTGTAATACATGATATTTAAAGTTCTTTCTAACTCTAGTTTTGTAATCTTGGTTCCCCTTTGCTACCTGGACTGAAATTCCCAAAGATCAAACCTATTAAAAAAAAAAAAAGATTGGGGGACCAAAAAAAAAAAAAAAAAAAGATTGGCAAGTGTGTAGTTAAAAAAAAATCAAGGAATGTGAGTTCAAATCCTAAATCTGGAATTTACTACCTGAATGACTTTGGGCGATTCATTCACATTTATGACCTTGCTTCCCTTTATTTGAAAAGTGAATGGCATTAAATTTGTAGTTATAAGTGACTTACCCAGAGTCACATAGCTAATAAGTATTTGAATCTAGATTTGAACTCCTATCTTCTTTGCCATTATTAATGTTGCTGTTCATTTATATCTGACTTTTCCTTGCCCATTTGGGGTTTTCTTGGCAAAGATACTGGAATGGTTTGTTGTTTCCTTTTCTAGTTAATTTTACAGATGAGGAAAACTGAGGCAAACAGGGATAAATGAATTGCCCAGGGTCACATAATTAAGAATTGTCTGAAGTCAGATCAGAACTCAGAAGAATGTTTCTTCTTCACTCCGGGACCAGCCTTGTTTCTAATATCTTTCTATTATTTCAGCAAACAATTATTAAGTTCTTACTATATGTACTGTGTTCTACTCTAAGCAAAAATAAGAAGACAAAAATAAAATAGTCCTTTCCCTCAAGGAGCTTTAAGTTGACCAGAGCCAATAACTCCAACACTTATCAATGTATGTATTCTTTCCAATGACATAGCTCATTGCCCATATCATACAATTCTTATCCCTATCTGAGAATGAATCACTCCACACAGCATACGTGGAAGCCAATAATACTGTATATCAAAACATACTCACTACAATTCTAATTTTTATGTTTCTTTTTTTCTAAAGCCATGCATTACACCTTTTCTTATAAAATTCCTTAATAATGTGTTGCAGATTGCTGATGGACTCTAACCATATCCCTACTGCCCTCCAGCTGATCGTCAATCGCAAAAGTCCATTTACTGTACTTAGAAACCTTCAATTACACATATTACAGATGAGAAAACTGAGATCCACTGAAGAGAAAATTTCTCAACACTTGTATATGGTAGAAAAAGTTAAAACTGGTTTTGAATCCAAGTTTTGCCTTAATAATAATTTGACCTTAATAAAAACACTTAATTTCTCCAAATCTCAGTTACTTTTTCTGTAAAATGATGAAATTTAGCAAAATGAGATTAAAGTCCCTTCTAATTCTAAATCTATGATCTATTCTCTAGTTATTAAAGAACTCCACTATACTTCTACATATTTTTATTCCCTTGTTCCAATTCCAAGT
Source organism: Antechinus flavipes (assembly GCF_016432865.1). Taxonomy (NCBI): domain Eukaryota; kingdom Metazoa; phylum Chordata; class Mammalia; order Dasyuromorphia; family Dasyuridae; genus Antechinus; species Antechinus flavipes. The sequence continues at coordinate 236,267,823 of NC_067403.1, forward strand.
GGAATATAGGCAGAGATTTTTTGAGTTTGAGGGTTTAAATCTCATATTTGAGGGAAATATTCCATTAAAGAGGTTTGCTAAAGGGTCAATATAGGAAAGGGAAGAACATAACTGGGATGATACTCTGGGAAAGAAATGAGGGGAAGAGAATGGGAGGTAACAGTGAGGATGAAGAATAGACTTTGGGGGTACAAGGTGGAGAATGACAAGAGATTGTGATCAGATAAATCAATTAGTCAGTTCATAAACATGAAAGGGAGTGCACAACGCTGTAGGCTTCATAGATAGATTGGATGACCCCTTGTTAAGGGCTTTTGGGAAAGAATTCCCATCCAAGTACAAGTTGAACTAAATTCTGTGTAACATTTGACTGGAATGAGACCCTTGGTCTATTTGCCCCTGCTGAGAGTAGCCATGGAGGACAGCTGGCTAGCCTCCCACTCAACTCCCTTCAATATGTATCTGCAAAACCAAACAGCTTTTACCCTTGTCTATCTGCTTGGCAGACCTCTACAAATTCCCAAACTGCAAATAAAATGCTGGAGGCTTCACAGTGATCAGATTAAAAAATTCACACTTCATGGAGACCAGCTCAGCAGGAGCAGGGACGCTTGTGAAAGCTTCCGGAAGGAAGGGAAGCAGGCTGCTGTTGTTAGGAAGCCCATGATGGCAGGGGCTGGAGTATTGATATTATGGTAGGAAACCCTTTTTTCCTTCAGGCTGAGAGGTGCCTTGGATGCAATAAATAATAATAATAATAACAATATTATACTGTCTTATCAAAACATGCTTTACCCACACATTAATTATGAGTTATTCTTAAACAGCAGGGAAGGGTGGGTATAATGTCATTGACATCTACCAGGGCTTTATGAAACAGAATTAATATTGCAACGGGATCTTTTCCTAATGGGCTCTGATGCGGTAAAAGGTTGTTTATGCTACAGTGCAAGTTGTCTTCTGTTCCAATTATTCATAACATGCTTCCCAGCTGTTCTCATGATACATCTCGTTAGGAGATTCATCTCTCTGGGACAAAAAAAAAAAAAATTGGATTTGGCAATTGGCTATTCTTACTATTTTTTTTAATGAGAATGAAGTGAAGTAAAAAAAAAAAGGTTACTGAACAATGAACAGTTGGAAACTCTGATACTGAAGAATCAGTTTTTCACTTTCTAAACATCAATCTCTGCCTATTGGGTTCAAGGCCAGTGCTTCCTCATTGTGGACCATGAACAAATCTTTTTTTTTTTTTTTTCCTTCTACCTCAGCCTCAATCTACTTTTTGGTAAAATGGACTGGGATTCACAAGGGTCATGAGAAGTCATCCAATCAAAACTCCAGATGTCACACAGGAGGAAACAGGGTAAGAGAGGTAAAGTAACTGTGCTAAGATGACACAAGTAAGAAGTCACAGAGGATGCTTTGAAACTGTTTGGACCCTAAGCCCACAGCTTCTTGCTCTGGACTACCCTGCCTCAGCAATATATATAGATATATAATATATAGATGGCTCTCCAAAAAAGACAATAAGTAGAATGGGGAACATTCTAGGATGGGAGAGATCTTGATCTTCAAGTAAGGAGAAATTCTGCCCTGATACAAGTGTGCCTGTGATCATGAATTTAACCTACCCTAGTAACTGCCAGAAGCAGAATTTAAATTCAGGCCTTTTTAAATCCAAGTCCCACCCTTTGTTGCTATTTGGTGGTTCAGGGATGTCCTATTTTCATTAATCCATGGACTTTGTCCCTAGAGTTTTGTTGGCAAAGATACTAGACTAATTTGCCATTTCCTTTGCTTTATATGCTTTCTCACTCTTTATACATTAGAATATTGCTTGTCTAAACTTTTGTTTTCTCATTCTTCTCACAAATATTCCTATTCTTTAACATGAATGCTTTATTCTAGCCCTTAAATATCCCATGGTTATTCCTTATTTCTCTGCTTTTGTTTTTTTTTTTTTTTGTTTGTTTGTTTTTTTGTTTTCCCTCCATGAACTAAACTGCCTTTCTTCCTACTGATTTCCTCCTCATTTCTCCCCATCCTTTGAGAACTAATTCACCCACAGAAATAGGATCCTTTCCCTGACAATTCTAGCTCTCTCTAAGATCCTCTAAGTCTAAACGTCTAATTGTCTGTATCTAATCACATGATCTATTGTGTGTGTGTGTGTGTGTGTGTGTGTATCTTGGTGATAGCCAAATGCCTTTACTGAAGCTAGAGAAAGCTTACTAGTCAGCAAAACTTAAGGAGGCAACCTGTGACTTTCAATCTTCCATTTTGCATAAGGGAAGAGGACAGCTTTGGAGTTTGTTATTTTAGTAACATAATTTGACCAGTTTATGAAAATATATGTCATATGCTCCCTAGCGATCTCTCTATAATTCAAGAGTAAACACCTCTCACTGAGTGCTACTTTCCCCCAGTGACTGTGGCTAATGGCTTAGTCAGGGTAAGGCAGAAAGATGAGTGGAGCATCTGTGTGGGAGAACTCTGTGTGCTCTGTGGACCTCAGCCTGAATGTAAAGCCCTGGCTTTGAAGGCAGAGGTCATGGGCTCAGTTCTCAGTTCTGCTAATTCTTGCCTGGATGACTTTAAGCAAGTTTTCGTTCTCTCCAAGGTAACCTGGGTCCCCATTTGTTATTCTGTAAAATAAGCCATTTGGACTAATAATAGTTAGGAGTTCCATAGAGCACTAAGATTTGCAAAAGAATTTGACCCTCACTTCCAAAAGGCTGGTGCTATTTTGAACCTCCTTTCCAAAAGAGAGTTTCTAATCCTAGAGAAATTGGACTTACTCAGGATCACACAAATATGTATTTGAGGTTAGATTTGAACTTGTATATTCCTTGATGTTGTTGTTGAGTCTCGTCAGATTCCTTATGGCCCCTTTTGGGGTTTTCTTGGCAGATGCTGATGTGGTTTGCCATTTCTTTTTCCAGCTCATTTTATAGATGAGAAAACTGAGGCAAATGGGGGTAAGTGACTTGCCTAGGGTCACATGAATAGTCAATGTCTGAGGCAAGATTTGACTTCAGAGGAAGATTTGGTCTCCTGACTCCAGGTCCTAAACTCAATCTACTGTGCCATATCTTTCTTACTACCAGTCAACTCTCTAGACAGTCATCCACTTAGCAGCCCATGTATCCTACTTCCAAAGGCAGCATGATAAAGTGACAAGAATACTGGCCTTAGACTGCCCCTTACTTTTTTCTGTGTGTCATGGATACCTTTGACAGTATAGAGAAGGCTATGGACCCTGTCTGAATTACATGATTTTAGATTCATAAAACATATAAAGTTTTCAAAGGAAACCAAAAGGTAGTGAAAATGAAGGTGTAATTTTCCCATCATCATCATCACCATCATCACCATCATCATCATCATCATCATCATTATCATCATCACCACAATACCTAACATCTATATTGTACTTTAAGATTTGCAAAGTACTTGCAAAATATTATCCCTTATTGTGATGCAGTGAATAGAACATGATCCTGGGTTTAAATGCTGCTTCAAAAAGTTACCAGCTAATGATTTTGGAGAATTCACAAATCTCTATTTACCTCAGTTTGTTAATTGTAAAATGGGGGTGATATTAACACCCCTTCTCAGGATTGTTGTGGAGGATCAAATGAGATAATATTTGTAAAAAGTACTTAAAATAGTACTTGGCACATAGGAAGCATTATATAAATAACTCCCCTCCACTTTTTGCCTCCCTCATATATTTATGGCCTCAACAATTTTAAAAGGACAACCTTTACTTACCTACCCAGGAGAAATTTTTTGATTCGGTTGAAATATGGAAAGGAAAAAAAATCCATTTCATTTCATCTTCCCAAAAGAAAAGACATATACCTCTCCCCACCATTCCACCTTCACTTAATACAAATATCTTCCAAATATCATCAGACAAGTTTTAAACTCACAAAGAGTCAACCTCATTTTTCACTGGACTAGGGGCTTTGTAAAATTTTTCATTCCCCCTCAGTTCTCTGACAAGTCATATAAAGGAAGGAGTGAGAGGAAAAGAACTCCAGTGTCAAAGCCTCTCTTTCTCTCTAGAGCACACCTTGTCATGTAGCCAGGTGACAAATTACCCCATTATACCTTCCAAGACTTCTGTGTGGCCAGGACTTGGGGGCTGTGATATTTTATCTGCCTGCACAAATACACTGTGAAGATAGAAAATGTTAGCCATTGGCAGGTCTTGACTTTGTGTTTGCTGGGAATGCTGTCGGTGCAAAGCAGAGGGGATATCAGCCCAAGGAAATCCAGATTTTGTCCCAGTTACCACCAAAACAGGATTAGTATATAATCAATCAATCAATCAAAGCATTTACTATGTGATAGGAGCTATGCCAGATGCTAGAGATCAAAAAGAAATGGCAGAAGACAGGCCAGGAGAATAGTAAATACACTTTTTTTAGATTGTACCCTTTGGAAGGATTGTACCTGAAAACTTAGAAATAATGCCTAGAAGTATCTCTGAAAACAGCTGCATGAGATCCTTAAGGTTTGGAAGAATATACACTCCATCCTGAAAGCAGAACTTTATGTAAACAAAGAAGTAAAAGTCAAACAAATGAGCAAACAACAGAAAAAAATTCTGACCATAAAAAATTACAATGATCATGATGAAGATTGAAATATACACTTAGAGGAAGATCACAAAGTCAAATCACCTACATCTAAAGCATCCAAGGAAAATATAAAATGGTCTCAGGCCAAAAAGAGCTGAAAAAGGATTTTGAAAATAAAGAAAGAAAAATAGAGGGAAAATTAAGAGGAGAAACAAGAGTTATACAAGAAAATTATGAAAAATGTGTCACTAGAAGTAATTGTACCAAAAAAAAATTATAAAAGCTCTTTTCTGGTAATGTCTAATGTCTAATTAAGAAAATGGAATAACTTGGGGAATGGCTGAATAAATTGCAATATATGGTTATGATGGAATTTTGTGCTATCAGAAATGATGTGCAAAATGTTTTCAGAAAAACCTGGAAAGATTTTCATGAAGTGCTGCAAAGTGAGATGTATAGTATGCAAAGTAATAATAGCATTGCACATTGATTAGCTGTGAATAACTTTGGTATTCATAGCAATACAATGATCTAAGACAACTCTGAAGCACTTATGATGGGGGGGGGGGACTATTCATACCCAGAGAAAGAGCTCATGGTGTCTGAATTCAGACTGAAGCATACAGTTTTTAAATGTTTTTCCTTATTTTCTTGAGAGATTTTTGTTGTTGTTGTTGTTCCATTTTTTTTTCACAATAAGACTACTATGGAAATGCTTTGTTTGGCTACATAAGTATAACCTATATTGAATTTCTTACCTTCTTAATGTGAGGAGAGGGTTATGGAGGAGAAAGAAGGAAGGAAGAAAACTTGGAACTCTGAGTTTTAAAAATGTATGATAAAAATTATTTTTACATGTAACTGGGGGGAAATAAAATGCTGAAAACATTTAATTTAAAAGAAAAAAAAATGCAAAGTGGTATAAATTAGGATAAAAACTCCCAGGGTTCAAATTTTGTTTCTGCCACCAACTATTTCTTTGACTTTTGGCAAGTCACTAAATCTCCAAAGGCCTTCTATGAGCTTATGATGCTCATTCCTCACCATCACTTTGAGCCCCTTTGCACATCATCATTCTAGCAATTACATCTTCTCCTCTAAAGTTCATTCCCTCCTTTATTCTCTCATCATTATACATCCCAATCATTTGCTAATTTATTTTAAAGTCCATGGAGCAGAATGCATTTTTAATGGAAATGAATTAAATTGAGTTCAATTCAATTCAATTGCATTTCTAAAAACCCATTTGTGTGACCCAAAAATATACTTCTAATATTCTTTAAGACAAGGGAGTTTTCCCAGTTTCTCATGGATTCCATGGGGCAGAATCCCTGTGTTATTTAAAAGCATCTGGTAAGATCAAGGATAACTGAATAGAGAAATGTAATAGGTGTTAATTGGTCCCTTTAGCCCAAGTTACAGATAGAGTGGAAAACCATTACCAGTGGGGTTCATCACAACTGCCGTATTTTGGATGTCCTTGGATGCATGAAAACCACCTTCCCTCTGCTTTGGATTAACCCCATTTTCAAGGACCAATGCAAAAAAAATGAGATAAGAAATATAAGACATATGGGATGAAGCATAGAAAGGCATGGAATGGAGGGTAAAGAGTTCTTTATCATAGGAACAGCTATGTCACTAACTAGCCATTAGTTGAAGCAACAGTAGTTAGCCTGGAGAAAAGAAAATAGTGAAGACATATTCAGATATTTCAAGGGCTTCCATGTGGAAGAAAGATTAGATTTGTAGTGTTTGGTCCCAGAGGACAAAACTGCGAGTGACGATTAGATATCCCAAAGAGGCTAATTTAGAAAGAGTACAAAAAAAAATTCCCTACCAATTAAAGATAACTAAAGTTGGAATAGGTTTCCAAAGGAAGTCATGGCTTTCCCTTCAATAGAGTGGTCATTTTCAAGTTCTGTTGTCTAGGGGATTCTATTTCAGCTATAATTTTAAATAGATAGCTTTGCAGTCTTTTTCAACTCAGAAATTATATGACTCTATACCTAGGGCAACATACTTTATTTCTCTCTATTATTAATTTCCTCATTTCTAAAATGAGAAGGTTTGAATAGATCACTATAGAACATCTCCCACTAAGGAGTATACACATGGATCTATCAATGAGATAGACATCTATGACTGGTACATTTATATTTTTCAGGCCACAGAGACACTAGAAACACTACCTTTTAACCATTTAGTCAGCTTGTGGCCTGAACATTTGTCACACATTTGCAATATGAAATATATATAGTTAAGGATCCCCCCCATACAATTTATTGTTCAAAGGGCTGTCTTCTTTTACTAAGGGCAGCAAGGTGATTTAATGGATAGAGAATTGATATTAGGAAGATGTACTAACCTAGCCTCAGACATTGAAAAGGCACTTAACCCTGTTTACCTCAGTTAACTCATCTGTAAAGTGAGTTAGAAAAGGAAATGGCAAACAACTAGTTTCTTTGCCAAGAAAAGCCCTAAATTGGGTCACAAAGAATCAGACATAACTCAGAGAACTGAACCAAAATATTATGATAAAAGGAATGCTAAGTTTGGTGAGTTAAAGGTGAGTGATGAGATTAATGGCATAAGTGTGATTCCTAAAATTACCATCTAATCTTTCTGTTGAGGGGAAATGTTCCAATTTCTATAAGTAGGCCTAGGCCACCAGTTTGGGTCAGATGTATCATAAAAACAAACAAATAAAAAACTATAGGTCATATATCAAATAAATCAATCAAGAGATCATGGATGGCTTATGCAAACATAAATTAATACCACTAATAATATTTACTATCATTTTCCTTAAAAACAAATCACAGTACATATTCCACCAATACTAGTTCATTAATGTTGATTTTATAATCAAATAGCATAGTTGTTTCGTAATTTGATTATTTTTCATGTAGGCCTATAGAGACAGAAGCAAAAGTATGATGGAACCTAGACATAAAGATGGTCTCCCAAAATGCAATATGATTCCGCACAAGGAATACTGACACTGGCAAATTTATGGATTCTTCATGTATCATAGTCAATACATTCACATATGTATTTATTATACCAGCTCATGTGTGGATATTCCTATGTGCACACATACATTGCCTTGTATATGTACATATATCGAGGCAATATATTTATATGTGTTCAAAAGCATAAATATCCATATTTTCCCTCTAAGGTCATATGATCATGTGTATATACTTGCATTGTTTATACAGATAAATACATACAAATGTGTATGTGTATAAACTTCAACTCATGAAGAAATTAGAATTTTGCTGGTGATGGAATACTATACTGATTCACAATGTAACATCTACAATTTAGAAGACTTGTCTTTAAAGGTTTTTATGGGTGAAAAATTGGTCAATACATTAATGATCCTCTTTGAACATGAATAAACTGGTCTTTAGAAAAAAAAATTCGAGACAATCACTAAGTTTGTAACCAAGGTTTTTCCAGCTTGTTGGGATCTTACAGAGAATGTGTTCTACTAGCATAGCTTATGGAAGACCATAGTCTCCTTCGTACCAAGATAAGATATTGGGAAAGAACTTTAAAACAACAAATATGTGTGTATTTCTGTGTATGTTTGTGCATATACATTATCCTTAATTTAAGCTAATTAGGACTTTGGAGGATGGAGTGAAATTGGGTGAGGTGGGATGTGAGTTGTGTAAGAAGAAAGACAGTAAGAGACACAGAAATAGAGACAAAAGGTGGAGAAAGAAGAGATGGAAAAGGAGAAGGAAGAAGAGGGGAGGTACTCAGCACTTTGATGACATGGTAACTCCAAGGATGTGCCAAAGGGAAAGATGATAAATTTTAGAACGAAATTATTGACCAACAAATACCTAAGCAGCTTAGTTTGGCTATGCCTCAAAAGCTTGATCACTGGTGAAGATTAAATGGAGACTTATGACACAAATTTATGGCTTTGGCAAGGACTCTTTGTCATTTCTATAACATGGCAAGAATTTGACAGAATATGCTTTACGTCAACTTAGTTTTAGAAAATACTATGATGCATTTTGCACCTAATGACTAATCCATAAGAATGGCTTGTAGTGGAAAGACTGATACCTGGCCTTGGGAAAATTAGGAAGTCATTATAGTAAGAGAAAAAAAAGGAAACAGGTATTCCCTTAGAAAAGTTGGTGGCAAAGTTCAAAAAACAAACAAACAAACAAAATTGAATTTGGATACAAGGAGATGTGAATTTGAATCTCATCTCCAGTACACATTTGAACAAGTTTTTTCATCTTTCTGAGTAGGTTTCCTCACCTGTACAGAAAGATAATACTTCTACTCCAAAGCAGTTTAAGGAAAACCCTCTGTAAACTTCAAATCATTACTGAAGTGTGAAATGTCCTTAGCGCATATGAGATATAGATATTGGTATTTTCTATATATCTTTCATATTGCTAAAAGGATGATGCTTTTGAAAATAAAGCCCAGCTATTTACATGTACAAAAATATTATCTACTCAAGATAATGAGGTGGATATAATGGTTAGTTTGGAGCTGGAAGTTGGAGCTAGGTTCAAATTCTATCGTTGACAAAAATAGTCATACAGAACCTTAAAGTTTGCATAGAACTTTTACCATATGAAGTCATTTGATAAAACTGAGAGGCAGTAATCCTTGGAGTTAGTAAGGCCTGAGTTTAAGTCCTGTTTCTGACATAAACAGGTTTTATAACTCTCTGAAAGTCACAGAGCCTCTTAGCACCCCAGGAAACTCCCTAATATGGATGCTACTGCTGATAATGGTATATTAACATATAATATAATAAAGAGGCTAAAAAAATAAGCAATTATTAAGTGACTGGCCACTGTGCTAAGCATTACAACTGTTATTTCATTTGATCCCCGTAATATATCTGTCAGGTGAGTGCTATTATCAGCCTTATGTTATAGATAAACTGAGGCCTTTTGAGGTGCCCTAAATAGTGCCAGATTACACAGCTAGGAAAAAACAGAGTTTTGATTTGTTCAATGTCCTTAATAAGATAATAGGCTTGATCACTATGTATAAACTCTGGCAACAGATCCTATAAGTCATACTTGAAAGATTTAAGAGTATAAAGGCCAAATTTGGCCAGCTAGGTTTGATACACTAGGCTATCCTATTGGTAATCTTGGGACAAGATGATCAAAGTGATGTCTTTCTCTTAAAAGAGTAAGAGAAACAATAACATCTTTCCTCTCCAACTCCCTTACAAAGCTCTTTTCTATTCCAATAAATGCAGGTTATAAGAATAATGGGTCTGCAATGCCACTTCCATTGGCTATAAATGAGGAAAGTATAATAACGAATGATTCCCTGAAGGCACACTAACTTTCTATAGACTGAGGCAAGACTTGGCAGCTTGTTTACCATACCAGGACAATTTTCCTGATCTATCTTGCCTCTGGAAAGAACTATATAGTCTCAGAATTGTTCATCTCCTTGTTGATGAATATTTCCATGTTCATCTCTGTGTTACATAGGCAAATGAGGGAAATTAGGTAATCTAATTCACCAATTTAAGAAGCATTTGTTATTTTTTCTTTTACTTATTTTATTTTGAATTTGATATAAAACAAGCATTTCCATGATAATAGAGAAGGGAAAAAAAACTAATTGGATATGAAATTGCAGTATAGCTTGCTATTTCTTTTAAATATATAAAAAAGTTCTCATGCGACTTTTTTTTCTTTTTTTCTTCCTTTTCTCCACACTCTAGAGATGGATTCCATTAGACAAAAATATTTATATACGTATACACACATTCATACTCCATATATATGTAAACATTCACATACATATATAAACACAATCATATATACACACATATATTCTTCTCTAGATGAAGATAGAATTGTTCTTTATATGTCCTTTGTAGTTAATTTAGATACTTATAATAGTCAAAATAATTTAGTTACTCAAAGTTGTTCTCTTGGTTCTGTTCATTTAACTCTTTGTTATTTCATGCAAGTCTATCCAGGTTTTTTTTAAGATTATCAAGTTCATCATTTCTATAGCAAAGTAGTATTTCATCACAATCAAATACCACAATTTGTTCAGTCATTCCCTAATTGATGGGCATCCCCACAATTTCCAGCTTTTTACTACCACAAAGACAGATGTTCTAAATATCTTCAAATATAAAGGTTCTTTTCCTTTCTTCATAATTGTCTTGTGAAATATCCCTTGTAGAAGCATTAATTATGAGTAATAGATTCATGGCACTTTATTAAATGTCAGGGTACAAGTACAATGAGAAAACATCCCTTATCCTCAGGGTCTAATATAAGGTCTATTGGGAAAGAAAAAGCATATCAACTAACCAGATATGTCAATACAAAATAAATAATAAATATTTAGGCTTGGAGGAACAGAGAGAATACACACTGCAGGGTGAGGAGTGTGTAAGGAAAGGCCTGATGTAGGTGGTAAATATTCCACTTAGCCCTGAAGGAAATTAAATATTCCAAAAAAAAAAAATGACAACAAGGAAAGAAAATACAGGAAGTTGGAAGGCAGTGCAAGGCCAATCTGGTTAGAATTATAAGTGAAACATTTTAAGTATAAAAGGGTACCACCATTATTATCAGAATATCCTTCTCACTCCTTCTGTTGTCCCAATTCCTCCTTCACAATACAGCTTCTTTCTTTTTTTTTTCTGAGAGATGAAATAATATATTGAAATTACTCTCATTTTCTTTCAAAATACAAGAACTCTAGAAAAAGGTGACACAATAAAAAGTAAGCCGCTCATATTTTAGTGTAAATTGGTGTTTGACAGAACAGTATGGGGACAAAACAGGATAGGGGAAGAGAAAGAGGGAAAGAAGGGCCTAAAAAAAATTCCATACAATTTGGAAGGCCAATTTTGTTATTAATTGATACAAATCAATAGTTTATACTGCATTAGGGAAAGGAGATTGAAGAGAGCTCATATAGCCAAAAGAAGAGAAAGACTTTCCTGCAATAATCCCAATCCATGTTTTATAAGATGGGAAGAAGTCTTCCCTTGGGTCTTAAACTGTGTGACCATGAAACTTTTATTCACAGACATGAGCAGCTCACTGACATTTCTGTTATGGGAGGTGACATTTCTAGAGGGCCTTGTGGGTTTATAAAGGGCTTTCCTTTCAACAAGCATTATTGCTCTCTTTTTGCAGACTTGCAGCTGGTATTTTAGGAGTATTAAGGCTTGGAAAAGAAGATAGAGATCCTGGCTTTGGGTTATGGGCACCTATCACTGACACATACTGGATGGATGACTAGAATAGTCATTCTAAGTGACCCTCTTTAAGACTTGAGGTTGCAAAAAAAGAAGGGCTGTTCTACATATTCAAAGACTGTTTCCTCACACAAAAGTCCCTATGCCAATGAAACTGCACATTCACCTCAAAATGCATTAAGCAGTAAAGCATTTAGAGTAAAAATAAGTCCAGTTCAAACTCCCCTCAGAAATTCCCTACTATGTGACCCTACTTTAGATTTTCAGATGACAGCAGATGAATTATATTACCTTTATATTTAGGCCATTGGACTCCTATCAATGTCGAGTCTTCCTCAATTCAAATCTAGGATTTTATTAATAGCAAACAGACCAAAAGCAAATGAGACTCAGAGAGGTTATAAACATAAATTTAGAACTTTAATAAGATATTGTCTTCCAACTCTAGTTGAAGTGGCTGTGGTCACGCAGTCAAGGAATCTCAGTTAGCATTCAGAAGATTTCCTAATTCTAAGCCCCAAGTTTTTCCTCTGCTGGGTTGTTTCTAGACTGGCAGGCATGCCTCAGTGACCCACTTCTCCATCTTTGTCTTCCACTAAAACCACTAGCTTTAAATATGAGAGAGGAAAGCCATTTGTTATGCTGTCAGATCAATCCTTTATCACAGGATCAAAAATCAATGTGTAATAGCAACTGGATATTATATATTTAGGAGAGTGAAAGTGAAAAATAATAGGGAGAAAAAATTAATACATCAAAATTTGATCATGGCCTAATATCCCAAGGTGGTCTGCTGAACTCTGGGACAAACATCTTGGTAACTGGTCTCCCAAGTCAGAATCTATGAAGAAAGTGAACACTTCAGCTTAACCCAAGTCAGCAGGAATGGGTCAATAGTCAAGACCTTTGTCACTCAGGGTAATTAAATGAGCAAAGCTGATCAATAAGGCCATTGACTCTTGGACCTGACCTGAACTGTGGTGGCACATTATGTTGCTTTAAGGCAGTACACAATTTGGATTCCTGTCTGCAAGTGAATAACAAGCTCTCAAAAGAGATTCCTTGTGACATTTAGTGGCATGGGGATGGTTGTTCAATTGTCAAAGACAATAATAATTTAGGCTTCTAATCTTTCTCACAATTACACAGACTTGCAGATTCCCCCATGGCACTGCTCTTGCTATGTAACAGAAAGGTGAGTGAATTGTAAGTCTATAAATCCTTATCATCGCAAATATCAACAAGACTTGACTGTTGTCCCTCATCCCACCCCACCTCTTGATGTCCATCTGAAAGGTGTCCTCCTAGAACTCTTTCATTATCAAATGAAATTAGAATGTTAGAGCAGTTTTGCAAACTTACAAAAAAAACTATGTAAATGTTAGGTATACTACTAATAATCATTATAGTAATTCATATTTTATTATTAGTATTATTATTTACTATTCTAGCTAATCTGTTTTTTTTTAAGACTGCATGGTCTAGTGCAAAGAGTTCTAGATTTGACATCACAGGAACTAGGATTCAAATTCGTCTTTGTTGTTCACTACCTATATAAACTTTGGCAAGTATTGTCTTTTTTCTAGACCACAATTCCTTCATCTGTTAAAAAAAAAAAAAGATCTTGAAATTCTTCCCTGTTACAATATTTCCCAACACTCTCTGGCATATCATTTTCTTGGTCATACAAGTGTTATTCTTCCCTCCTCAATAATTTAGAGGAAAAACTAGCAAAATATTAAACATCATGAGGATGTCTGTCAAAGAAGGAATGGCTAAACAAGTTAAGGTTTGTGATCATGATGGAATAATAATACTATTCTAGAAGAAATGATGACCTCTATGCTCTTAGAAAAACAATGATAGACTTACCCAAAACACTGAAAAGTGAAAAGTGCAGAACCAAGTAGACAGTGTATATAGTAACAGCAATATTCTTTTAAGAATGGTTTTGAGTGATTAAGTCATTTTGACTCTTATGAATACCTACATTAACTAGAAATGTCATATGAAGGAAGATGCTATCTGTAGCCAGAGAAAGAGTCATAATTAGAAGACTAGAATGATTTTTGCATACCTAGATAATACATATGTATATCACACATATATCTACATATACATATGTATATATATAATATGTTAAATGGTGCACACGTATTTGTCTCTAATGGTAATCGTTTCCAGGGTGAAAAAGAGGGAAAAGAAAGAAAGAAAAAAATGTAAAAAAGAAAGTTAAATGATAACTTTAATATAATTGGTTAGTTAGTTTTAATAAGCACTTAATGACATAGTATATTTTAAGTGGATAGGGTAAACATTAAGAATTACGATTAAAACAGCTGAATGCCTGATACCATTCTGGTCTGAAGTAGCCCAGTTTCTGATGGTTTTTATCTATTAAGTGTCATTTTGATGGTGCAATAAGATGAAATCTTGTCATATATTTTGTATATGTCTTATGGGAATACATATATATATGTTAAAAAATAATAATTTTTAAAAACTATGAAAAAGAGGGATCAACATGAATACTGTAGCTTTGAATGAATAACTCCCACAAACAATGAAACAGAACTATGGGATTGTCAATGGAAATCCTTAAGTGTCATATTTTTACTCTTCCTTACTGAAAACAACTGGATGAGTCAGGCTGATACTTTCTTGAAGAAGTTCTCCACTATCTTAGAGATTACTAAAGAGAAATGTATTTTCTATAGACATCTCTTTATCATTTCCTGAGAATCTAAGATTCCCCTTCCTTCTCTTCTCTTCTCTTCTCTTCTCTTCTCTTCTCTTCTCTTCTCTTCTCTTCTCTTTTCTCTTCTCTTTTCTCTTTTGTCTCTGTCTGTCTCTGTCTCTCTCTGCCTATCTCTGTCTCTCTGTCTCTCTGTCTCTCTCACACACACACACACACACACACACACACACACATACACACAATTGATTATTGCCTCCATGCTACGGATAGACCTTGATCCCCTAAAAAAGGTATCAATATCCAAAGTGTGTCCTAAGACGTTTATGTTACCATCAGCCCTCGTAGTCTTCCTTACTGGGCTAATAATAAAATTTTATTTTCCAGTTTGGCTCTCAAAATTTAGTCTTCAGTTTTATAGATATCAAAGCTGGTGAGATTCTCCCCGATCTCTTATGGAACATAGTTTAGGAAATTCCAGGATTATCTCTCATATATCCCATTCTCTCCTCTGATACTGCAATCCTCCCCTCCCCTCATCCCTGGATATAGATACAGCTTTCTGATTAATCTCTCTTCCTCAATGCTCTTTCCATTCCAGCCTCTCTTCCATTAAGCTGCCAAAATGATCTTCCTAAAATCCACATCTGACAATATCAGTGTGCTTCTCCTGCTCCCATGAATCAATATATAAAAATTTACTTTTTAAGACCTTCCCAACCTGTTCCTTTCCTCCATTTCTAGTCTTCTTATTTTTGACTCCCCTCCTAGAATTCTATGGTTTAAGTACAATAGCCTCCTTCCTCTTCTTGACACAATGGACTCTATCTTCTGACTTTTTCATTGACTGTCCCACTCTTGCTTAGCTGGAATGTTCTCTCTTATCAATTCATCTGTTGGTTTCCCTGGCTAACTTCAAGTATCAGCTCACTCTCTCCAAGAAGCCTTTTCCACTTCGCCTTAATGCACCTGCCTGCCTTCTGTCAGTTATCTCCAATCTACCCTCATTTATCTTGCTTGAATATGGGGAATTAGTGGGCTCTTTGCCCTAAGCCCTTGAAGATTTTTCCCCTGATGAATGGGGGTGAGAACCATGTGTTCCTATGTCCATGAAGTTGGCTGCAGCAGGTATTGTGGAGCACTTAGAGCTTGGTTAAACTTCAAAGGTGCCAAAGTGATCTATTGTCTCTAGGATCATAACCAGTCATTTTAACTTTTGTCTTTCCATTGAACTTCAACAACTCTGGAAGAAAGAGTGAGGCTGATGACTTTGTGCAAACTTATCTCGCTTAAATTCAATTTACATGTGAATCAAGACATCAGAAAGTGATGTTATTGATCCTCTTCAAAATAGTTTTTTGATGTATATCTGACATAATGTATTCCCTGCCTGGCACATGGAAAGCAATTAATAAATATTTATTTACTCAAGTTGTTGAGAAGCTAATTCAATATTTTTTTCATTAGAATCACATTGCAAAAATAAAAACATGAATTTCCCTGTCTGAAGTTTGTACTAGTAAATTTTTCCATAGGTCTAGCTCTTTGAAATTTAATGGAAAGTAATAGAGTACATTCCCCATGACAACCTTTGAGGTAAGTTGTACAAAATCACCATCCCCATCTTGCATTTGAGGAAACAGAACTCAAAAGTGACTACTCTATAAATACATGTCTTAAAATGCCCAAGCCAAATCTGTGCCCAGTTAACTTAATGCCCAATTTCAGCTGAATGATGAGAGGCAGAAGGAAGTTGCAAGCAGTCCAATTTTTACTCTGGGATCAGAGATCATTGGACTTAAATGTAAAATCACACTGTCTTAAAAAGGACTGTCAGATCTTCCCTACCTACTAAAGTATTAGGATACCATGTAATTCAGAGATGAAAGGGATCCTAATGTTCAACTAGTACAAATGATCTCTCCCCTATTTTCTACTGTAACCACTTCTTTAACTCAAGACCTTATAACCTTTTCTCAGCAAGCAGTCTCCTAATTATTATCCCTAATTATTCTCCTTGCTTCCACTCTCACTTCTCTCTAATTTGTCCTCCATATGGATGCCATATTAATATTCTTAAGATATAATTCTGCTCATGTCAAATGATCAAAAAAAATTTCAATGGCTACCTAAACACTTCTGGGATTAAATATACACTGCCAGCAGATTTACAAACATTTCACAGCATTTTCCTCCTATGTTCCAGCCAAATTAGCCCACTAACTTTTCCGTTAAATTGACAGACATATTATCTTCCATCTGTGCACCTAACACAGGTACTACCCATTAATATAACACTGTCTTTATCCCTACTCCTTAGTAGTTCGATCTTCCTTCAGGTCCTAAGAAAGAGTAGTGTCTCTCTGAGTCACAATACTAACAAAGATAAGAAAAGCACCTGCTGGGACAGTGCTGAAATCATCCTTTTGATTTTAGCACCTTGTGGCCTAGCATCTTTGCCAAGAAAACCCCCAAAAGAGTCAGAAAGAGTTGATTAAAATGATTGAACAACAAAAGATGATATATTAATACATAGAAGAGCTTCCAAACATTTAGCCCAAAGGTCACATAAGGCCCACAACATTCCTATGTATAGCTTGAACCACATCAAATTACATTAATATGTAATTGGGAACTATTTCACAAAATAAATACAAAAATAATAAGTCACAAATAATCTTATACATTAGAAACAAGTCAATATGAGACCCATGGGGATCCTTATATATGGATTAGTGGTCTTCTTTTTATTTGATTTTGACATCTTGTATAGAGAGGTCTATAGATAATTGAGACAGCAAATGACTTGAGACAGTCACACAGCCAATATATTTCAAAAACAGGATCTGGAACTAGTTCATCTTGCCTACGAGCTCTCCATGACACCATGTTTTCTCTCTTTAGAGCATAACTTTTGGGAATAATCAAATCTCCCATTTCCTGGAATAAAATGGTTTCTGGCAAACAAACTTGAAAGTCTAGTTACTGAGTAAATCTAATATAACCACTTGGCTCAGTCTCCCAATTACAACCAAAAAGACCAACCAAATATGGTCCTGAAGTCAAGTGATCATGGGTCTTCTGGGTAAAACTCAGGAGCAAATTTTGACCTCAGCTATGCAGCAGGTGACTTAATAATTCCATTTCTCCAACAGATTTCCCCAGTGAGAATATACTTAATTAACAAAGGAGAAAAAAATCAATATCTATATATTATCCCTGGACATGGAAGTGTTAAGTATTTATCAGCTTCTAGAAATCCAATAACCCTCCAGTCCATGCCCCCCTTGTCTAATTAACACTTTGTTTACTGCCATTTTGAGACTTTGGGACAACTTTGCCAAAGAGATAGCATATCTATTTAATAGTCACAAATCAAAAAAGACTAGTCAAATAAAGGAGTAGGATTGTCTAAATAACAATACTTTTATATTAGTCCTTTAGAAGCATCATCAGCTTAGGAGTAAAAGGAGCAAATTGATTTTAGCAAGGCAAGGATATACACGTCAGGAGAGGAACAAAGATGAGTTATTTGATTTTTGGACACCTATATCTTATGGTTGTCAGGCTTCAAAAGATCATATACTCTAGAGATTGAAGAAAAGGTTGTTAAAGTTCATCTAGTCTAAGGCTTCCATTTTACAGGAGAGAAAATTGAGGTACCAAAAAAGAACTTTTTCTAAGATTCAAGAGAACCTTAGCTCCTCATCAGAAGTAGGGTTTTAGCTCCCACCTTCAGATGGAATACTATGTTCTTTCCAGGTTACCATCTTAACACAGCTTCCCTATGCCTGGAAGTCTCAACTGTTCTAAAACCCTTTGCTTATACAGGGCTCACAATGCTCATGGTAACTCCATTTTTCATCAGCTATTCTGCTTTTCTTCAACTCCACAGAATATCATACCTCTATGCCAGCTACTTCTTTCAAGCTTTCTTTTATATGTTGTTTTCCCCTGTTAGATTAGGGGGTCTTTAAGGACAAGGACTGTCTTTTGTTTCTTTTTTGTTTCCCTAGGGCTTAGCAAAGTACCTGGAACATAGTAGGTGTTTAACAACTATTTACTCAAAATATTGAATTAAACCATGTTATCTCATCCTTATCATGACCTCCTAAATCATATTTATTGGTCCAAACAATGAAAGGAAAAATGTTACTTTGGGAATCAAATCTGAACTTTAGCTCTGGTTCTGTCACTACCATTTTTTTTTCTTTTTTTGTGAGGCAATTGAGTTAAGCAACTTGCCCAGGTTTACACAACTAAGAAATGTTAAGTGTCTAAGACCGGAATTGAACTCAGGTATTCTTCACTCCAGGGCAGGTATTCTCCACTGTACCATCTACTACTCTTGTCACCAGGATTCTGTGTGATTTTGGATTAACCAAAAAAAATCTCTGGGTTTAATTTTGCATCTGATACAAGAAGAGAATTAGATTAGAGGAACACAAAAGATATCTTATGGATAATATTGAAAATATTTATGATTCACACACAACTTCTTTATTACTTCAAAACACAATAGGAGGCAGCTAGACGGTGGGGTGGAAAGAGCACCAGCCCTGGAGTCAGGAGAATCTGAGTCCAAATCTGGTCTCAGACACTTAACTCTTCCTAATTGTGTGATCCTGGACAGCTCACTTAACCTCAACTGCCTCGCTAAATATATATATGGCAACATTTCAACTTGTAGAATGGAGGATCTATTTAGCTACATTAGGAAATCTATCAACAAAATATTACAGAAATGTTTCTAATTTTATTTTAAGGGGGGGAAATTAATCCATATACTCTCTAAACCAAAAAGGAAATGTGACCGAGTGTTATAGTAATCTGGCCTTGGCTTTAGTAACACCTGGGTTCAGGACTGGTCTCTGATACATATGGGTCATATGACCTTGGCCAATGACATTATCTTTCTTTTTTTTTTGTTTTTTTGATTTTGATAATACCTTTTTTATTTTCAAAATTCATGCAAAGACAATTTTCACTATTCACTCTTAAAAAACCTTGTGTTCCAAATTTTTCTCCTTTTTCTGGCACCCCCACCCCATCCCTAGAAAGCAAGTAATCCAATAGAGATTAAATATGAATCACATCATCTTTCAATGATCTGACACAACTTTCTTAGACTTTAAGTTTCAGAGAAGTGCTGGGCTGCATTTTTTCAAAGTAATTTCCTCATCTGGGAAGCCCAAAGAATAATTAAATCACAGAAATAGTATAATTAGTCTACTTTCCAGACCCTTCTAAACTTATTTAATTTGAAGGAAAAGGTCAAGTGCACATTCCCAGTTCATAATGGAAATAAACTGGCCTTCTGTGACTATTTACCTCATCAAACTAAATATAGGGATGGCCCGACATTTTTATTCCTTCAATTTTAATATCGTAATCTTCTTGATCAGATAAAATCAGTGACACAGGATCGATCCATCAGATGTTCACAGAGAACCAGCGTGAACTTCATACTTATCACATTCATGGATTGAATTCCTGGATGATTCCACATTGCTTTTCCCCTCAGCCATAGGATTCAATAAGTAAGTAAATCCAACAAACATTTTTAAGCACCTACTATGTGCCAGGCACTGTGCTAAGTGTGGGGGATTCAGAAAAAAAGGCATAAAAAAACCAGCTTCAGTCCTCAAGGAGCTTATAATCTAATGAAAGAATCAACATATAAATCATTATATAAAAAGCAAGCTACACACAAGAAAGAAATAATTAATAGAGGGAAAGCATTAGAATTACTCTCTTCCTCCTAAGACTTTCTGTTTTATAGGCTTCGGTTGGCTTGATGGATTACTATATCTATGGATTTTTGTGAGCAAGGGCACAATTCTCTCTCTGAAACACTGAATTGTTGTAAAGAAGGTAAAGTGAACATTCCCTGCCAAAACTCTTTCCTTTTAGAATGCTTCTCGTCTCATAACTGTATAAATTTATTTGTGCCATTCCTAAACTGTCCCCACATCTCATTACATACAAATGGAGGAACAAGTTAAGTCCAAATGGAGGAACAGCTCACCCAGAAGTCTCCCTCTAGCTCTGAGCCTGCATGTTCTGTATTCTAAGCCACCTACACTGCCTTGCACATTGGAGATGTTTAGCTGAACTGAATTGAAGTCTCTGCCACTATTGACTATAATTAGTGATTCTCTTTCTTCATCTTTTCTTCAAGGTTCATAGTTTATGGAGAAGTCAAGGACATAGTGGAAGGCGTATGGAATTTATCATCAGGAAACCTGGGTCTGAATCCCTTCTATGACCCTAAATAATCCTGTGATTTTAGGCAAAACATCTAACCTCTTTCTAGCTCAGTTTTCTCACTGTAAAGTAAAAATGCTTTCCTCTACCTCCCAGAGATGATATGCACCTGAATATTTAGCTATTAGTGAAGATTGTGGTCTGACCAGAATGAGAATAATTTGAGAAATTTCCTCTTTAATGTTCTCCCCCAGAATTTGCATCTTAAAAGATGAGCTCATATATGATACTGGGTGTAACCCAAGGAAATATAATTCTACTGGTGAAGTTACAGACATTACATTATAAGGAGACTTTAGACACATAGATATGTGTCTATCTATCTAAGAAAATATTCAAAAAATATGTTGTTTTGCAAAAGAATATTCATCTTTCCTGCCCCCTCCTTTATAAAGAGACTACTGGCAAAATGAAGAGAGTCAGCTGGATTTAAAGGATGATTTGGCTCCAAATGATGCTTGAAAACTTTAGCTTTGGAAAAGTCACTTAAACCCTCAGTACCTCAGTTTACTTATCTGAAATATGAGAATAATAATACAAGCAGGATCCGTCTCAAAGAATGAATGTGAAGCATCAATCATGTATTTTTTTTATAAAAACACTGAGCCAATTTTAAAATTCTACATAAATATAAGTAATAACTGTTATCTACAACTTTCTTTGCTAGGCCTAGGATTTCACTGGTATAAGACACTACCCATGGGAGACTCCCTCTCTGCTGATGTATAAGTTGTGTTCTTTGTGCTTTTAGTCAGCAGCTTAATACCTGGCATCAAGAACAGGAAAACCTGGATTCAAGTATTACTTCTTATATAGACTTCCTGAATGAATCTCAGATTGATAAGTATCTCCTCATCACCATCATTATCATCGCCATCATTATTATCATTGTAATCACTATTGCCAATTTAATTACTGAAGACGATCTATCAAACATATATTAAAACACAATATCAAGTCTTTGATTCTCAAGATGGCTTCTTTTCCATTACCAGCTTAAGTAAAGAGTGGAAAGTTGGGTAAACTTCTTACACTTACAACAAAATTTCTATCTTTGACTGGAATTCTACTTCATTCTGCTACACAACAGAGCTCCTTACTCTGACGATCGACAACCTTTTGGATACGTGAAGCCGAAGCGAAGAAAAATATTCTGGGCAATATTTTTTCAGTTCACTTCCCATCTTCCACTAGTATCTGGCCAGGAGAAGCTCCAGTTCTTCCCCTTTGTCCAATGGAGGCTTCTCTTTAAAGTTGACAGGACTGGTGTTTTACTCCTTAATTAGCCAGCCATTGGCAATAAATTCAGGGAAACTTCTGCATCCCAAAAAAACATGTTAAACAGAGTTGATCTGTTGTAAGTGAAATAGTTGAAAAGCTTTTGTTTTGTTTTTGAGAGGTGTCATTTGTTGGTTTCATTTTCATTTCAGCACATATAAACAGTTTCTTTCCTGCATAGTCCATTCCTTACCATCTATAATACTACTTCTGTTCCCATCTTTTCTCCTTTTAAGGGAGTGGTCTCCTAACATGCTACTTTGCAAAGTTAGTTCTGTATGTATATGTCTCTATCTGTCTCCCTTTCTCTCTCTCTCTTTGTATTCTCTTTCTCTTTTCCTCTATTTCTGTGTATTTCTATCTTTTTCTGAGTATCTCTCTTTTTCTCTCTGACTCTTTGTATGTCTGTCTCTCTTACTGTTTCTCTCAGTGTCTCTCTATTCTCTCTATCTCTATTTCTGTCTCTGTTTTTGCTTGTCTCTGTCTTTGTCTCTCTATCTCTCTCTGTCTCTCTGTCTCTGTATCTGTCTCTATCTTTATCTCTGTCTTTCTCTCTGTGTCTGTTTCTGTCTCTGTATTTCTGTCTATCTGTTTCTCTCATATTAAAAAGATGCATCTGCAATTTAGCAGATGTGTGCTTCTTAAATTAATAACAGATAGAGAACAATGACTTCAGAGACAATGATAGAATAGGTATAGAACTGGATGTGGAATCAGTCAAGTTATTGAAATACTTTCAGTATCAGCTTTATATTTTATTAAAAAAAGATAATGAAATTTGAAGTACCTCTTACTCATAAATTTGTGAAATGAATAACATTTTTAAAAAGATATAATATAAAACTTTTTAAAACCTCAATGCACAATACAAAGGTCAGTTATGATTTATTTCCCCATGTACTCTAGAGAGCAGGTCAAATACCCAGCACTGCTATTATTAGCACAAACTCCTTGAGATCTGGGATTGCCCCCTTCTTATTTCGTATTCCCATGTTTGGAATATGACAGATGTGAATAAATGCCTGTTAGCTAGTTGATTTATTTGAAATGGAAGGTATCCCAAAGGCAGAGTGAAGTACAATGAAGAGATTGCTGCATTTGAAGTCTGAAAGATCTGAGATCATTTCTGGATGCATATTAGTTGGGTGATTCTGGGCAAGTCATTTGGCACCACTTTGACTCAATGATCTCAATTGTAAAATGGGGATCATTGTGAGGATAAAATGAAATGATATTTATATCATTTATATATATCTATATCAGGCACTTAGACCAGTTCCTGACACATTTTTTTTTCTTTTTGTTCACTCACTTTATGTTATGTTTGGTTCTTCATTGACCCTATTTGAGTGATAACAGCAAGTTCTTTTTTAATCTTGCTTATGTCTCCTCCTTTTCACTATTTGTGGAAACCTATATGTCTCTTTGTCTCTGTCTCTGTCTCTCTCACTTTCTCTGTCTCTCTCTCTCTCTCTCTCTCTCTCTCTCTCTCTCTCTCTCTCTCTCTTTCTCTCTCTCTCTCACACACACACACACACATACACACAAATATGAAGGATAAGTGCTTTGATCTCATTTTCTTCCATGACCAAAATTTTCTCCTCAATCTCTTTCATTATTGTATTCCTGTCTCCTGTCCAATAGTTATCTCCCTTCTTTTTTTTTTTTTTACTTTTTTGTGTCTTTCCATCCCTCTCTTTCTCTTTGCTCTTGCTCTTTCTATTTCTGTGTCTTTCCTTTTTCTCTCCTGTCTTCTTCTCTATTAGATCCTTTCCTGATCTCCATAAACTTGTCTGAGCCATTCTTAATCCTTATTTCACTTCTCCTCAATATATTGCTCAAGATTTTTGCTTTCTTTTCTTGACAAAATCATAGAAAAAGCTCATAAATATTTCTTTCTCAATTTCTTCAATATGTTCTTTCTCCAGTTTTTATTCTCTGGTATTTATTTTCTGACAATCCAGACTCCATAGTCTATTAAAACAGATCTCCAAAAGATTAGCAGTGATCTAACTGCTAAATATCTGAACTTCTCATTCCTCTTCTTCATTGAGTTTACTTAGCTTTTTGAACTGTTGATTTCCCCCCTCTTGACTATATAGATGTATAAAGAATACATGTATACCTTGTTCTAGAAATTGATGTGGAAAGGACATTGTACCAGAAAAAGGGTAAAGTGGGGGTAGTACATCTCATGAAGAGGCATAGGAAACCTATTATATCTGAGAGAAAGAATGGAGGGGGATGAATATAGTGGGTATCTTACTGCCTTCAGAATTGGCTTTACGTGAAAAATCTTAGACATATTCAATCTATGGTGAAACTTCTCCCATCTCATTGAAAAGTGAGAAGGGAAAAGTGGAAAGGGAAGGAATAAGCTAAGCGGAAGGGAATACGGGAACTGGGAGGGAAAGGGGTAAGATAGGGGGAGGAACTCTAAGGCGGGGGGAGGAACACTAAAAAGGGAGGGCTGTGAGAAGCAAGGGGTGCTCACAAGCTTAATACTTGGAAGGGGGGAAAGGGGAAAGAAGGGAGGAAAACATAAACCGGGGTTAACAAGATGGCAAGTAATACAGAATTGGTCATTCTAACCATAAACGTGAACGGGGTAAACTCCCCCATAAAGAGGAAGCGGTTAGCAGAATGGATTAAAAGCCAGAATCCTACAATATGTTGTTTACAGGAAACACACCTGAAGCGGGGAGATACATGCAGGTTAAAGGTAAAAGGTTGGAGCAAAATCTACTATGCTTCAGGTGAAGTCAAAAAAGCAGGGGTAGCCATCCTGATCTCAGATCAAGCTAAAGCAAAAATTGACCTAATTAAAAGAGATAAGGAAGGACACTATATCTTGCTAAAGGGTAGCATGGATAATGAAGCACTATCTATATTAAACATATATGCACCAAATGGGGTAGCATCTAAATTCTTAAAAGAGAAACTAAGAGAGCTGCAAGAAGAAATAGACAGTAAAACTATAATAGTGGGAGATCTTAACCTTGCACTCTCAGAATTAGATAAATCAAACCACAAAATAAATAAGAAAGAAGTCAAAGAGGTAAACAGAATACTAGAAAAGTTAGATATGATAGATCTCTGGAGAAAATGTAATGGAGACAGAAAGGAATACACTTTCTTTTCAGCAGTTCATGGAACCTATACAAAAATTGACCATATATTAGGACATAAAAACCTCAAACTCAAATGCAGTAAGGCAGAAATAGTAAATGCATCCTTTTCAGACCACGATGCAATGAAAATTACATTCAACAAAAAAGCAGGGGGAAGTAGACCAAAAAATAATTGGAAACTAAATAATCTCATACTAAAGAATGATTGGGTGAAACAGCAAATCATAGACATAATTAATAACTTCACCCAAGAAAACGATAATAATGAGACATCATACCAAAATGTATGGGATGCAGCCAAAGCGGTAATAAGGGGAAATTTCATATCTCTAGAGGCCTATTTGTATAAAATAGAGAAAGAGAAGGTCAATGAATTGGGTTTGCAATTAAAAATGCTAGAAAAGGAACAAATTAAAAACCCCCAGTCAAACACTAAACTTGAAATTCTAAAAGTAAAAGGTGAGATCAATAAAATTGAAAGTAAAAAAACTATTGAATTGATTAATAAAACTAAGAGTTGGTTCTATGAAAAAACCAACAAAATAGACAAACCCTTAGTAAATCTGATTAAAAAAAGGAAAGAGGAAAATCAAATTGTTAGTCTTAAAAATGAAAAGGGAGAACTCACCACTAACGAAGAGGAAATTAGAGCAATAATTAGGAGTTACTTTGCCCAACTTTATGCCAATAAATTCGACAACTCAAATGAAATAGAAAAATACCTCCAAAAATACAGCTTGCCCAAACTAACAGAGGAAGAAGTAAATATCCTAAACAGTCCCATCTCAGAAAAAGAAATAGAACAAACTATCAATCAACTCCCTAAGAAAAAATCCCCAGGACCAGATGGATTTACATGTGAATTCTACCAAACATTTAAAGAACAATTAACTCCAATGTTATATAAACTATTTGAAAAAATAGGGATTGAAGGAGTCCTACCAAACTCCTTTTATGACACAGATATGGTACTGATACCTAAACCAGGTAGGCTGAAAACAGAGAAAGAAAATTATAGACCAATCTCCCTAATGAATATTGATGCTAAAATCTTAAATAAAATTTTAGCGAAAAGATTACAGAAAATTGTCACCAGGATAATACACTATGACCAAGTAGGATTTATACCAGGAATGCAGGGCTGGTTCAATATTAGGAAAACTATTAGCATAATTGATTATATCAATAAACAAACAAACAAAAACCACATGATCATCTCAATAGATGCAGAAAAAGCATTTGATAAAATCCAACATCCATTCCTAATAAAAACACTTGAGAGCATAGGAATAAATGGACTTTTCCTTAAAATAGTCAGGAGCATATATTTAAAACCATCAGTAAGCATCATATGCAATGGGGAAAAACTGGAACCTTTCCCAGTAAGATCTGGAGTGAAGCAAGGTTGCCCACTATCACCATTATTATTTAATATCGTATTAGAAACACTAGCCTCGGCAATAAGAGTCGAGAAAGATATAAAAGGAATTAGAGTAGGCAATGAGGAAACCAAACTATCACTCTTTGCAGATGATATGATGGTATACCTAGAGAACCCCAGAGATTCTACTAAAAAGCTATTGGAAATAATTCATAATTTTAGCAAAGTAGCTGGCTACAAAATAAATCCCCATAAATCCTCAGCATTTTTATACATCACCAACAAAACCCAACAGCAAGAGATACAAAGAGAAATTCCATTCAGAATAACTGTTGATACCATAAAATATTTGGGAATCTATCTACCAAAGGAAAGTCAGGAATTATATGAGCAAAATTATAAAAAAGTCTCCACACAAATAAAGTCAGACTTAAATAATTGGAAAAATATTAAGTGCTCTTGGATCGGCCGAGCGAACATAATAAAGATGACAATACTCCCTAAACTAATCTATTTATTTAGTGCTATACCAATCAGACTTCCAAGAAAATATTTTATTGATCTAGAAAAAATAACAACAAAATTCATATGGAACAATAAAAAGTCGAGAATCTCAAGGGAATTAATGAAAAAAAAATCAAATGAAGGTGGCCTAGCTGTACCTGATCTAAAATTATATTATAAAGCAGCAGTCACCAAAACCATTTGGTATTGGCTAAGAAATAGATTAGTGGATCAGTGGAAAAGGCTAGGCTCACAAGACAGAATAGTCAATTATAGTAATCTAGTGTTTGACAAACCCAAAGCCCCTAACTTCTGGGAAAAGAATTCATTATTTGATAAAAACTGCTGGGATAATTGGAAATTAGTATGGCAGAAATTAGGCATGGACCCACACTTAACACCATATACCAAGATAAGATCAAAATGGGTCTATGACCTAGGCATAAAGAACGAGACTATAAATAAATTAGAGGAACATAGAATAGTTTATCTCTCAGACTTGTGGAGGAGAAAGAAATTTGTGACCAAAGATGAACTAGAGACCATTACTGATCACAGAATAGAAAATTTCGATTACATCAAATTAAAAAGCTTTTGTACAAATAAAACTAATGCAAACAAGATTAGAAGGGAAGCAACAAACTGGGAAAACATTTTCACAGTTAAAGGTTCTGATAAAGGCCTCATTTCCAAAATATATAGAGAACTGACTCAAATTTATAAGAAATCAAGCCATTCTCCAATTGATAAATGGTCAAAGGATATGAACAGACAATTTTCAGAGGAAATTTGAAACTATTACCACTCATATGAAAGAGTGTTCCAAATCATTATTGATCAGAGAAATGCAAATTAAGACAACTCTGAGATACCACTACACACCTGTCAGATTGGCTAAGATGACAGGAAAAAATAATGATGAATGTTGGAGGGGATGCGGGAAAACTGGGACACTAATGCATTGTTGGTGGAGTTGTGAACGAATCCAACCATTCTGGAGAGCAATCTGGAATTATGCCCAAAAAATTATCAAATTGTGCATACCCTTTGATCCAGCAGTGTTTCTATTGGGCTTATATCCCAAAGAAATACTAAAGAAGGGAAAGGGACCTGTATGTGCCAAAATGTTTGTAGCAGCCCTGTTTGTAGTGGCTAGAAACTGGAAAATGAATGGATGCCCATCAATTGGAGAATGGCTGGGTAAACTGTGGTATATGAATGTTATGGAATATTATTGTTCTGTAAGAAATGACCAGCAGGATGAATACAGAGAGGACTGGCGAGACTTACATGAACTGATGCTAAGTGAAATGAGCAGAACCAGCAGATCATTATACACTTCGACAACGATATTGTATGAGGACATATTTTGATGGAAGTGGATTTCTTTGACAAAGAGACCTGAGTTTCAATTGATAAATGACGGACAAAAGCAGCTACACCCAAAGAAAGAACACTGGGAAACGAATGTAAACTATCTGCATTTTTGTTTTTCTTCCCGGATTATTTATACCTTCTGAATCCAATTCTCCCTACGCAACAAGAGAACTGTTCGGTTCTGCAAACATATATTGTATCTAGGATATACTGCAACATATCCAACATATAAAGGACTGCTTGCCATCTAGGGGAGGGGGTGGAGGGAGGGAGGGGGAAAAAAATCGGAACAGAAACGAGTGTCAATATAATGTAATTATTAAATAAAAAATTAAAAAAAAAGATATAATATAAAACTTTTTAAAACCTCAATGCACAATACAAAGGTCAGTTATGATTTATTTCCCCATGTACTCTAGAGAGCAGGTCAAATACCCAGCCCTGCTATTATTGGCACAAACTCCTTGAGATCTGGGATTGTCCCCTTCTTATTTCGTATTCCCACGTTTGGAATATGACAGATGTTGAATAAATGCCTGTTGGCTAGTTGATTTATTTGAAATGGAAGGTATCCCAAAGGCAGAGTGAAGTACAATGAAGAGATTGCTGCATTTGAAGTCTGAAAGATCTGAGATCATATCTGGATGCATATTAGTTGGGTGATTCTGGGCAAGTCATTTGGCACCACTTTGACTCAATGATCTCAATTGTAAAATGGGGATCATTGTGAGGATAAAATGAAATGATATTTATATCATTTATATATATCTATATCAGGCACTTAGACCAGTTCCTGACACATTTTTTTTTCTTTTTGTTCACTCACTTTATGTTATGTTTGGTTCTTCATTGACCCTATTTGAGTGATAACAGCAAATTCCTTTTTATCTTGCTTATGTCTCCTCCTTTTCACTATTTGTGGAAACCTATATGTCTCTTTGTCTCTGTCTTTGTCTCTCTCACTTTCTCTGTCTCTCTCTCTCTCTCTCTCTCTCTCTCTCTCTCTCTCTCTCTCTCTCTCTCTCTCTCACACACACACACACACACACACACACACACACACATGAAGGATAAGTGCTTTGATCTCATTTTTTTCCATGACCAAAATTTTCTCTTCAATCTCTATCATTATTCATTCATTATTCATTATTGTCTCCTGTCCAATAGTTATCTCCCTTCTTTTTTTTTTTTTACTTTTTTTGTGTCTTTCCATCTCTCTCTTTCTCTTTGCTCTTGCTCTTTCTATTTCTGTGTCTTTCCTTTTTCTCTCCTGTCTTCTTCTCTATTAGATCCTTTCCTGATCTCCATAAACTTGTCTGAGCTATTCTTAATCCTTATTTCACTTCTCCTCAATATATTGCTCAAGATTTTTGCTTTCTTTTCTTGACAAAATCATAGAAAAAGCTCATAAATATTTTTTTCTCAATTTCTTCAATATCTTCTTTCTCCAGTTTTTATTCTCTGGTATTTATTTTCTGACAATCCAGACTCCATAGTCTATTAAAACAGATCTCCAAAAGATTAGCAGTGATCTAACTGCTAAATATCTGAACTTCTTCTCATTCCTCTTCTTCATTGAGTTTACTTAGCTTTTTGAACTGTTGATTCCCCCCCTCTCCCTCAGCTTCTGGAGCATAACAATTGGGAATACTAACCCAAATCCTTATTTATATTGACAGGCTGAATTGCCAGAGCTCTTCTAGTTAATCCTCTCCTTGGGGTTCTTCTAGGCATGGTCCTGAGGAATTGGCAATGGTTTCCTAATATCATACCTCATGAGTCCTCATTATTATACTCTCATTGATTTTTATCAATGTATATCAGTTAGCTAGCCAAATTTTATTAGCTTCTAAAAATAGATATTTTTAAAAGTTGATTTAAAATATCCTCCCATCCCTACCCCATGCTTGGAACAGATTCTCCTGCAAATATATACAGAGTCCAAGGGAAAGTGGGCTGGAATAAAGAGATAATCCACACCTCCTCATTTACGGAAGTCCCTTTCTCTCCTTTCTAGTCGTCATGTAAAGTCGCTTTAGGCATGGCAAAGCTTTCCTCTGGACTCTTTGTTGAATCATCAAGCTATCTTTCCTCAGTACATCTAGTACTTGATGGGTTCAATAATAGTTATTCCAGGACACTCCTATGATGCTCATTGAAAATTCACAATCTTCTCACTTTTTCAGATTCATAAATGAGGTCATCCTTTGGTCAAGTAAAGAAGAAGACAAAGGCTTTCACCTCCTCCAAAGGGATGCTTTAGCAAATATTGGAATTCTCTTGTTTCAAGTTGATTTAATCATTTTATTCAGAAACTGCAGGGCTGAAGTGCATATCTCAAGTCAATCACATCTTCTAGTCTCCTTTTATTTCATCAATAGATTTCACATCGTTCAAGTTGATTAAGGATTATTTTTACCTCCTTTAATAACTTTGATTGATTCAATAGTGGGGTTCTTACTTGATTGAAATAGTTACTTTAAGTTGTATTTGGACATTTATTTAATTAACTCTCACCAATATGGTTGCATCACCTTGATCTCTCCTGCTTCATCTTTTACCTGACAATTCTTATAGTTTCCTTTTTCAGTTCATTATCTATTTCTTTTCTCCTGATATTCTGCTCTGTAACTTTCTGTTTTCTCACAATATACTCTGTTCCTTGGTCAACTCATCATTTACTGAGGGTACACTCATAATCTATTTTTTTTCTTTTTAAAATTTCTTTTTAATTTATGGAATACAACAATGATTTCAATAACAAAGTATAATAAAAAATGTAAAAGATAATTGCACATGAAAATGCAAATCTATAATGTTCAGCTTGTTATTTCTTTTAAATAAGCAACTAAGAAGAAATAGCTATATATATATATAAAAATAGAGAATGAGTGTATATGTGTGTATATAAATACATACATACATACATACATATAGATAGATAGATGGATGGATGATAGTTACTTTCTCTGGATTCATAGAGTATCTTCTTCCACATGTTCTTTGTAGTTAATTTGGAAATAAGTCAAACTCACTTATTCCAACAAAGTCATTTTTTCAAACGGTATTGCTATTACTTTATACATTTTTTTTGATTCTGCTCATTTTGCTCTTCATTATTTTGTGCAAATTTTTCTGTATTTTTCTAAGATCACTGATTTCATCATTTATTGCAGCACAGTAGTATTCCAGTACACTCATATACCAAACTTGTTTCACAATCACAATTTAACTTTTCACAAATTATTCTCATATCTCTAATACAATTGGCACTTCCACAGAAAAATCATGCATTC
Organism: Antechinus flavipes; assembly: GCF_016432865.1. NCBI lineage: Eukaryota > Metazoa > Chordata > Mammalia > Dasyuromorphia > Dasyuridae > Antechinus > Antechinus flavipes. The sequence continues at coordinate 236,299,581 of NC_067403.1, forward strand.
TCCTTATGCAGAATTACTTTAATGCTGCAAATTTTTTAAAGAGTTTCTTACATACCCTAAATTTTCACCTGAAATACCTGAATTTTGTATCTGTGTAGTTTCAATCTAAATGTTGTATTCCCTTTCAAGCTCAAAGATAGCAAGATATGGAACATGAGACATGTCTGTAAACCATGTACTATAGAAATGAGTTATAATTAAACTTATAGATGCACAAGAATATTTTCTCATTTGGTGAGTCACATCTTCCCCAAATATCTTTGCAGTTACTTCAGTCATGGATGTCTATATAATTAACTCCTGAAATTATACATCCTGCAAAAAATATTTCTCCTGAAATTCAGACATGCATTCTCAACTTTCGTTCAGCATATCTTCCTAGTATACTTTCACAACTCAAACAAGTCTTAAACTGAAATGATTTTATCATCTTCCCCTTGCCAAAAACAACTCTATTCTAAACTTTCCCATTGAGACCTCCACTTTTCATTAGTCACTTAAGCTCATAATATCAGAATTCTTTGATTCATATCTTTCCATCCCTAATATCTAATCAATTTTCGATTCCTTTCTATTCTATTTTCATGGCACCTCTTCTTTTTTTCTTTATTCCATTTATATTGTCCTCATAGTCTAAATCCTAGGTGAATATAGTAACTTCCTTCTTCCTGCATCCAATCTGTCACCTTTGTGGTCCATTCAACAATAGTAACAAAATCTCCCCATAGTACATTGGAATAAATGACTATGCCATTTCCTTGTTCAAAAATTGCTTGGCTATGGCCAAAAGGCTATCAAACTGTTCATACTTTCATCCAGCAGTGTCTCTACTCTGTCTGTACACCCAAGAGATCATTAAAAATGGAAAAGTACCCACATGTGCAAAAATGTTCATAGTAATCTTTTCTGTAGTGGCAAAGAACTGGAAGCTGGGTAGATACCCATCAGCTGGAGAATGGCTGAATAAGTTATGGTATACTACGAAATATTATTTTTCTTTAAGAAATAATCACCAGCATGATTTCAGAAAAGTCTGAAGAGGCTTACGTGAACTGATGTTAAGTGAAGGGAGTAACACCAAGACAACATTGTAGTTGTGTACAGCTACAATAAAATTATATGATGATCAGTTCTGATGGATGTGGCTCTTTTCAACAATGAGATGATTCAGGCCCATTCCAATAGTCTTGTGATGAAGAGATCCATCTGCACCCAGAGAGATGACCGTAGGACTGAGTATGGATCACAACATAGTGTTTTCACTTTTTTGTTATTTGCTCACATTTTGTTTTCTTTCTCATTCAAGCATACTATTTCCCATCACTGGAAGGCATTCTTCTCCATTCTATCTCTCAAATTTCTTTATGGTTCAACTCAGGGCACTTCTCTGTGAAACATTCTTTAATCCCCATTTCATTTCCCGTTTTTGATGTTCTGTCCTCCCACAAATCATATTTTATTTATTAATCTGTATACATATTTCATCCACCCAGAAATCAAAACATTAGCTCCTGGATGACAAAAAAAAAAAAACATTCAATTTTGTAGTCATGTGTCCAGGGCATAGAATGTAACTTAAACATAGCAGATGTAATCCCTCAAAAAAGCACCTCTTTGTTTCAACGAAAGGAAATTAGAATATTTTTCCCACAGAAATAACCAATTATTCTCTTTGATTATAATTTATATTTTTACTTTATTTTATTTTTCTTTTCCAAAGTATACCATTCATTTAATCTAACTATGAAAATTCTCTTCAGTTACCATTGGGATAGCTTTTTTGCTTCATCTGACACAACTCACATTCCATCTTCCACAAGGGGCCTTTTTCAGAATTATTATCTCTTATTAGAATTTGAGTTCCTTCACATCAGGTGCTATGATTTTGCCTCTTTTGGTACCTCTAAGACTCAGTAAAGTTCTTGGCACATAACAAATATCTAAGAAATGCCCATTGACTGACTGGCAATTACTTAACAGGTTATAAACTAGCCCACTTTTTCATAATTGAGGAAATGGAGGTCTAAAATGCTGCAGTGAATTTCCCAAAGATTATAGACGCATGTAAATAATATTTGAATGTATTTCTTCTTTCTCAAAATACATTGAATCTTTCATAACTCATTTAATTCAAGACAAATTTTACATATGTCTTCCCATGGAGATTCTTATTAATCAAGGTTGTATTAGTCCAAATATTTAGTATATGTTAGCAGCACAATGTATTTTAGGGCCACAAATATGAGTCAAAGACAAGGAGGTAAAACCACAAGTCCGTTCAAGAGTAGTGGGCCCTTCTTTCTAGTGTAATTCTTTTTGTTTTATACAGTGGCTGTTATTGACTTTGTGCTCTTAATCAAATCATTTTCTCATCATTAAAATGAGGAAGCTGATCTAGAGGATCGAAAAGTTCCCTTCCAGTTCTAACATTCTACCCTTCTAGACTTTTCTCACTTTATATCCTGCATGCCAAATTATAAGATATATTCTAGTCTAGTCTTGACATTCCATCATCTGTATTCCAAGAGCTTTTTGAGGTCTGATAGGTTAAAATCTAAAGTTTCTTCTAATTCTAAATTTGATTCCTTATTGACAACTCCAATTGTGTGACCCATAATTATTAGAACAAAAATCTTACTCAGACTCCCCCGGCATCCCCATCTGATGCCTGAATCCTCCATCAATTAGCTCTTCAAGCCTAGAAGAAGTCTTGAGATACAGCACATCTGTTTCTCCATTTAGGAGGCCTCCAGGCTGAGTGCCTTAAAAAATTAAACTGTATTATTACCATTAGTCATTTGAGGGCTTATTTTAATAGGGAAGCTGTTCATACTTAAAGTGGAAAATTCTTATGTTCAAGATGGTTTCCCCAGGGAAAAACTAATAGGCATGTTTTGCTGTCGCATTTATTGCAAATGATCCATCCTAAGTCAAGGACATTAATGAAGGTCAAGGAAGTCTCTCAGTAGCTAGGTATAATTGAAACATTGAGCACGAGTCCTCATCCCTGTTACCTTTCCAAAACCCATTAATCTGTGGATTGCTCCCTTGTCTACTATGTCAGAAGCACCAAGAAGAAGTGCGAGAAAACTCCTCTCAGTAATCACCAGGAAGTGAAAAATTGATCACTTCAGTGAGGCATCCATTACTTGAAAGAATTCTTGAAGATTTTAGTATAATCCAAATCTCAGCAGGATTTTTTTTTCTTTATCATATTTGATAAATGGATCCATTAGAATACAAACTCCCTGAGGACAAGAACTATCTCATTTTTCTATTTGTATTCCCAAGATTCTGGCAAGTATTTGATGATAAATTATTGAAATTGCTTGATTGAAAAACGTCTCTATTTAAGTCTTCTAGTATGAAAAAAAGTATGTACCTTATTAAATAGTTCATCTCAGCTTAGGTAGAGATCTGATAGAATGATAGGCTTACAGTTAGGATGTAAGAGATAGATAAATTTAAAGGACTTAAAGGACAGATATTAAGTGGAAGATTCAAATCCAAATTCTGTACCCTTCCCACTATATTATGCTGCTTCAAGGGCATGGTAAAGTGGAATGAGTCTTATATTTAAGGTCAGAGGACCTGGTTTAAATTTCTGATCTGCCACTTACTTTCATCATGAATTTGGATAAACCATCTAATCCCCTGAATCATTTCTGTAGTCTTGTTTTCCTTAATTGGTAAAATGAGGGGTTGGACTCATAAATATCTGAGATTCTTTCCAGTTCTGAATTGATAATTCTGAATATGAGCAGAGTCAAAACTATTTCATCACATTTTTTACTATGATTCCTTAACTAAATGAGATCATTTTAGTTTACATCTTTAACTTAAATTTAGTTGAATTTTTCAGAATATTTTTGAGAAGGAATTTTCACGGGATTGGGGGGAAATGAGGAAAATATTTGTCTTACACTTTTATCAGAGCTTATCTTGCTCCCTTTTTTGATCAAAGGGAGATCTTATAAGCTTTGATTCATAGAGGTTATAATCTATCTCAAAACAACCCAATCATAAGCACTTATTGAAAACTAAATTAGGCACCAGGCTATGTCAAAAAAAAATCAGAGAAATAAAGCTGGATGAGATTTCGGATGTATTTTGCTACATCCTTAATCCTCTGGGGAAGATAAAGTGGATCAAGTTAATAAAGGAGTTGCCATAATCCCAAAAACCAAAATGGAGCATCTATATCTATCTTAAGGCACCGAGATCCAAGAACTAAGATGAGACAGCATGAAAACCAACTTCTCATAAAGAGGAACAAGAAGAACCTGCCAACAAGGTTAAAGCCAACACTCAGGGAAAGTCAGGCTTCTTGTGCTCAGCCGAGACCTAAAAGATCCACTCTTTTTATAGCAGAGCTTTATATGCTTGCCCCCAGATTTTGTAAATATGTTATGCCTTTTCCTGCATTGAGCTGAAGAAAACTCTAGGAAACCTGGGTCTTATTTTTAAGGGGCTTATGTCTAGCTATGGTGATAGAATATGAGCACAGTTTGGCATAAGAATAAGAAAATAATAACATATTTGCATAGAGATATCCATATATTCATATACACCTGAGAATAAATGGATATACATATATAGTGTGCATATCATGTTTACATAGACATATGTATACATATATTTGTGGACATATATGTACATGTGGTATGCATATACATCTAGATAGATTGACAGAGGAAGGAAGGAAGGAAGGAAGGAAGGAAGGAAGGAAGGAAGGAAGGGAGGGAGGAAGGGAAGAAAGAAGGAAGGGAGGGAGAGAGAGAGGAAGGGAGGAAGGGAGGAAGGGAGGCAGGCAGGGAGGGAGGGAGGAAGAAAGGAAGGAAGAAAGGGAGGCAGGCAGGCAGGCAGGCAGGAAGGAAGGAAGGAACAGAGGAAGGGATGAAGGGAGGAAGGGAGAAAAAGAGGGAGAAGGGAGGGAGGGAGGGAGGAGGAAAAAATGAACTGAAAAGCAAATAGCTATGATACTCTCCTTGGAATCAGAACTGACCATGTTCTTGTCCCATCTCTGCTACATAAGAGGTATATGGTATTAAGCAAGTCACTTCCTTTCAATATACTAGAAAGATTTGCCTCATCTGGAAGTTCTCTTTATCAATGAAATCAAAGTTCTTTTCTCTTTGTCTCTATTCTTCTATCTCTCTGTCTCTGTCTCTGTGTGTTTATGTCTCTGTGTCTGTGTATGTGTCTGTCTTTTCTCATTCCTCCCTCTCTCAAATTGAACCCAGATCTTGGGATCCCAGAGAACTGCTTCTTCTTCTGTTTTTAGGTTTAATCCTCTGGGACTCTTTTCCAAGTGCTACAGCTCACAAAGCCCCCTCCTGAGCCTTTCCTATTAGCAACCAATTCCCATACACAATTAGGTCTTGCCAAAGCATTCACAATTTTTTAAAATAAATTTTTATTTATAAAGGTTTTTTTTATTAAGTTTATAAAGGTGATTTTTTTTAAGTTATTACAAAATATTCCCCACCCAAATATGGGCTGAACTCTGCCACAAATATGCATATCCTAAAAAGAATTGGTATGTAGTTAGAGTTCCAGGTGGTGAGGCACACATGGAGGGGGCACCTGGACCCCAGCACTCCAGTCTTGAAGGGAACAGAGACCCTTTCTCCTTAGAGACTCCTTGGACAGCTCCCTCTGCCTCTGCTAGGCAGTTTGTTCACCAGAGCTTGCTCTTGCTGTCTGCTTCCCTCTTTAGTTTGATGTGTGATTATGCCAGGGTTTGCTCTCTATTGATTCTGTAGCTGCCAAGGGTCCTAATGCTGAAAACCTGCTTGTAGCCTTGCATCCTTTCTTATATTTATACACTTTCAACGTGTCTCCCAATGCATGTTATTGAATGCAGTATCTTCTACTGGGGGAGTAAATCTCCTTAAAAATAATATGTCAAATCAGAGAGGAGGTTAAAGAAAAAAAGAAAGGAAAAAAATGAAAAGAAACTTCTCCATCCCCCTCTATCACTAAGAGTGATAAAGGGAGGGAGAGAAATAAATTGTTCTATTCCATACTTCCCTTCTTAGACTCCCTCAAATGACCAAAATTCCCTAAGGCTTAATTATTTAAAATCTTTCAACCCCTAATGAGTTTGTTTCTTTGAAATCAAAGAAAGGTGTTTCACATGAACGAAAGCAATCAACAGGTCTTAATTGTCACATTCGCTGTTAACATATTAACAACTGTTTTATGCATTTTGCTTTTTTTAGGAATACATCAAGTGTAAGGTGAATTGACCCCTCAACAATCACACAAATATGAACCACAGCTACAGTCACAGAGACAAAGAGAGAACAGAGTGAGAAACAGACATAGAGAGAGGCAGAAACAGACACACACATACAGAGAGCATGTGTGTGTGTGTGTGTGTGTGTGTGAGAGAGAGAGAGAGAGAAAGAGAGAGAGAGAGAGACAGACAGACAGAAAGAGAGACAGAGACAAACAGAAACAGAGACAGAGAGGGGGGGAGGGAGGGAACAGGGAGAAAATAGAAAGAAAAAGAAATTAAAAAGAAATCCTTAAATTGTAAGACAATCTTTTTTGTTTTGATCTCATGGTATAAAATAATTCCTCTTGGTATTTTTTTTTTCACTGAGGCAATTGCAGTTAACTGACCAGCTAGGAAGTGTTAAGTGTCTGAGGTCAAATTTGAACTCAAGTCCTCCTGACTTCAGGACTGGTGCTCTCTCTACTGTGTCACCTAGCTGCCCCCATTTTGGTATTTTTAAGAGAAAAAAAAAACAAAGAAGAGAAAGTTTCTTTGCATTGAAAAAGTAGTAGAAAGATAGCAGCGAGGTTGTCTTCCTCCAACCTCCCTTGGTCCTCTCCCCCTCATTTCCACTTCTGTGTGGAAAAGCATGTGCCCCTTATCAATGGCCTCCATGTGTTCTCCAACTGAGGCCAGTTTTGAATACAGAATATCATCTGTAAATTGATTGCCTAGTAGGCAGTTTGGGAATATCAGTGTGGGAGACCACTGGGCATGACATTAGAAGGCCCCTGTTTTTTTTTTTTGTTTGTTTGTTTGTTTTTTTTTTATTTTCTTAAAAAGAGAGGAGGGAGAAGAGAAGGAGGAGGAGGAGAGAGGGAGGAAAGGAGGAAGGGAGAGAGAGAGAGAGAGAGAGAGAGAGAGAGAGAGAGAGAGAGAGAGAAGAGAGAGAGAGAGAGAGAAGGAGGGAGGGGGAGAAGGAGAGGGCGGGAGGGAGAGGGAGAGGAAGAAAGGAGAAGGGGAAGGGAGGGAGGGAGGGAGGGAGGGAGAGGGAGAGGGGAAAATGGGGAAAGAAAAATGAAAGGAGAGGGAGGGAGGAGGAAAGATGAAGAGAGGGAAAGAGAGGGAGAGAGAGAGATGTTTTCCTTACTATACTGTACAGTGACTCAAAGTGGAAGCTCCTGAAGCATGTGACTTATCTATGTATCTTTTTCATTGCTTATTGGAGACAGATGAGATTTTTAAATATCATGTATACTAAGTATCTCAAATTATAAGTGAGAAAACTATGTCCCCATAGAGCTTATGGGATTCCCCCAAAGTCATACAAATAGTAAAGATTTTTTTTTTTTTGGTTTGTTTATTTGTTTTTCTATAAAGGCAGGATTTGAAAACAAGTTCTTTGACTCAAGTCAGCTCTCTTGTGGTAACTGTACCACATTTTCTCTAAGAGCTTGTCCTAGGTCATACACAAGCAATTCAGTGGCACTGGAAGGGGTTCATGTCAGGTCCTCTCACACCAAAACCAGTGTTCTGGTAATCCCAGAAGAAGCCTCTAAAATTCATCATGTTCTGTAATTGTTCAGCAGTTTTGCTCATTTCTGACTCTTTGTGACCCCATTTTAGGGTTAAGCGACTTATTCAGGGTCACAAAACTAGTAAGTGATAACTCTGGGGGATTCGTTTTCCTCATTTTAGGTCTGGCATTCTTTCAATGAGTTGGTTGGTTCCTCCAAGGACCCTTGCAGCTAAAACCCTATTCTGTTATTTTAGAAGCAACAGAGAGAAAACTATTCTTCTCTCATCTATGTAACACTGGCTCTTTTCTTAAAAATCCACCGGCCATCTTTCCAGTTAAGTGCATTCAGCACCAGGCAAATGGCTCCTGGGGAATGTGCCTCTTCAGTTAGATGTTAAACCAAATTGTCTTGAACTCCCCAAATGATTTTGTGAACCACTGGAGTGAAGCTTTCCAATTCTGTTCCATTGGAAGCCACCCCGCCAGCTAGTGGGGAGAGGGTGAATCCATTACCCATGGCCTAGCCTATAATTATCCTTCTCTAATACCTAGGGCTGTTTTGTTGACCAAATGGTCCAGTGGGTTTCAGGAGAACATCAATAGGACCAAACAGCCTGGCCACCCTGGCTGCCCGGACTCTACAGAATTTAATCAAAACATTGATCTCCTCCATTTAGGACAGCCTGTCTATTACAGTGAGATATTGAACTCCTGTCAACTGTCACCTTGCTGAGTTGGACTACTGGAGCATAAGTGCAGAAAAGCTTTGCAGATGAGAGGGTGACAGATGCTACCCCTCTGGGGGCTGACCTGGAACCCATTTAGATGAATTTCATAAGTTATCTCAATTGACCATCCTCAACAGACATGTTTTTACTACCCAGGGACTTAGCAATCATACTCCTCAACCCCCTTAAACAGAAAAACAACAAATTCTAGGAGATTTAAATGGTTTCAAGCATTATGTAAACATTGGTACTCCATCCTAAGCTTATGTCCTGCTAGTGATATGAAATAATGGACGGCACACTAAACTTAGACATGAAACAATGGTTTCTTTAGTTTATCCACCTCCCACATCTGACCTTGAAAAGATCTTCCTGCATGTTTTTTTTTTTTTCCATTTAAGAATAAGGGATAATAGTACATCTATTACAGATTTCTTCAATAGTCCATAGAAATCCCATTTTAACATGACTATAATTCGTATTTATCAAAGGCAGAATCCATGATTTTTAGTCAGAAAAACTATGACTGTAAAGTCAATATTTATTCTTCCTGGACTTAAGTTTTCTCATTTTTAAAATGGGGGGAGGGTGAATCTGATGATGTCTAACATCTCTTCTAACTCTAAATCATATGGATGAGTATTGGAAATCAACAATGATTGAACTAGCCTTGGGTGTTTTATTAACTAACTGGGTGATTTTGAGCTACTTATTTAAAATTCCATATCTAATAATAAAAAGTTATCATTTATACAGGTCTTTAAGTTGTGTAAAGCATTTTACATGGGATAACATTTGAATGTTGAACAACCCGTTTTTATAGGGATTATTGTTATATCCATTTTACAGATGAAGAAACTGAGACCTACCTAGGTTAAGTGACTTGCATGAGATCACACAACTAGTAAATTTCTAAGGCTTAGTGGCTTCTGTTTCTAGACACAGTGAATCACCTAGATGCTTCTAAAGAACCCTAACCTCTTGGGCTTGACACATGAAAGAAGTAAAGCATGAACTTCTCTTGGAATGATTCCTGACATTTAGGAGTAAGTTTTTCAAAGGAAAATGTTATGATGAATTCATTAATTGCTTAGAAGATTGAGAAGGCCAATTAATCCTTTGATATTATTTTCAAGGAGTGAAACCTCTTCCCAATGTCCAGAAGAGCAAAAATTCAATTATAAACCAAATGCAATTGTGAGATGTTTGATATGCCTCCAAAATTACAACATCATCCCAAGATCTAACAAACATTATCATTTTCCAAGTTACTTTTGAGTACACAATTCCCAAAATACATAGAGTTACAAAGTCCAGCTTCATTAAAATAAAGGTATAAGTGCATGTACAAATACACATGCTTATCTATTTGTTTATATTCACATGCCACAGGTTCACAATCTTTTTCCTAAAGCCTAATACAGACTGGACTGTCATCTCTTTAAATGAACATGTATCATTCTTTCTTGAATCATGTTTCATTTTTTTACTGGCTATAAGTTGAATAAATTATCAGAATGTAATGACTTTAACAAACCCTCTAAAGCCCTGAAATATTATGAGGGAAAGAGGGATCCAAGATCCATATTACACATCTAGTATGGCTTTGGCTGTATACAGCTGGTGCAGAAGTTACGTGTCAAAATAGCTAAAGCACTAGACCTAGAAATAGCTTCATTTAAATCCCATTTTACACTTATTAATGAGGTAAACATTTGGCAGCTAATCATAACTTCTGTAAGTTTCATTTTCCTCAACTGAATTGGGGATAATACCTGCTTTGCAAAATGTTGCCATGAAGGATTTCAAATGCTGAACATTATTGAATTATACAGACAGATGTTAAGTGTTTCCTATGGGTAAGGCATGTCAGTAGGTACCAGTGATAAAAGAAAATTGAAGCAATCTCTGAATCAAGAATCTTTTATTGTAGATGAGGGACATGAAGAGAATACAACTGGTGATATTGGATTTGGAGTCAATGGGTATGAATCTGGTTTCAAATCCCCCCTGTGACACTTACTACCATGAATGACTGTGGGCAAATTTCTTAATCTCTCAGCCTCAGTTCTCTCATCTATAAAATGAGAGGATTGATTTATATGACTTCTAAAGCCATTTCAAGTTCCAAGTATATGGATCTTTAAAAGGCAAATTATATATAATCATACACACTAATTTTAAGAAGGGGAAAGTGGGGACAATGGCAGGACCCAGTAAAGGTCTTAAATCAGAAGAGTATCAAAAAGTGTGATTGAAACAAGTAGGGGATTCTATAATATATAAAACAGAATAGAAAAATAAAACAGAAAAGGGCACAATAGTAGTTTTCATTGTTATGGAGTTCTCAGCATAGATAGGTAAAAATATGGATTATATGAGCATAGATTTACAATTGAGACTTTAGAGATCATTGAACCTAACTCCTTTGTTTTACAGAGTAGGAAACTGAGTCAGAGATAAAAATGGATAATTTCTCTATTAGAGAACATAGGAAAAGTATAAAGAACTGATGGTTGAAATTTGGAGAATGACCCAAGTTAGATTATGGAAAAATGAAAGAAATCCAGAAAGAGGAGTACTGTAGGAGTAGTAGGAATCCAGGGAATAGAATCCTTTTTATAATTCTACCAAATCCTAGTTCACTAATTTTTGGCTTAGACATTTGCCAGTTCTCAACAGCTGCAGCAATAGAAGGTGGAAGGGGAAGCTGCTTATAAAATATGAGATAGGAGGAAGAGGAGTTCGATCTTATATCTGATACTTTAATTCAAGTCTGAAAGTCAGGAGGAGCAGGGAAACAGACTGCTGTCAGGCCGTGAGTGACTGATAACATCCTAATTCTCTGGAGGGGAGATAGGCAAAGAAAACTAAAGCCGGAGCTATATCCAAAAGTTGAGTCAACAACATTTATCAAGGAGAAAGGAGGTAGTGATTTTTCTCATTCAAAGAGAGATTTTTCCTGGGGCCAAGAGACAGCCTAAATGGAAATCCACTAAGTATAGGTCTTGCATGTTGGATTATTTTGTCTAAATTTTCTATGCATTGCAGTTGTAGAACCTTGACGCTTCTTTGAATGGACAAGTTAATTCTTTGGAAACTGGCACATAATCCATGTGTAGGCTCATCCCCAAACGCAAGGACCTAACTGTCAGTTACTGGCACACATTGTTAAGTGTGGTGCTGGAGAGACAGAGGGAGAAGGAGAGGGAAAGGGAGGGACAGAGCAAACTAAGAAAATGTCAGAATGATTGAATGGCTAAAGTAAAATCCATTTGACAGTGATGATAAATTTCCTTTACTACAGCTGAAGCCAAGATAGTTAACTGTAACACATCCAGATCAATTGAATTAATTTTCTTAACTAGTCCTAAATCCACTTAAAAGTCAAGTCGTGGGCATGTCTGCTTCAGGAATGATGAAAAACGATTTCTAGAGGCAGATACCAATATTTATTGGATAGTTGCTAAAAAGTCTCTCCAAATTATCAAGCAGACTGGGATAAAAGCTCACAGATCTAATCAGTTGGTTTCCATCACTTGTTGCTTTTTTAATTTCCTCTCTCATTGGAAAGCCCATCATGTCATCCACAACATCATTGTCTCTATGGCTATATACGCACTGTGAGAGGGCTTCAGGATTGTGGTGAGTGTGGCTGAAATAATAAGGAAAAAAGGTGACCCCTTCCAAGTGTAGATTTGAAAGTGTCCCAGAAGATGGATACTGTACAAGATGATATGTCAGTGGTAGGAATAAACCAAAAAAGAGGGGTGTTAATTGCCTCCCATTCATTTGAATATAGTCCAAGGAGAAAATACAATGGTTAAAATAAAAATTTAAAGATGTTCCTGATGCTTCTAGGTAACTTCTCATTAATTAGAGATTATAATATTTTTAATTGGGTGAGCTGACGCGAATGTGGGGACAGGTGGTTGGCAAGTATATTTCCCTCCCCCAACAATAGCAGCATCTTGGATGTGACTGTCACATTTTAAAATTCTAGTATCTAGTCACCTTGACCTGAAAGTTCTATCAGTTAAACAAGGCCAGAGAAAAGAATAAGAAAATCAGATCTCTGATTTTGATGACTGAAAGGTAGACCCACTAGCCCCTTGTTTAAGATCCAAGATCTTCATGGAGAGGAAAAAAGAGAGAGTAAGGGTTTAGTAGCTATAACCTACTAATAAGAGTGAGAAACAATTCATCTCTCATTTTTTTCAGTAGCAACTTAGTGATCAAAGGGTAACATGAATCAACCAAAAAGCCTTTATTAAGCATTTGCTGAGGATCATTGACACAAAGAAAAACAAACAAATAAAAAAGAGTTCCTACCTTCAAGAAGCTTACATTCTAATGATAGGGACAACCATACTGATAGATTATAAAAACTTCCTTTAATTCAGCAGTCTCATTGTTGTGTGTGTGTGTGTGTGTGTGTGTGTGTGAGAGAGAGAGAGAGAGAGAGAGAGAGAGAGAGAGAGAGAGAGAGATTGCACATGCACCTATAAATGCCTCATGTAGGCATGTGTCTACATCCATATTTACATTTCTGTGGATCTATACATGCACTCATATACACAAAATATTTATAAAGTAATTTGGGGATATGAAAAGAAAATATAGCTCATGGAAATCAAGAAATGCCTTATGTAGGTACTAATATTTGAGAGGAAATATGAAGGATATTAACAATTATAATATTTGCTGAAGTCTTTGTGTCAAACTTTTTTTCTGATAGGAAAAAACAAAGTGAGATTGTTGCTCATCAGTTGAAAAATAGCTAAGGAAACTACAGTATATGAATATAAGTAAGGGAATATTTTCCTACTTAAAATACTAAATATAAGAAATTCAGAGAAATGTAGAATATGTATAATGTTGCTGGACACTGAAAATGGAACCAAGAGGATAATATTCACAGGGACCATAATCATTTCAATGCAAACAAAACTAAGAGACATCAGAATTCACGTTAAACCCAGAGAACAGTCTCAGTGCCAGAAGGCTGATGTGATGAAACACACTTCTGGCCTCTTGGTAGAGAGGGCAGAATGTTTTATATCACATCAGATGGAATAACTGTAGAAATTTATCTTCTTGAATTATTCCTTTTTGTTGCAAGGGATGGTTGGAGAAAGGGGATTGAGAAATGATAGTGATATTTTTTAAAAATCACTAAAACATTACCTGCAAAATGGATGAGGGAAACAGAAACAACTTGGTTTCTAAAAGTCAAATGGTTGTCCATTCTAGGTGATGAATTATTTTTCCATGAAAATCTGTAACAACAACAAAATACAATAAAACAAAATATATATACTTTCTTCTCATTGTTCAATTGTTTCAGTCATGGCTGACTCTTTGCGACCCCATCTGTAATTTTCTTGGCAAAAATACTTGAGTGATTTACATTTTTTTTTCTCCAGCTCATTTTACAAATGAGGAAATTGAGGCAAACAGGGTTACGTGATTTGTCCAGGGTCACACAGCTAGTAAATGTCTGAGACCAGATTTTAACTCAGAAAGACTACTCTTCCTGACTCCAGGCCTGGAATTCTATTCACTATGGCACCTTGCTACTATGTTTCCTCTCAACTTCTTCTCCTCACCTCCCTGTTACCATAAAGGGTAACCCCATTCTCCCAGTCACTCAGGATCACAGCTTAGTCTTTACCCTCAATTTCTCACTGTCACCAAACATAGCCACACTGCCACCAAAATCCTGTCATTTCTATCTTCATAATGTTTCTCTTTTACACCCTTTGTTCTCCTGTAACACTGCCACCACACTGGCACAGTCTATTGCCATTGTCTCTTTTTTAGTCTGTCTACCTCATAACTTCAGACAATGGTTCTGAATTCATGGATCAGACACCTGAGAGATAAGGGGTGGTGGAACTTCTTAAATAACAGAGGTTTAGACCTGGGAGGAACTTCAGAGTCCATGGAGTCGTAGCCTCTTGTTTTGCAGATAAAGACACCGAGACCTTTGGAAGTACACTAACTTCCCCAAGAACACACAGATAATAAGTGATATAGTTGGGAATTTAATTGCTGTCGATGGCAATAAACAGATTAATAAATAATATAGTTTGCATCATGTCTATCTCCTCCATACCAGAAACTTGAATTTCAGTTCAGGTGTTCTTTTTTTTGGATATCAGAGGAAAGTTCCAAAATTCCATACCACATCTCAGTCACCTTATCCTTTCTTGTTCCTCTTCATATGCTTTCTTCACTGATTAGAATGTAAAAGTTTTGATAATAGAAACTGTTGAGTAATTATATTTTCATCTGCAATGCGTGATATAGTACATGGCACCTAATAATCAATAAATGCTTTTCTATCCACCCTTCTATCCATCATCTATCTATACATACATTCACACATGCATTCATTCATACATACATGTTTATAATTAGCTAGGTGACACAATACAAACAATCCTGGACTTGGAGTCAGGAAGATCTAAATTTGAATAGCGCCTCAAACATTTACTAACTCAGTGACACTAGACTAGAATGTCTCAGTGTCTTTTTTTTTTTTAATTTTTTATTTAATAATTACATTATATTGACACTCGTTTGTGTTCCGATTTTTTTTCCCCTCCCTCCCTTCACCCCCTCCCCTAGATGGCAAGCAGTCCTTTATATTTTGGATATGTTGCAGTATATCCTAGATACAATATATGTTTGCAGAACCGAACAGTTCTCTTGTTGCGTAGGGAGAATTGGATTCAGAAGGTATAAATAATCCGGGAAGAAAAACAAAAATGCAGATAGTTTACATTCGTTTCCCAGTGTTCTTTCTTTGGGTGTAGCTGCTTTTGTCCGTCATTTATCAATTGAAACTCAGGTCTCTTTGTCAAAGAAATCCACTTCCATCAAAATATGTCCTCATACAATATCATTGTCGAAGTGTATAATGATCTCCTGGTTCTGCTCATTTCACTTAGCATCAGTTCATGTAAGTCTCGCCAGTCCTCTCTGTATTCATCCTGCTGGTCATTTCTTACAGAACAATAATATTCCATAGCATTCATATACCACAATTTACCCAGCCATTCTCCAATTGATGGGCATCCATTCATTTTCCAGTTTCTAGCCACTACAAACAGGGCTGCTACAAACATTTTGGCACATACAGGTCCCTTTCCCTTCTTTAGTATTTCTTTGGGATATAAGCCCAATAGAAACACTGCTGGATCAAAGGGTATGCACAATTTGATAATTTTTTGGGCATAATTCCAGATTGCTCTCCAGAATGGTTGGATTCGTTCACAACTCCACCAACAATGCATTAGTGTCCCAGTTTTCCCGCATCCCCTCCAACATTCATCATTATTTTTTCCTGTCATCTTAGCCAATCTGACAGGTGTGTAGTGGTATCTCAGAGTTGTCTTAATTTGCATTTCTCTGATCAATAATGATTTGGAACACTCTTTCATATGAGTGGTAATAGTTTCAATCTCATCCTCTGAAAATTGTCTGTTCATATCCTTTGACCATTTATCAATTGGAGAATGGCTTGATTTCTTATAAATTTGAGTCAGTTCTCTATATATTTTGGAAATGAGGCCTTTATCAGAACCTTTAACTGTGAAAATGTTTTCCCAGTTTGTTGCTTCCCTTCTAATCTTGTTTGCATTAGTTTTATTTGTACAAAGGCTTTTTAATTTGATGTAATCGAAATTTTCTATTCTGTGATCAGTAATGGTCTCTAGTTCATCTTTGGTCACAAATTTCTTTCTCCTCCACAAGTCTGAGAGATAAACTATTCTATGTTCCTCTAATTTATTTATAATCTCGTTCTTTATGCCTAGGTCATGGACCCATTTTGATCTTATCTTGGTATATGGTGTTAAGTGTGGGTCCATGCCTAATTTCTGCCATACTACTTTCCAATTATCCCAGCAGTTTTTATCAAATAATGAATTCTTTTCCCAGAAGTTAGGGGCTTTGGGTTTGTCAAACACTAGATTGCTATAATTGACTATTCTGTCTTGTGAGCCTAGCCTTTTCCACTGATCCACTAATCTATTTCTTAGCCAATACCAAATGGTTTTGGTGACTGCTGCTTTATAATATAATTTTAGATCAGGTACAGCTAGGCCACCTTCATTTGATTTTTTTTTCATTAATTCCCTTGAGATTCTCGACTTTTTATTGTTCCATATGAATTTTGTTGTTATTTTTTCTAGATCAATAAAATATTTTCTTGGAAGTCTGATTGGTATAGCACTAAATAAATAGATTAGTTTAGGGAGTATTGTCATCTTTATTATGTTCGCTCGGCCGATCCAAGAGCACTTAATATTTTTCCAATTATTTAAGTCTGACTTTATTTCTGTGGAGACTTTTTTATAATTTTGCTCATATAATTCCTGACTTTCCTTTGGTAGATAGATTCCCAAATATTTTATGGTATCAACAGTTATTCTGAATGGAATTTCTCTTTGTATCTCTTGCTGTTGGGTTTTGTTGGTGATGTATAAAAATGCTGAGGATTTATGGGGATTTATTTTGTAGCCAGCTACTTTGCTAAAATTATGAATTATTTCCAATAGCTTTTTGGTAGAATCTCTGGGGTTCTCTAGGTATACCATCATATCATCTGCAAAGAGTGATAGTTTGGTTTCCTCATTGCCTACTCTAATTCCTTTTATATCTTTCTCGACTCTTATTGCCGAGGCTAGTGTTTCTAATACGATATTAAATAATAATGGTGATAGTGGGCAACCTTGCTTCACTCCAGATCTTACTGGGAAAGGTTCCAGTTTTTCCCCATTGCATATGATGCTTACTGATGGTTTTAAGTATATGCTCCTGACTATTTTAAGGAAAAGTCCATTTATTCCTATGCTCTCAAGTGTTTTTATTAGGAATGGATGTTGGATTTTATCAAATGCTTTTTCTGCATCTATTGAGATGATCATGTGGTTTTTGTTTGTTTGGTTATTGATATAGTCAATTATGCTAATAGTTTTCCTAATATTGAACCAGCCCTGCATTCCTGGTATAAATCCTACTTGGTCATAGTGTATTATCCTGGTGACAATTTTCTGTAATCTTTTTGCTAATATTTTATTTAAGATTTTAGCATCAATATTCATTAGGGAGATTGGTCTATAATTTTCTTTCTCTGTTTTCAGCCTACCTGGTTTAGGTATCAGTGTCTCAGTGTCTTAATCTGTAATGTGAGGGTAATAAAAGTATGTATATCCCAGAAAGAATCAAATCATTTAGCACATGTAAAGCACCTTGCTAACCTGAAAGCGGTATATAGATTATCACCATCACCACCATCATCATTGTCATCACTATTAATTTTAACTTTATCATTTTGTGTCACTGCCTTCATTGTATGTTTTGATTATCGTGAGTTTTCTTAATCAACAAATATTAATAATGAGAAAATTTCAGATGTAGAGGAGAAGCCACTTTAATTTTTTTTGATACGTTTGGTTTATTTTTGTAACCCTTTATATTTTATGCATTTACAAAACATAGGTTTAACCAGACTGACCAATAATTCTCAGCTTAAAGGGCTCTGAAACACAAAATGCATTGTGCCATATGAGGATCTGTTGGAAAAATTGGTGATACAGTAACAAGACTACGCAATGATCAACTCGGATGTATATTCCTCACCCCACCCCCCAACAGTGAGGTGATTCAGACTAGCTCCAATGGTCTTATGATGGAAAGAGCCATCCACACCCAGAGAGAGGACCATGGGGACTGAGTGTGGCTCACAACATAACACCTTCACCTTTTCTTGTTGTTGCCTGCCTCCATCAAGAAGAGCCATTTTAACAATTCTTCCTTATGTTGGAAGAGATTGTCAAGGGCTGGTATAGAGTCAAATCCAAGGATGGGGACTAAGAGATGATATTATGGTCCAAATCACTTTCTCTTTTGCTCTAGGCTTAAAAGGAGGTAGAAAATCAGAATATTCATCTCTCAGACACTAACTAACTGGGCTTACTCATTCATCAACCACCTGGACCAGTTTAACTTGGCTCATAAATAAGAGGCTGATTTGGGATTTTTTCTAATTCAGATGAAGATGATTTTCCAATGAAGCTCCCCTGAACCAGGGGCACAGGCAAAGCAACCAACTCCATTCCAGGACAGAAGGTAAGGTCTATCAAGGTGCTTAGCTCTAAGCAAAACACACTAGAGAGATGTAGGGCAGAACACCAGAGACTGAACTGTGTATAGGAGTAATGAAAAAAATCTACATTGCCTCCAGGCAGCCTAATATCCAATACTATTACAACTAGAAGAGATCTGACATGCTGGTAGATGGGGATGGAAGTAAGGATCGGGTTGATGAATTTAAAAAAAAAAATGGTTGTTCATTATATTTTGTCTAAGCATCCAGGCATGTCGTAGGTAGAAAGGTGGAATTTGAGTCAGTAAAACATGAGTTTAAATTTGACCTGAGACACTTAGTAACTTGGTGACCCTGGAGAAGTTATGAAAGTGGTGCCTACCTCAGTTTCCTTATTTTTAAAATTGATACATCCCAAAGATGATGTAAGAATAAAATGTGATGATACTTATAAAGTGTTGTGCAAAACTTTTAGTACTATATAGACGTTGGCTATAGTTTCTCTGATAATGCATCCCTATTTTTATCTGCATTACAGACTGTGCTCTGCTACCTAACAGCATAGGTCATTCCCCTATTCTTGGAATTCAAGTGGTCTTTAGTATTAAGTTCAAACTTCTAAGATTTGCATTTAAAATCCTTTAAACCTAGCCTCTATCATTCCAACCATACTGCCTTCTATTCACTCTGGAGTCCAGCATACAGGCTTTCCTGCCTTACACACACACAATATGCCTACCTTTTCACCTCCTGTTTTGCTTATACCCTGAATCCACTTCCTCCTAACTTAAAACTCTTAAATTCCTAGTTTTCTTCAAATTCCTTTTCCAATACCACTTCCTATAAGAAGTCTTTCCTTATCCCTGAGGATTATGCCTTATTCTACAAAAACTACCTTGCACTTGCTTATTTAATTTTGCAAATAGGTATATGTGAAAGTGAAAGATAATAGGCTCCTTGAGAGCAAGACCTTCTTTTGTGTATTTGTATTTCCAGCATCTATTACAATGCCTTGTTGAGAATTTAATAAATATTGATCCAGAGACAACATACTAAAATTTATGTGATGCAGTCTAAGCAGTGACTAGAGAAAATTTTAATATTTCTAGATGCTTACATGTATAAAATAGAACAAAAGAAGATAAATGAACTGGACATACAACTAAAAAAGCTAGAAAAAGAACAAAGTAAAAACCCCAATTAAATACCAAATAAGAAATCCTGAAAATCAAAGAAGAGAATAATAAAGTTGAAAGTAGGAAAACTAGTGAACTAAAAAACAAAGTAAAAAATTGGTTTTATGAAAAAAAAAGATAAGCCTTTGGTTATTTTAATTAGAAAGAGGAATGAAAAACAAATTGCCAGTATCAAAAATGGAAAAAAAAGTGAACTTACTACCAATGAAGAGGAAATTAAAGCAAATATTAGGAGCTATTTGGCCAATAAATGTGACAATCTAAGTCAAATGGATTTATATCCATACAAAAATGTTGATTGCCTACATTAACAGAGAAGGTAATAAATTATTTAAATAGTCCCATTTTAGAAAAAGAAAACTGAACAAGCAATTCATGAACTTCCTAATTAAAAAATATCACCAAGGCCAAATGGATTTACATGTGAATTCCCGCCAAGTATTTTTTTTGGGGGAAGGCAATTGGGATTGTGAGGGATGTAGAAGACCCTTACCCAAAATGACTACTCAGAGATCCCTCAGTAGAAGGCAGAAAAGTTGTTTATTGAAAAACTTCCAGAGGATGAGCTGTCCCATCGCAAGATAAGCTCGAGGTAGGAGGGCTAAAGAAGTAGTAAAGATACATAGCTTTTATACAAGAAATTACATCACAAGTAAGAGAGCATTGAGAAGGGGAGGGGGAGGCATCTAATTGGTTGTTGCTATTTGGGGAGATTGGAACGGAAGGTTTCTGTTTCCCTGAAATCTCCTGATTTCTGGGAAATAAAGTCAGGCGTTCAGGCTTAATCAAGCAGACAGTGGTCCAGCTAATAGACTAAATATTGATAAATGTCAAATACCAATAAATGTCATCAGTTCAGGTTAAGTAAATATGTTTCTAGCTGGCCAAGGCTCAAATAGATATGAGCCTGCACATATTATACAGGTCATAGGGGAGACACAGAAATAATAAAATACAGAAAAAGAATTCATACATCCCTGTAAGTTCTTCACCTTATCTATTCCCCACAGCTCCCCCCTTCTAACATGTAAATGATTTTTATCATATTTCTATGAAGAACTTACACACTGTTCAAAATCAGTTAGTATATCTATATATACATTGTTTATCAAGTTCACAATCAAGATCATCCCTCTTTAATACATTCCAGTCTTTTCTCTGAAGAATCATCATTTTAATAGCATTTTCTGTATGCAATATTTTGATAAGGACCACTGAACTATTCTGGTTACTAATGTAATTATACAGGATAGACATAGCAGCAACAGGATAATACCATTGACTGCAATAAGTTCATACCATAAAAATTGCTTCCACCAACTATCTTAGAAACAGTTATCACAGAACAGATTGGCATTTGGCAAACATAAAAATACAAAGATAAATAAAGATGACAATCTAGGGAAACTGAGGCACAACATTACACACTCTTCTTCTGAATATTTGAATTATTGAATTACCTCCCCAAGATATCTGGGAGGTCTCAGCACCATAATTTTGACCAATCCAATGTGAGGCAAATAAGTCAAAATGAAACTAGAAAATGCAAGGACTTATAGCAAGAGCAAGTCTCTTCCTGACAACCCCAGAGTTATCAGCAGTACAAAAGCCCTCATCTCAGCCAGAGAATCCAGTTTGAGATGGACAGTTCACTGTGTTAGGTGGTCTGCAGTCATTTGTGCACTTAACTCAGCTTCTGCTTATAAAGGAAGTAGCAAGGCTCGAGACAGTCATGCTGCCCATTCAGAGGGGCAACCCACTCTAGGGGAGAAGGGTGAGGCTTAGAGTAGCTCCACCTGTCCCCACCCAGGGGGACAGACAGGGCTGCTACTGGAATACAGATTTCTGAGCAGAGCTATCAGAGCATGCACAGTTAGAACATGAAGGCAGGCAAACCCCAAACTTTAGAGGCTTGATCTCAAAAGGGCAATGTTATTAAAAATGCTGAGGTACCAGTTAAGAAACTGGGGTTACAGGGCTGGTGATTGCCAGTCCCAAGACAAATGTCTTTATCTTAGAGATTTCTTTAAAACAGAATAGTTCCCAAAACTGAGTCTGCCAGGGCAATTCCACAGAATAAGGGGTTTCAAAGCTAAAACATAGTAAAAACAAAAAGGATTGTTTAAGGACTTCCAATTCAATCTGAACTGGTGGTATAGGGGGTGGGGCAGAAGTACATAAGGCAAAAGTGAAAGAAAACTAAGGGTTCCCACTCTTTTAGGTATTTTGAGAAAAATCCACCAGTTTCCCTAGTTCCCTATCTCTTCCTCTCCTTTTTTTTCCTCATGGAAAGGAATCATCCAAAAAAAAAATAATAATAATAAATAGTCAAATTACCATCCACATATAAATCCCAAGAGTGAATTAAAGTTCCTACATACATAACAGTCTAGTACAGGAGGAGTTTCCTAAAATCAATCAAATCAAATCAAATCAAATCAAATACCTTAAACAATTACATATTCTGAAGTGAACATAGATATTATAAACATATTATAACTTCCTTAACAGCAATAGTTACTATTTTTAATAATTTCCATCCCAAATCTTAAACACACAGTAATGTTTGCATTTTTTTTCTAACTCTAGTAATAGAGTTGTAATTTTAACAATAATTCATCAACCACTTTCCCACTTCCCCCATATCAGTCCAAATTACATCAGGAGCACTGGCGATGGTCTCGATCTTAGCTGCTTCAGGCTGAGAAATGGGCGAAGGTGCTCAATTCATGCAGGGGTGTGGGTGTGGTGTCAATCTAAGCTTCAGATGGGCCGATCCATGTCTCAGAAGAGATTCAATAATCTGTAATTTGACCAAAATCTAGAACAACAAAAAACTAAATCTAACAAAGTTAGAACAGTCTGGACCTGCAATAACATGTGGGGAGGCCAGTATAGATTGGCCAGCAGTTCCTGTGTGAAGGAATAAGCTTGCTTCACAGGATAGGCAGACAGCTATAGTTCCAATAAATAGCAGTTAGGTTTCACAGACCATTGTAAATTGTCCTCTTATCATTAAAAAAAAAAAACATTTTAAAAATAAAACACAAATATCCAGTAACAGACAGATGACCAGGCTAAATACTTATTTGCCTAAGTATTTAGGATATAATGATTACATATAACCAGATTGGAAACAGCAAGGTATGACATATTTGAATTACATTAACAGTTCTTATTAACTATTGTTCTGATCATAGAAATCAATCACAGGAGGAAAAATGCAAGAACATAACTATAACATAATATAAGCAGTTAAAACTCAATCTTCAGCACATCAAAGAGTGGAGCTTTAAAACTCCCAAATAGCATTAATTACAAGCCCAAAGAATTTCATCTCCAAAGTTTCAGATAAATCCCAAACAGTTATTTACCATGACCTTATATCAGTAACAGTAAGAAATTTATCCCAGAAAATTCACACAATTCTTACATACCCAAGTAGATATTACATCTTGAATAAATTTAATATTATACCAATCATTTTGCTTTTAAAATACCCAATATACAGAAAAATCCCAAACTACATATGGTTCACAACAAAAACATTTTCAAAAGGAAGAAAGCAAAAACTATTATCCTTGAAGTCCCATTTCAGATAATTGGCATCAATACAGTTAATTAAAACTTCCTATTTTCACATAAAAAGAATCTGAAAAGTTCTTGAAAACATCAATTAAACTTTTTGAAATAACCCTTTCAAACTATATACCACATTTCTGATCATATTCTTTAATATTCATAACCATTATGTATCTAAAGAAACAAATATTCAATCAATTAACATCTTGTAAGAGCAATTTGTCTCTTTAAATAACCATTTGTTTTCTTCAGCCAAAGGAACCAAGCGGCTGCCGCTTTCTACTGCTGCTCGCTTGCTCTCCTCCCACAAAAACATCCCTTCTCACAGCCATCTCTCTGTGACTACCCTTTCCAACCAGTTCCTTCTTTTTCCCACTGACGACTTCTTGAAATCATTTGTTTCTACTAATCAATCCTTCTTAAATTACCTTCATTCTCCTATCCCATCTCTCTGTCTCTCTCTCTTCCCAATGCTTACTTGCTCAAAATTTATTACATACTTTAAACACTCCTAAACCAAAAATTCTTCTGACTAGATGCTCTATTTAAACTATTAATTGCTTTTGTAAATCAATCTCTTTTCCCTTGTCTTTAAATCATCTTTTTTTAAACTTTAAACTTCAAGATTCACAATTAATTTCGAATCAAATTTCATAAAACTTATAATATAGTTTACAAATTACTCAATACTTTTAAAAAGCAACATACCATTTAAGTAGGGAGATACAAACACAAGCCCCCCCTAAGGTAAGCTACTGGCATTTTGTTTAATAACCTATATTTCAATTTGAAGTCCAACCAAATAATAAAAAAAAGAAAAGTTTTTCTCTTCAGTTGTAAAGGCCACAATATTCGAAAAATTCTTAAGATTTTATACTCAGAATAAATCTAACATGTATAAGGCAACAGTAAATTATTTCCCCCAATTTTAATTTTATTTCAATTTCAAAATTATAGTACCTCTTTAAAATATAGTAAATTCCCAAAACTCTTAATCAAATATTGCAAACAATTACCCAGTTTAGTCTTCTTAAACTTTCTGTTCTCTAATTCCATGAAGGCAAATTTACTAATAATGATTTTTCTTTCTTTTCCTGCAAATTTTTTTCTTTAGAGGAAAAGTATGCCTAGTTTTCCCACAGGTCCAACAGGTCAGAATGCCCCTGTGTTCAACTATTTACCTCTCTTACTCTATATTTATTCCTCCCTTCCAATATCTGCAGTTTCTTATTTCCGATCTTAAATTTTCCAATCTTAACACACACATCAATTTAAAGTTATTTTACTTCAGTTTGTGAAATTTCCCAAAATCTACCTAGATACTTTATTCCCATGTCTTTTCTTTAGTAACCAGGAAAGAGTTAAGCACCAATCCTTCCTTTACCTTGAGAATTCTTTTCTCTGGCTGAGTCCTGATAACAGGCTCCTTGTTTACAGGAGCGATAGCCACTGTTCTTCTATTTTTCTCAAAACTTTCCAAACTTTCAATCTATGTTTTTATTTCCCCCCCTTCTTTCCCTCTTCCCGCAAAGCCACTGCCAGAGACAGAGGGAGAGAAAGAGAAAAAAAGATTTTCTTTTCTTGAGAAACCCAAAACTAGTTCCCAAATTCTAAGACCAATACATTCTGAGCCACTCTGAAAGAATTACTACTCTGAATGAATTCCAGTTCCCACAATTCAGTCTGATATTTTTCTAAGCCTGTAACACAGAGCTGAATTCTTATCTTTTATGAGCATTCTAACTTTTAACACAGAACAAAGGCAATGCAAAGCAGACATACACACAAGACATTCACAAAACTCTATTTTCACCTTTTACATACAGATTTAAGTCTGATATACCCAAATAATCCTGGGATATACATCTTCCCAGTTTTCTTCCCTTGTATATCTGGAAGTTCATTCCAGTCTTGAATTTCCTAGCTAACGTCCTGATACAAATTTTCGGACTGCTTCTATACCACCCTGGACCTGATCCAGGTGTTGGCGGAGGCCCTATGTTACCCTCACGCCCCCACAGCCACCCGAGAGCTTCCTTGGGAAAAGTCCTTTATCGTTGGGGTTAACAGCAGTCCACACCAAAAATAAATTTAAGAGGGCTAATCCCTCAGGGTCTCCCTCGACCCAGCCAATAAACCCCCAGACTTCCCAAGAGCTTTACCTCGAGAACATATGTTTCTTTTCAGGCTGCAAATGCCGGCCATCAGGACTCTACTTCTTTCAATCTTCAATTCTGCGTTCCACTGAGTATCCCTGCTTCGGGTTGTTGTCTAAGAGGGGAGGGAGGCTGCTCACCCAAAGCCAGAGACCATGGAGAAAACTACTCCGTGGGCGCCTGTCCCTGTTCGGGGTACACATAGCTATCTCCCCCAAAGATCCCATCCCGGACGAGCCCCCAACTGTGAGGGATGTAGAAGACCCTTACCCAAAATGACTACTCAGAGATCCCTCAGTAGAAGGCAGAAAAGTTGTTTATTGAAAAACCTCCAGAGGATGAGCTGTTCCATCGCAAGATAAGCTCGAGGTAGGAGGGCTAAAGAAGTAGTAAAGATACATAGCTTTTATACAAGAAATTACATCACAAGTAAGAGAGCATTGAGAAGGGGAGGGGGAGGCATCTAATTGGTTGTTGCTATTTGGGGAGATTGGAACGGAAGGTTTCTGTTTCCCTGAAATCTCCTGATTTCTGGGAAATAAAGTCAGGCGTTCAGGCTTAATCAAGCAGACAGTGGTCCAGCTAATAGACTAAATATTGATAAATGTCAAATACCAATAAATGTCATCAGTTCAGGTTAAGTAAATATGTTTCTAGCTGGCCAAGGCTCAAATAGATATGAGCCTGCACATATTATACAGGTCATAGGGGAGACACAGAAATAATAAAATACAGAAAAAGAATTCATACATCCCTGTAAGTTCTTCACCTTATCTATTCCCCACAGGATTAAGCAACTTGCCCAGAGTCACACAGCTAGTAACTGTTAAGTATCTGAGGTCAAATTTGAACTCAGGTCTTGCTAACTTAAAGACTAGTGCTCTATACCCTGCACCATCTAGCCACTGCAAGAATATATTATGACAAAGTGGTATTCATAACATAAATACAGGGGTGGTTCAATATGTGGAAAATTATTAGCATAATTGACCATATCAATAACCAAACTAACAGAAATCATATGATTGTCTCAAGAGATGCAGAAAAAGCATTGAATAAAATATGACACCCATTCCTATTAAAAACACTAGAAAGCATAGGAATAAATGATGTTTTCTCTAAAATGATCAATAGCCTCTATCTAAAAATATCAGCAAACATTATATGTAATAGGTATAAACTAGAAGCATTCCCAATAAAATCAGTGGTGAAACATGGATGCCCATTATCACCATTATTATTCAATACTGTGCTAGAAATATGCAATTATTTAGCAATAAGAAAAGAAAAAGAAATTGAAGGAAGTAGAATAGATAATGAGGAAACAAAAGTATAACTCTTTACAGATGATATGATGTGATATTTAGAGCATGTTAGAGAATTAAGAATTACTAGAAATAATAAACTTTAACAAAGTTGCAGGATGAGTTAATGATTTCAACATAAAGGATGATACTATAAGCAAGTTAGGAGAACAAGGGATAATTCTCAGATCTGAGGAGAAGGGAGGAATTTATGGCTTAAGAAGTACTAGAGAATATTGTGAATGGATCATTTTGATTACATTATATCAAAAAAGTTTATGCACAAACAAAACTAATGATGACAAGGTTGGAAAAGAAGCAGAAAGCTGTGAAAAAAAATTTACAACCAGTGTTTCTGATAAAGGCCTCATTTCTAAAATATATAAGGAATTGACTCAGATTTATAAGAATAAAGTCATTTCCCAATTGATAAATGGTCAAATGATATGAACAGAATTTTCAGATGAAAAAATTAAAGAAAAAATGCTCTAAATCACTATTGATTTAAGAAATCCAAATTAAGACAACTCTGAGTTACCACTTCACACCTCTCAGATAAGCTAAAATAACAGGGAAAGTTAATGATGCATATTGGAGAAGATATGGGAAAACTGAGGTACATGCATTTTTGGTAAAGTTGTGAATTTATCCAACCATTCTGGAGAGTGATTTTGAAGTATCCCCAAAGGGCTATCAAACTGTGCACACCTTTTGACCCAACAGTGTTTCTACTGGGTCTGTATCCCAAAGAGATCATAAAAGGGGGCAAGGACCCACATCTATAAAAATATCTGTAGCTGCTCTTTCTGTAGTGGCAAGTAACTGGAAATTGAGTGGATGCCTATCAAGTGGAAAATGACTGAATAAGTTATGGTATATAAATGTTACAGAATATTATTGTTTTATAAGAAATGATGAACAGGCTGATTTCAGAAAAGCCTGAAAAGATTTACACAATCTGTTGCTAAGTGAACTGAGCAGAACAATAGAATTATTATATACAGTCAACAATAAGATTATGTGATTGATGATTGACTGTAATGAGCTTGTCTTTTCAACAATGAGGAGTCAGGACAATTCTAATAGATTTACAATGGAAAGTGCTGTCCACATCATGAGAGAGAACTATAAAGACTGAGTGTGGATTAAAGCATAATATTTTTACCTTTTTGGTTGGTGGTGGGGTTTTTTTTTTTTTTTGCTTTTTCCACTTTCTTGTGTTTTATTTTCCCTTTTAATCTGATTGTTTTTATTTTTGCTTAACATGATGAATACAGAAATCTCTTTAGAAGAACTGCATATGTTTACCATATATCAGCTTGCTTGCTAAATTGAGGAAGGAGAAGTGGGAGGAGAGAAAAAAAATTTTGAGCAGGTGAATGTTGACAACTATCTCTGCATGTATTTGGAAAAATAAAATATCATTTTAAAAATAAATAAATATTGATTGATGGATGGATGGATGAATCAGATGACCTCCAAGTGTCATTACTAACTACCTAGTTTCTGAAATTCTTATCCATTCAAATATTGCATGATTTTTCAAAAGGCTATGGAAATGACAAGTAATATTTATATAAAAAAAAAAACAGATCTGTGTCTTATTCTCACCATACCCCCAGAGAAGAGATCTGAGTAACTAGAAAACCAGAATTCATGTTTGAAATCCAGCAGAAAATAGCAGGGATGTTTCAGTTTCTTTCTTACAAGTGACATAGCTAATTTCTGAAGACCTGTGGTTCTAGAATATCAGGCCTAAATTGTTTTTAGAATTCCTATATCAATCTTCCTTTAATTCTTCCCAACAATCCATTTTTACAATGCCACTCATTCAAATTGCATGTCATTCACCTAAACTTCCTACAGCCGGCCAAAACAACAATGGAAACATTGCAACAGGAAATAGTGGATTGAGAGAGGAACATTGTGACCAGTACTAAAATAGGAAGAGAGCTAGAGAATCACAATACTTGTAGACAAGAAAGATTGACAGGAAAAGAAGATTTTAAAAGCTGAAAGGGACCTTAAAATATAGAATTTTTGAGTGAGTTAGGAACTTAGAGATCGTAGACCAACAATTGAAGGAAAATATATTTATATCTGGAAGGATCTTTAGAGATCATCAAATCCATCCTCATTTTTCATATGAGAAAAGAGAGGCTTGCTCAGAATCACAAAGTCAGTATTTGACAAAATATTTGAGTCCATATAAGTGATATAGTGGATAGAATACTGGACCCAAGAGCTGAGTTCAAATCTAATCCCAGATACTACTATGTTACCCTGAATAAGTCACTAAATGCTATTTGTCTCAGTTATCTTACTTCTAAAATGAGCTGGAAAAGGAAATGACAAAGCACTCTAGGATCTTTGCCAAGAAAACCCCAAATGAGGACATGAAGAATCAGACATGATTAAAAACACTGATTGATGATGACTGACCAATAAATCAAGCCCACATCTTCTTGACTCCAACTTTCTCCCTTATATAAATGAAGTATCTGAGACCCAGAGAAGAAAATGAATTTTCCCATCTTTACACAAATAATAAACAGAATAAGAACCCAGAACCTATAACTTCCAATCTAGTTTTCTTATAGTGTTAGGGAAAAAAATTAAATAGTAAAGTCAGCAAAATTTGTTCTCTGTGATGAAAGATTTTTGGTATAAGATTTTCAGAAAAGAATCACATAGAAAAGCATGAAAAGGGAGAAAAGGAAAAAAGGCAATAAGCATTTATTAAAAGCCTACTTTATGTCAGATGCCTAGCAACAACCTTAGGTGGTAAGTGATGTTATCAGCTACATTTACAATTGAAAAAAAATGACCCAGACAACAGGTAAATGATGTATTTGGTCTTCCTGACTACCATACCCATTGCTCTATCTCCTGAACCACTTGGCTGCCTACCAAGGAGTAGTAGCTCAAAGAAAAATATAGGGTTTTTATGTACACAGAGAATGCCTGCTTAGTATGAAATAACTGGGGATGGTGGAGCAGAAATCAATCAAATACATATGCAGGAAAGTTATCATAGACAGTGGAGAGAATAGCCTGAGTTCAAAGCTCTCTCTGTCCTTTATCAACTGTGTAACAATGAACAAATCACTTAATCTCCCTTCCAGAAGTTGTTTCCTTTTCTATAAAATAAGATAGTTGGACTAGATGGCCTGAAATGTATCTCCCATTTCTAAATCCATCACCAAAATCTCAGTAATAATATTTGATAAGATAATGAAATAGGAGAAAGGGGTTACCTTCAGATTTGTTATCCCCAGGTTACACCAAGCTCTTGCTATTCTCCTAGTCCTATTTTCACCAGTACACTGGTAACCACTCTTACTTTCATTCTCTTTCTCTAAACTTAGGAAGTATATAGATAGGAAACCTGCTCTTCCTATCTACTGACTTCTATCCTGGTGTCTATATACATTCTCATGTCTTTCTAATTCTTTAAAAACCTTCACTTGATCAGAGCATCCCCTTTCTCTCACCCCAAACAAAATTTCTCAATCTAAATCATCTCTTCTAAGCTAATTTTTTTTTGGTAAATTTTATACTTGATGTCTACTTCCTTTCCTCTCCCTTATTTCCAAATCATCTGCCACCTGATTTCCAAGGTCACCATTCAAATGGAACCACTCCTCTTCTAACTGCCAGAACTAGTGGTCTTTTCTTGGTACTTATTCTTCTTGATTTCACCAAGGTTGGTAATTATGTTAAACTCTATCTACTAAGCTCAGCAACTTAAACTGTGCTTTGTTACTCCATGTGGGATCTTGTAAATGAATGAGTCACAAAATTATGATTTATTAGCAGTAAATATTTGATCTGTATGACTATTTTATATATCTATCTATCTGGGGTCACATAAAAATTTCTTAGATGAAAAAGGAAGGGATTTTTCCTAATGAATATCCTCTCTTTATTAGTTTATTATTATTATTATTATTATTATTATATACGCACACACACACATATATACATATATTTTATGACAAGGTTCTCTCCCCGTTTCTCATCTGTCTTACTATTTATTCCTTATCAGACTCCTTTGCTGGATCTTTACCCAAGTCTCATCCATTAAATGTGGGTGCTTCCCAACATTCTCTTCTGGGTCTTCTTCTCTTCTCCCCCTCTATGACCTCACTTAACAATCTCACATGCTCCCATGTGTTTAATCATAATCTCTTTGTGAATAATTCCCAGATCTATACATTAAGACTAACCTTTCTTCTGTGTTCCAGGCTCAAATTACCACCTTTCTCTGGGACATCTTAAATTGGATATACCATAGGTTGTACCAAACTCAATACTCCATCTGAGTACACTCTAGGGACAGATACCATAGTTGGTCTAATGTTCTATCTTCTGTATCCTGACTTTGTTGTGGCTATCTTTTAAACTTAGAATTCTCTTTCCTCTCATTTCCTTTTCTTAATTTTCCAGGATTCCACTAAAACCCAATCTAAATATTTCTTTCTCTAGTAAGTCTTTCCTCCCCCACATCCCTAACTGCCAGGGACTTCCCTTTGAGATACCTTCCACTCAGCACTGTATGTATTGTATATGTACATAGTCTTTTAATGTTATCTACTCCAAAAGGATGTGAAGCCTTTGAGAATACCCTTGAAAATATAAAAAACCCAAAGGTTTTTATACCAGTTTTTGTATCACTTAAAATCCTGAGCACTTAGCATAAACCCAGCACTTCTTAAGTGCTTCTTAAATGCTTATTGATAGGTTGGCTGAGGAAAAAGTTCCTAATAATTGGAACTATGAAAAAGTGTCGGCACTCCCAGATAATAGTAAAACTCTTGTCATTAGACATACTGAAGAGAATGCTGAGCAGTTTCATTCAGGGGATGTTGTAGAAAATATTTTTTTCTTCAGAGGGTTGGATTAATGGTTGCTAAGGTCCCTTCCAGCTGTGACATTCTGTGACATTATATCAAACAGGCTGCCCTTTACTTGGTCTATATATATAATTCTGACCTACCAGTCAGCTCCCATCCATCTGTGAATATCCTATTGCTAAGGACACAAACCTGCAGAGATGAGGAAGTGAGAATTGGTGACCCTGGTATTCTTTTCTTGTAAACTCAATGGAATATGTGATCTTTTTCAAGTATACCTGTAAATTCCTTTAACTAAACTTAAACTTAGTTTAACTTAGATTCTACTTTGTGGGAGAATGGCACATAATTAGTAAAAAAAATGTATTTAGCTGCAGTAATAGAAAATAGTAATGCCTATTAGTAGATGAGGGGCAGTCTGGTGGTATAGTAGATAGGGCACATTATGATGCATATCAGGAAGACTCATCTTTAGAAGTCCAAATTTGGTCTCAAACACTGTGTGACCCAAGTCAAATCATTTAACCCCATTTATATCAGTTTCCTCCTCTACAAAATGAAATAGAAAAGAAAATGGCAAACCACTCCAGTATCCTTTCCAAGAAAATTCCAAATGGGGTCACAAAGACTCAGACATGGGTGAAAAACAACCAAAATTAATAGGTAATAATAATAATAATAATAATAATAATAATAATAATAATAATAATAACTTTTATCACAACCAGAATATATTTTTTAAAGTTTGCAAAATCTTTATAAATATTGTTTATTTTATCCTGACATAATGCTGGGAGGCAGATGCTATTGTTGTTTCCACTGTATAGATAAGAAAGCACGTTAAGCACTTTACGTGAGATTAAATTAATCAGCCAGGGTCACATAGCTATTATGTATCTGGTGCTAGATTTGAATTCAAATCTGCCTGAATCCAGGTTCAAATCTATTCATGTTACCATGTATTTTCCTAAGCACAAGATAATCAGAAGAAAGCAAAAATAATCCCCTGCTCTCAAGGGACTCATATTAACAATGAAGAAAATAATATATAAATAATTGAGTGTGTAGGAAATTATTAGACACATGGAAACGTTGAAAGGTATACTTAGACAAGAAGAGTTTAACAAATAGGAATAACATGACATTTGCCTTGAGTGTTAAAGAATGCCAGTGATTCCTAGTGATAGAAGTGAGGAGGCAGAGCATTCAAAGTTTGGGGAGTAGACAGTATAAAGGCATAAACATGAAAGGAGCATCATGCTTTAAAAAATGCTAAATAAGCCAAGGTAGTTGAATTGTTGTCTCTGAGGAGAGGAGTACATATGAGAAGATTGGAAAGGGAAAATAGACCCAAGCAATGTAAAAATGTACATGTCAAACAAACAGGATATAACTTCAAAATAGACCTAAATATGCTTCATCCCTAAGAAATGAGCATGGGATAGAGAAGACAGAAGCACTGTCAGTATAAAAAGATTGCACTCCTCAAAGGAGCATGGTTCTCTGTATAGCACAGATAATTTTGATTATTCCAAAATTCTCCTAAGCCAAGTAGTTCTTACTTTCAGCTTTATTTTAGAATATATGTTACTTGAGGGAAAGCCTGCCATTTTACTTGCATTAATAATATTAGCTCAAAATATAGTGCCTGGAATATAATAAGCACTCAGTATTTTTGTTTGGCAAATAGTATCTGAACTGAGCCTTGGAAGAAGAAAGATATAAAGGTAAAGATGATGAGGAAAGGCTTTCCAAAAGAAGCTATAGTAAAGGATCTTATGTCCTTTAATTGTCTGTTTCTTATTTCATTTTTTAATCCTCTATTTTCATTTTTTTTATTCTTTGACTTTTGACTTCTCCCAATTAAAAGGATATTATAAGGTTAAGTTCAAAAAATATGCCCTGCCATGATCAAGCTTTATTAAACCTCTGATTTCCTTTTAGAGATCTCTTATTCTGTGTCTAAGAGTTTTTTCCCTTATAATCCATGAGAATATCATCAGCAACACACACACACACACATACACACACACACACACACACACACACACACACACACACACACACACACTTTTCACCATGTCTTTTCATCAGTTTCACTTTATATAGAATTCTAGCACCAACTCAACTTTCTTAGAGTCTGTAATTCATTATCTTTCAAGGATAAAGTAAATCTAGAAATCAGTTTATTTCATCACTTGTAAAATAGAGACAAATATCTCTTCTTCCTCCTTCACAGACTTATTTATAAAAGCAAATGAAAAAATGATAGAGTATTACATGTTGATTTTGACAACCTGGGTTCTAATTATGTTACTTCCTCCCTGTGTGACTTTGGCCAAAATAATGAAACTTTGGGTTGTTGCTGCCTTCTTCCTTTTGAGCCATATGATTCCTAGGGTCCCTATTATCTCTAGATTCTATAATTTTGTGATTAAAACATCATAAAAAGGCTTTGGACCCCTTGAACATGAGACTCATGAAATGGACATTTCTTATATATCTATACCTTGAATGTCAAAGAATCATAAAATCATAAGCTCTCACTGAATCAGCAGAAATTTAAGTAGTCAACCATCTCCTCCAAAAGTCCTACTAATCCCTACTTCTATCACTTTTTATTCTATTCCTGAAATGAAATTTTTTTCTCAAATCTTTTCTGATAAATACTTCTTCAAAATGTAAAGTATCCCTGATTTTGTCAGCATGAGGTCCTCTGCTCTAACAAAGATTCAGAACCCTTCTATACCTGAGTAAACAGTCTCTATTAGTTGCTGTGGCTGAAACAAGTCATCCTTTAGTGCTGAGGTTCTCAGGATTTAACAAATATTTATTAAACAACTTCTACATGCAAAACATTTTTTTAGATGCAGGGATATAAAAAAGAAAAACAAATAGCCTCTACTCTCAAAGAGCTTACTTTATCTTGAGGAAAGATAACATTTGTGTAGATAATTAAATGTAAAATCACTTAATTCAAATTCAATAAACATTTATTAAGCACTAACTGTGTGCCAAGCATTTTGCTAAGTGTTGTGATACAAATGAGAAAAATAAAGACAGTTCCTTTCCTCATGAAGCTTATAATCTAATGGCAAAAGACTAAAAGGAAGCAGGAAAGGGATGGGAGAGAGATACCAGAAGGCATCTTGGTCCTTAGAGTAGAAAGGCAGAGCAGCAGCTGCAAGATGTGGTGATCAGGAGTAAACACTGGAAAGATGAGTCAAGAGCTCACAGGAGGTAGTACATGAGATAATCTTTGAAGGATGTTTAGGATTGTAAAAAGTGAAAATGAGGAGGTAGCTACATATTGCTATGGCTAGAGCATTGGCCCAAAAATCAAGAGGATCTGAGTTCAAATCCATTTTCATACTCATTAGCTCTGAGTCACTTGTTCCCAAGTGCCTCCAATGCTGACTCTCCTTCACTCCTGAAAATAAAAAAAATTAAAAAAAACATGGAAGTAAAAAGATCATTTATTCTAAGCATGTGGTTCAGCCTTGCAAGAAAGCAGAGAGGTTGAAGATAGAATATCAAGTTTCAGAAAAGGAAGCAATCTAATATTACACAATATTACACAGGATCTAATGTCAAAGGGCTCTCCCTATCACTCAAGTTCAATGAAGGCAATTAAAAAGTTTCTCTATTACTTAATAGCCTTTTCAGATGAGATTGCCTCTTCAATTGAATTTAGATCAATTAAGTCCAAGGTAGAGCTTGAATGTGAACCAGACCTAGAACCACCTACTGAATCAAAAGGATATATAGAGGTACCAATGAAGAAAGTAGAGGATACTTGGGGTTGGTTAAGGAACCTTCTCCATGTCCTATGGGTCTTTGAAAACAGAAAGCCAAAATATCAAATATTTTTATGGCAGATCTAGACAAGCTACTGAAAGGATCTCTCTTCCTTAGAATAAAAGGGAAAGGATATCTCTTCTGCCTACAACCATTAGCAAACCTTGTGGCAACTGAATATTTGGAATATTTCAACTTCCCAGTAGTAATGTACATGGGGTATTGACAGTAGTCATATATCCAGGAAAAAAATAGCTAAGAACATACTTGCCATACCCTGTGGAATGGACATGTCAAGAAGCATCACATTTAAGGTGATGGAGGGCCAAAGACAGCTTCAGGACTACAAAGTCACTAACCTTCAGAACTCAACAAATTGCTATATACAACTTGATCATACTATATTGAGGCTCTGGTAAAGGAGATAAGGGGGAAAAAAGTAAAAAGAGAAAAAGGAGTTGAGAGTTTCCCCAGTCTTATGATATTTAAAAGCATGAGACCATTTTTCTCTTTAACCATATATACTTTTAAGATCAGTCCCAGACATTTTGGCAGGATATTTTTGTATTGGTTAATATTATAATAGCAAACTAAGAAAAAAAATTTGTTTTCTAAAATCTAAAAATATTTAGATAGGAATTGCTAATTAGTGGGGAATATACCAGGTAGGTGTTCATAAGTAGCAGTTTTACATGATCTCCCAAATCTCAAAGTTATCTTTAAATGTAGAGACAAGAACTAGACACTGTTCTCTGGGGACCCTATATCCCAGTATAAATAAGAATTAGGGAAGCAATCTGAAGAGATGCTACAATAACACACTATATAGAAAGTGGGAAAGTGGGAAAGAACTCAGAAGCCAAACAGTTTAACTTCCTATTTCTTATAGATGGAAAAAAATAAATCATATACAACCAAAAAATAAGAGGGGGGAGGGAAGGAAGAAAGGGAAGTAAGGAGGGAGGAAGAAAGGGAAGGAAGGAAGGAAGAAAGGAAGGAAGGAAGGAAAAAAGGAAGGAAGGAAGGAAGGAAGGAAGGAAGGAAGGAAGGAAGGAAGGAAAGCAAGAGTAGAGGGAAGGAAGGAAAGAGCAAGGAAAGAAAGAAGGAAGGAAGAAAAGGAAAGAATAAAGGAAGGAAGGAGAAGAAAAGGAAAAAAAAAAACCTGAGACACAGTAATTAAATCATCTACTTCATTGGTTGACATATATAGTGTCCAAAAAGGAGTAATATAAAACAAAACTATCCACAGGGATAGTTCTCATAGGGTGGTTCCCATAGTTCCATGAGAATGAATTTTAAGAAACTGGGCTAAGTTCTACCCTGAAAAGGTAGAGAAAAAAACAGAGAAAATGAGTATCTACTTAGGTGTGTCCCTGCACAACACAAGTCACCTCAGGTAAGGAACTGCCTATTCTATATAAAATATGATTACTTAGCTCTTTCTGCCTCCCCAATGCCTTCACTTCATTTCTCTCTATTCCTCTACCTTATGCTTTGCCTCCCTTGCCAATGAAAATACTTACATGAGCTCCAAATTCAAGATCATTTCCTTCCTTCACACTTGAAAAACAAAATCAACATACTTAATTCTGCCCAAATAACTTCAGTCCCATGTGACCAAGTGAACTCAAGTCCCACCTGCCCATCCCAGTGAAGTTGTGAGATACAGAGGTCATGCATCATTTAGAATTAACAGTGTAAAATCGATCACTTCAAGGAATAATTGTAGCTTTTACCATGACCTTACCCTCTATGGTTCTTCATCCTTGAAGGTTATTGAATTAAGGGCCAAAGAAGATGGGTTAGCCCTGGAGTTCTCCATAAAACACAAACTGATATGAAAATATGGGAGATGTGTGTTTTCCATGTATAACTCTATGTGGTGGATGAAATATCATTTAGCTACAGAGCTAGAGGTTAGAAACCATTTGCTTCAAACTCAGCATTGCACAAGTGAAGAAACGGATGTCCAGAAAAGGAAAATAATTCACTCTGGGTCACATATGCAGATTATGGAAGCCTGGTCTCCAAGACAATTAGATGACAGAATTCTGGCAAGGAGTGCTAGATTAGCAAGCATGGAAACTGAATTTGAATCCCAGCTTAGGCATTTTTACTACTGTGGGTCTATGGAGAATTCACTTAATCCCCCTCATCCCCAATTTCCTTATCTGTAAAATGGGGAAGTAAATCACAATAGTATCTACTTCAGAAAGTTGTTCTAATAACTGAATTGTGTGTGTGTGTGTGTGTGTG
Organism: Antechinus flavipes; assembly: GCF_016432865.1. Lineage (NCBI taxonomy): Eukaryota > Metazoa > Chordata > Mammalia > Dasyuromorphia > Dasyuridae > Antechinus > Antechinus flavipes. Next base: position 236,337,316 of record NC_067403.1, read on the forward strand.
TGTGTGTGTGTGTGTATATATATATATACTTTCCACATTTTAAAATGCTATATAAATTCTAGCTATAATAATAATAAAATTATATATAATAATCACAAAAATTGTATTATATATGACAAAATCACAAAATTTTATATTTTGTAGAATATATTATATATTATTATATCATATATTGTGATATTTCACAAAACAATCTTATAATCATTTCTATTCTATATAATTATATGTGATTATATATTATATAATATAAGGACATTAGTAATTATTAATATTATCTTTATCATTCTTATATAGTTGGTTTTATGTCTAATATTGAGAATGGATATTCCCTTATATAATTATATGGATAAAGTCAGGTTAGTCTTTGAAAGGTTTCAACTTCAGTAATCTTAACATTTAAGAACCTTATTACCTTATTATGGGCACAAATCTATCTTCCTTGCTTTTTCATTTCTTAGCATTATTCTTCTTGCACTTGAACATAAGCCTTCTCGGATGAAGTCTCTACACTCAAGGTCCCATTTAGATGTATTTGTCACTATGAAACTCTCCTTAATTCACTTTCTACACAGAATATGATTTCTCCCATCCATCTCAAATTTCTGAGAATTCCCTCATAACTATTCTCCAGTTGACACCTGCTGCTAATCAATGCTGCTGACACCAGAGACCATACCCAGATTATTTGAACACTTTTGCCTATGCGATTTCCACCTTGAGACCCTTAGATAACAATTTCAGAAACTCCCCAGATGTGAATCTCTTCATCCCTTACCATCTTTTACACAGTCTTATGAACTGGCTGATCTCTGGAACAAGAAATTACATTGTAATCCACCCTTGGCATCTTTCCTGGATGGAGTGTACCAATATACTCCTTTATGGTTAAACACAACATCCCTATGTACTAAAATGTTTCCTTCTTCATTATTACTTTTCTAAATATGTGATCTCCTCCTTAGGATTATAAGCTCACTGATATAAGGGACTATCTTTGCTTTTATATTTATATTTATTTATTGATATCATTTATTAATTTTATATTTATTATATATTACATATTAATAATATATTATTGATTTCCATTGGACTCTGATAACTTCTGGAGGAGGCAATTAATAATATATGAGAATAATATTTTTAATGTTATATTATTATGTAATAGAAATATATTTACATTTCTAGTCCAATTCTTAGACTATAATATGAATTTATAATGCTTTTTAAAATTCATTCATTCATGACCACAAAAGAGAAAGTCAGGACACTCAGCCTTATATATATCATCTAAGTTTATAATACATTTCCTCTCCATTAACATTTAAGCTTCTCGAGATCAAGGTTAATGTAATACCTATATTTGGATTGGATCCCTAGTTCCTTAAACATACTTAGATCTTGATGGATCTGTGATCCCATTGAAGAATTAGGTCAAAGTCCATCAGTATTTATTATGCACAATTACTTCATAAATGCTCACATACTTACACTTTTTTTCATCTCTCACATCTCACACAATACTCCATCCTCCAAATCCTAATGCACCATTGCACTGGCTTTTTCCCATATTTGGATTATACACACACACACTCACACCTATATACTCATCATCATCATCACCTCTCTCCTCTAGTATCCTGAGAGGTTTTTGCCTAGAATCTCAGAAAGTTTCCTTCAAAAATCTAGTCAGGTTCTATCTTCTACCTTCCTTCCATGGTCATTGTGAAAAGTAAATGAGATAATGTATAACAAAGTATTTTGCAATCATTAAAGTGTTATATAAATATTAGTTGTGAACTGAACACTTTCTTGATCCTCATCCCAGATGTATATAACTTCCTCCTCCAAAAAATTATCTTGGGTTTATTTTGCATATTTTGTGTATGTTAATTCATGTACTGTACATGTTGTCTTCATGGATAGACTGAATTCTTCTTGAAGGCAGGAAAGATATCAGTTTTTGTTTTTGTATCCCCAAACATCTGTTGTTGTTGCTCCTCTTTTCTCAAAGAAGACCGATGATATTAGGAGTGGGATAGCTTGACTTGCAAGTAAAATGGATTTTAAAAAAGGCCGGGCAGTGGAAAGCCATCAGCCTTACTCTCTCCTCCAGAAGTCATCAGAGTCCAATGGCAAGACATTGGTCAAGATAACTGGCAATGCCCTTGGATGAAGTGGGAGACTTTGACTTTCTTAAGCTAAGGTCTTTCCCAGGGCTCAATTTGTCTAAGGCAATGTCAATTGAATAATTAATGGGTAGGTAAGAATTGAGGCAAAAGATTGCTTAATTTGACTTTCTAAAAGAATCATTCTAGGAGGGAAGATCTTTAGGGTTTCTAGCTAGAACAGAAACAATTGTTTCTATGCTCACTCTGAACCATCAAATATAATACAATGAGCAAGGGAAGCTTGATCTGGAGTCTCTTATTGGTCAACCAGTGAGATCTAGAGAGATTTGGAGTAGTCAGCTCTGAATCACAATGAATTTTGTTAAAAACCTTTTTTTCAGAGCTATATTTCAAGAGATCAAGAGAGCTAATTATCCCACTTTATCTTTAAAAATGTTAAAATAAATAAATACGGAAGAAAAATATATAATCCCATATACTAGCACATGTTCTGTAACTCACTGGGTCTTTAAGAAATTTTTATTGATTTATTAGGTAATTAAAATAACAATCAATCTAATTAGCACTTAAGCAGCTTTTGTTGTTGTTTTTGTTGTTCAAGCTCCATCTTATATGTCTTCCCTCAATAGAATATAAACTTAGGGACAGCATTTTTGTCTATATTTTTATCTCTAGTGTTTGGCACAGTTCCTGGAATATAATAAGAATTTAATAAATGCTCATTTATTCCCTTCTATCCACTAGCTTGAAAAAATCTCTGCTGGGAACTTGAGAAAATCAGACTAAATGCTAAAAAATAAAATGATAGTTTTTCCCCTCAAAGAGCTTACATACTATTGAACAAGATATGACATTCATGCATATATTTGCAGGATAATTTGAAGAAAAAGAGAGTAATTCCCCACTGTGACAACTAAGGGAGATTATGAAAGGCTTCCTGGAGGAGGTATCATCAAAAGCATCCCTGAAGGGATCCTATTGTTGGTTCAGTCATTTTAGTCATGTCATACTATTTTGACCCCACTTAGGGTTTTCTTGACAAAGATATTAAAGTAGTTTATCATTTACTTCTTCAGCTCATTTTAAAGATAAGGAAACAGAGGCAAATAGGATTATCTATGTCACAGAGCTAATAAGGCCTAGCGCTAGATCTGAACTCAGAAAGGTGAGTCTTCCTAGGATGGCAAGTTTGATGTTTTGTGCACTGTGATGCCATCCAGCTTCCACTTGAAGGAAGCCTAGCATCCTGAGAAGGGAAGATCAGGAAGAATTGTATTTCAGATGTGGGAAATGGACAGCTTGTGAAAAGCACACAGGAAATAGAATGTGAAGTTGTCAGAGAATGATGTATATGGGGAGATTATTCTTCAAGTAGAGGCTGGACCAAAAGACATGTGACGTCTCTTCCTACTCTAAGGTTCTATAATGGTGGCAGTCAATCTGGGATGGTGAAAAACATAGTTCAGGAGAGTTAATTTGGAATTCTGCTTCAAGCCCTTATTGGCAACAGTTCAAAGCCACAAAGTAACTGATATGATTTTAACTGTAGTCCTCTAGAGTTAAATCCAGTGATCTTTCTGCTAAATGAACTTATCAAGACATCAGTCTGCCCTCAAGGTATTTATTCCTAATTATATGAACTCACTTCTGTGTATAAAGTTCGTAGTTTCAGAGTAAGCCTAGAAAAGCATGGGGAGATGGGAAATTGTCCTATTTTATTTTATTTTCATTTTCCCCCTCAAAACAGCTCTCACTTCTAGTGTTTTCTCTGGCCAATTTCTTTTTCTTTTCTTTTTTTTTTAATAATTTTTTTATTGATAGAACGCATGCCAGGGTAATTTTTTACAGCATTATCCCTTGCATTCATTTCTGTTCCGATTTTTCCCCTCCCTCCCTCCACCCCTTCCCCCAGATGGCAAGAGTCCTTTACATGTTGAATGGGTTGCAGTATATCCTAGATACAATATATGTGTGCAGAACCAAACAGTTTTCTTGTTGCACAGGGAGAATTGAATTCAGAAGGTATAAATAACCCGGGAGGAAAAACATAAATGCAAGCAGTTTATATTCATTTCCAGTGTTCTTTCTCTGGGTGTAGCTGCTTCTGTCCATCTTTGATCAATTAAGGCTCTCTTTATCAAAGAGGTCCACTTCCATCAGAATACATCCTCAAACAGTATCGTTGTTGAGGTATATAATGATCTCCTAGTTCTGCTCATTTCACTCAGCATCAGTTCATGTAAGTCTCGCCAGTCCTCTCTGTATTCATCCCGCTGGTCATTCCTTACAGAACAATAATATTCCATAACGTTCATATACCACAATTTACTCAACCATTCTCCAATTGATGGACATCCTTTCATTTTCCAGCTTCTAGCCACTACAAACAGGGCTGTCTGGCCAATTTCTTGTCTGGGATCCTCATATTCCTCATCTCTGCTTTCTGGCTTCCCCCAGGAATCCCCCTGGAATTCCCTGAATTCCTTCAAATTTCAGGTAAAATATCACTTCTTATAGGAAGTCTTTCCTGATCCAGTTGCCTTCCCTGTGGTTATCTTTGTTATTGTTCATTTGACATCTGAGTGGTACAGTGAATAGAGAACTCAATCTGAAGTCAGGAAAACTTTACTTTGGCCTCTGAAAAGTACTAGTTGTGTGCTCCTGACCAAATCACTTAATTTTGTTTGCCTCAATTTCTTCATCTGTAAAATGAGCTGGAGAAGGAAATAGCAAACAACTCCAATATCATTGCCCAAAAAATTCCAAATGGGAAGATAGCATGCTCAGAGGCCAATATGCAGGTTCTGATATTTAATACTCAGCTGAAATTTAAATCATATTATTTAGAATGATGATGGCTTTTCATTGAGAAAATTAAGTGAATAATAAGAAGGAAGTGTTATTCTAGTATGTGTATCCCATAGGCTAGATGTAGTAGTAATTTGTGGTATTTTAAGATTAAATTTGACACATGAACCCTCAAGCGAGCATTGAAGAAACATTATAAAATGGTGGTTCTAAAGAGGGAAGGAATCTTATAGATCATCCAGCCCAACTGCTTAATTTTTAAGATGAGGAAATTAAGACCCAGACTTTTTTTTGCTTTTCTCAACAATATTCTATTTTTTAAATTACATGTAAAGATGTTTTTCAATTTTGTAAGATTTTAAGTTCCAAATTTGTTTTCTTCCTTGTTCTTTCCTTCCCCCTCCTAAAGATAGCAAGTAATCTGATGTAGATGCTACATGTACAGTCATTTTAACATATTTGCATATTAATCATATTGTAAAAAAAAAAGTCAGACTAAAAGGAGAAAACTATAAGAAAGAAATAAAAAAGATAAAAATAGTATGCTTTGATTCACATTCAGTCTCCCTAGTTCCGCTTCTAGATGCATATGACATTTTCCATCCCAAATCTATTGGAATTAAAACCCAGATTATTAAGAGACTTATCCAAGATCACAGATATAGAAAATAGCAAAAGTGGAATTTGAATCCAAGCCTTCTTTCTTCCCCCCAAATCTATTGCTCTTCACAATGTACTATGCTTTCTCCCTCTACATTTGTCTACTGCAGGATAAGCAGGCCCCTAGGGAGATGGTTAACCTCCTTCTTCTCTCTTAAATGTAGGTGCTGCTTAAGTAATATTTATGGGTATGATCACTGGCCATTATTCAAAACCTTTATTATACTCTTATCACACATTGGCAGAACTCCTAACTCATTCAGATTCCTCTATTTAAAATCTCTTAGTGATTCCACACTGCTTCCCAAATAAAGCATAACTTTCTAGTTCTATTACTCAAGACCAATAATCAGACTCCAATATACCTGTCTAACCTTATTTTACACTGTCCACCCCTTCACCTACTGAGGTATCAATGTCCAAAACAAATTGGTGCATCTGGCACTTTCTTTCTATGTAGTATTTAGTATGTAGTAAGCACTTAAAGTTTTATTCCTTCAATCACTGATTCATTTCCTAAAGAGACAGTACAGATGGAAACTTGATTTGACACCAGGAGTCCTGAGTTCCAGTTCAGTTCTGGTATCATTATTAGCTTTTAAGATATATGTGTGATTGTGTGTGGGAGTGGGTGTGTATACACCATCTAAACATAAACATATATATGCATATATATATATATATATACATATATATGTATGAATACATACACATATATGTAGATAGATTTATGTGTTAATAACTTAATTTTAATTTTATCTTCTGCAAAATTATGCTACTTGAACTAACTGCCTTACTGTATTATCACAGGTAAATGAAAATTCTCTATTGAGTTGAATAGAGGTTCTTTCTTCTTTACCATTAATTATTTTTTCTTTCCCTGCCTTGACTCAGAATATTTTTGAAATCTTACTCATCTTTAAGAATCCATCTGCTATTTATATCGACTACAAAGTCTTCCTTGATCCCCCTTATTTTTTAGCTGCAAAAGGTCTTTGCTTCCTTGTTATTTTCACAGCACAATGTCTATTTATATATACACTCTGCCATTTGACATTACAATTAGTAATGCATTTCAATAAACTAATCAATGAGCATTTAGTGTCTTCAAACTACCTGAAACCCAGAGCATAACAAAGAGAGAAGTAATATTGTCATTGTCATCATGGAGCTCATCTTCTTTGAGGAACACAATTTGTATCTATATAAATATTTGCAAATCAAGATGAAGTCATCTGGGAAAGGAGAACATTAGTATCTGGGATCATGGAGGTGAGGCAGAATCAGGGGTGGAGGTGGAGTTTTCCTGTAAAAGAGGATATTTGAGTTGACCTTTGAAGGAAATTAGGATTATAAGAGGTTAAGATGAAAAGGAAATATGTCTTAACTATGGAAAACAGCCAATACAAAGTCAGGGAAATAGGAGACAGAATGTGATATGGGAGAATAATAAAATGGTCTGTTTGATTAAACCATACAGTGAATGAAAAGGAGCAATGTAACAAGTAATAAGAGATAAGTCTGGTCAGTTAATTTGGAGCTAAGAAGTATATATGTCTCTTCCCTCCTTCCACATTAGGTTTCATGCTCCTTTAGCATGGGGAGCAAGTTATATTCATTTTTGTATTCCTTCAACAGTTGATAAAATATTTAGACAAATATTCATGGAATTGAATTTTATTGGATTGAAATAAAATCTAATGTTTTAATATTTTGACATCGAAATATGAAAAGTCATGTAATCATATTCAAATTGAATTTGTGAAGTTTAAGATCATTGAAGCTCATTTTGGGTCAATAAACACCATAGCCAATATGGCATAAAAAACAGGAGATCATGCATTATGTCACTATCTGCTTGTATCATCAGTATAAGCAAAGTGTTCACATAGAACAATAGCTAGATAGGGGAATGCAACAATCCAATAATCTACAGGCACTAATAATCTATGTATATCATGGTTTCCTTTGGCCATCAGGAAACTCTATGGACACCTTCTCAAAATAATGATTGTAAATGCATGGGATTTCAAAGGAGACCAATTTATTAATATATAATTATAAAATATAATCATCAAAATAATATTTTATGAAAAAATTACAAAAAGAAAAAAGCAATCAAAAGAAGTTGAGGGTAACAAACATTGAGAATCTAGGGACTTAAAACGAAAGTGGACAATACTGGTATAGTCAGATCATAAGTGATTCAATTTTGGGTTGTTGGGGGGTTGTTTCAGTTGTGTTTGATTCCGTTTTGGGATTGTCTTGGCAGAGAAATTGGAGTGTTTTTTTAGTTTGTTTCTTTCCCCAGTTCGTTTTTATAGATGGAAAAACTGAGGTAAACTGAATTAAGTATCTTGCTTAGGATCACACACATAAGTGTCTGAGACTGAATTTGAATTCATGAAGATGAATCTTCCTGATTCCAAGTCTGATGCTGTATCTACTATGTTACCTAGTTGCCCCAAAACTTAACAAAATAAACACAAGAAGTATATCAAGTGTAATATGCAACAGAGATGGTATGGATTACTGGATTTGAATCCAAAAAAGCTGGGCTCAAATTCCTGTTCTTCCTGTGTGATTCTGGGAAAATCACTTTGTTATCTATAAAATGAACTGTCTCTGTGTACAATCTTGAGTAATTATTTCATTTCTCCAGGCATTAATTTCTTTATCAGAAAATAAGACTACCCTAAATGATAACAAGCATGATTTCTAAAATGTATTTTTTAAATTAATTTCTAATTTTATTATGAATTTACAAATATCGAATAGAATATACATTTGCATACCCATAGAAAAAGAGAAAGTTAGAATTATGTCTTTATTTTATACAACCATTTGGTTTTTTCTGTGTCAAGTGTTTGCTTTCTGCATGCTCTGATCACGTAACATGGAGGCACCCTTCTTCTCTGTGTTCTTCTATAGTGAACAGATATACTCTCCTTTGATTGTCTAAGTAGCCAAAGCAGGCTATATCTTAAAAATAAAACAAAGCCAAAAAAAAAAAAAACCCTTGTATTTCTCTCCTTTTATAGATGCTTGTCTTCTTCTGTACCCAGAGACTAAAGATCACAAAGCTTAGCCACAGTGAGAACCATGAATGGAAAAGAGAAGGATAGCTACCCTTCATTTTTTACCCTAACTCCATGAATTAGGCTTGGGAAACTTTGCTTTTATTATGTTTTGTTTGTCCTCAGCTTCCTGTATTGGTAATGGTCTCCACTGGACATGGGAATTAGACACATATCAACCTTGGAATTAGGATTTCAGATTGGTTGTTATAGCTCACCAACCCAACAGGAAAGTCCTAAGAAGCCAAGGAATTTGGAACTCAAGGAACAGGAGAATTGGGGTAAGGACCTTGTAGGATGGAACTTAATATTTCAAATTATAGTATATAGGTATTAAATTAATCTTTGAACTCAATCCCCTTGCCTTTCCTGGAGACTGAGATAATATGGCAATGGGTGGGGGAAATAATTAACACTTGTTGGGGAATATGTATGTATGGACACATATGTGTATACACATATATATACATATAAATGTACACTTGTTTCTGTGTACATGTGTATGTATATATGTGTGCATATATATATATATTTATATTTATATAATGTGATAAGCCTCTATCTTATATTGCTTTCCTGCTTGTCTGACAGTCCACAAATAAAAATTATGACATTGTTTGTTCATTTGCATAACCAGATGACAAGAGTGAACCATAAGTGAGACAATAACAGAGCTTATAGTAAATATATATATATATATATATATATATATATATATATATAATATATATATATATATATATATATATATATATATATATATATATATATATATATACATATACATATATATATATATATATATATATATATATATAGAGAGAGAGAGAGAGAGAGAAGAGAGAGAGAGAGAGAGAGAAAGGATAGCTAAGATTCTAGGGACTCAGTGGATTCTTCCCCCACCTGGGTCTCAATATAATCCCAAATTATTCCTAAACATAGCAATGATTCCAGAAACAAAGAGAGGACTTCTGAGCTATAAGAAATAAAACATAACCTTGATTGATCTTGGTATCCACTAGTGGTTTAGTTTCTTTAAGATGAAGAAAGACAGACCATATGTACAATCATCTCTTCAGGTCTCAGTAACAATTTTAGGAAAGGCATTGATAAGCTAAAAAATATTTAAAAAACGAGCAACCAAGAGAGTGAAGAGCTTTTAGTTCATGTTGTACTGTCAATGTTGAAGGAATTTAGGATGTTTAATATCAAGAATAGGAAACATCATAATCACATGATAGATGAATTTGAGGGTGGGAAAGAGTTGTTATAGGGAAAAAGGATTAAACTTGTGATATTTGGTCCCAAGGAACAAAAGCAAAAGACTCAGTAGAGCAGATTTAGACTTGTTCTAAGGAAAAATCTTTCCATTCCAAAGATTCTTTCTCTCTTACCAGGCTTTCTCCCCTAAGTGGATCAAAATCACTTTATTCTTTCTTGAATTTTTTTTTCAAAATAAACAGAGAATTAAATATAGCAACATATTTTAATTACAGTATTAAGACTGCAAAGTCAAATGGCAGGCAAGTCATGAAGTGTGAAAAATGAGGTTCCTCTAACATTGTTAACTCATCCACGTTAAGCAAATGTTGGATTTTAATTAGTAGTCAAGCTCTTAAATGAATTCCTTAATTAAATGAGGGAAAAAACCCTCCTTTGATACAAGGTTAAGTTTGTAAATTTAAGAGACATCAAAGTTGATAAAAAAAAAATCAAAAGTTAAGCAGCTACTTGTATTGATATTGAGTACAAAATATAGAGTAAGAAATTTAAAGACTACCATTCCTACATTTCATGTATATTACATTCTTATATTCCATAGGTAAATATTGTCCCATGACATTGATGACTCAGTGCCATCATGCCTCATGCCTTAGCTACCATCAGACTCATCTCTTGGAGTTTCAACATGGCAGAACATCCATGTACCATGGTTATCCCATTGATGAGTTCCCACCATGGCCTCCACTCTAAAGACAATCTTAAGTTGGTCTAATTTTATTCTTCTCTTGCCTCTGTTTTTCATTTTCAGGACTTTGACACCATTCCATCACACATATACTATCCTTTTCTGTATCATCTTCACCAACTGGAATTTAAGTTTCTTGAAGGCAGGGAATATCTTGTACTTGTATTCCCAGAACTTACCAAAGTGCCTGATACAGAGTACAACCTTAAAAAAGAAGTCCTTGTCTCATATTGCTTTGTTCAATTTTGAAATTTAAATTTTCAGATAATTCCCATTGGTGTCAATGGTGCTTTCTTACCCTTAGTGCATACCCTCTCCCATCAATTTCATCTACCTCTATTTTAGCATAATGTCTCACTATCCCCCATAAGAATTATTGCAATAAATGAAGTTCTTTGCCTATGTTATCTCATCTTCTACTTCACAATCCATCCTTCAGATCAATCTCAGAATAGCTTTTTCATAGATCTGCTCTCATCACCCATCTGCTCCAAAAATGTTCATTTAATTTGTATCAACAACCAAAGTCAAAGTCTTTCACCTTTCATTCATGGCCCTTCACAACTTAGTGTCATCATAACTTTATGGTCAAGTTTTCAAATGATTCTCATGCATATTTCTTAAGCTGTGATCAACCTAAAAAGTTCTCTACCTCCCAAAAATATCTACTCTGCTTTCAAATTTCCAGACATTTGTGCAGATTGTCATTATTCTCTCTTTGATGTATTTATAACAATTCTTTAAAACTCAACTCAGATGTTACCCACTTTAGCGAGCCTATCTTGGTAATGGCCTTGATCCTCAGATCTCACATAAAATTTTTAAATCCTCTAGGATGATCAGCACTTTCCATTTGTATTAGTCATGTTAGGTAGAAGATAAAGTACCAGATTTTGTAAACCTAGATTCAAATCCTGCTTCTCACAGTGACTAGTTGAGGAGTAAGTTCTTCCTATGCCTCTGCCTGAGGTACCTCATCTTGAAAATGAGATTAATAAAGGCATGTATTTTACAGAGATCAGAGGAGATATTATATATATATGTGTGTGTGTATGTGTGTATGTATGTGTGTCTAATAGTCTTTAAGCTTTTCATAATAAGAAAGGATGTTTTATCTCTGGTTTCTTATCTGTTCTTAGGTTCCGTATTCTTTCTATAATAGTTTATACTTATTGGAAAGAAACCCTGAGGGTCTTCCCCTCCCAGATTGATTTTCTTTTTTGAACTAGGTAAAGGAGGCTATTTTTCCCCTTACTTGTTACCTAGCTTTAAATCATTGAATGGCCCTTGCCTCAAACAAATTGAGACCTGAAAAAGGCCTTAGCTTAAAAAGGCCAAGGTCTTCCACTGCCTCCAGGGCCATGTCTAGTCATCCTCATCTCTCTTGCCATTGGATACAAATGATTCCAGAGGAAAGAGCAAGACTAGTGACTTCAAACAACCCTGTCTCACTTAAGTCTAATTCACTAGCAAGTCATGATATCACCTCCTTGATGTCATTGGTCCTCTTCAAGAATAAAAGATAAACAACAACAATAATTATTGCTTGTAATTGTAGGGATTTAAATTCTCAAATCAAATCCCTGAAATGACAAAATTTGATTTTAATTAGTATTTGCTTAAGAAGTTATGGCACAATACTTGGAGGCAGGCAGTATGTAATACATAGTCATTGCTTAAAGAATTAACTTGATTATAATTTTTCAAAATTAAAAAAAAAAACCTCTCCTACCTTCTTGAAGAGTGTAAGGTCACCTTTTTTCAGTAAAGAACAGGTTCTTCTGATCATCTAAACAAATAGTTTCATCATCACAACATAATTCTGTATTTTAATCTTTTGATTTAGGAAATCTTGAGGTTAAGTGGCTAAACTAGGGTCACATGCGCAATATGTTTCAGAGACAAGGCTGGAACCCAAGTCTTCTTGACTCTAATAGCAATCCACTAGTGATTAGACCATAATGCCTCCCAAACAAAAGCAACTTAAGATAACTGAAGAAATTAAACACCTCAAACCCCAAATTCTCCAAAAAAAGTTTAATATTTTCTTATCATAAAGTGGACAACTGAATTTTCCCTTAAAGTAAGAAAGATTTAAAGAAAAAGAAAAACACACACACACACAATTTTATTGTAGTTATACACTTTCCAGTTCTGTGATTCATCTTAGCAAAAACAGCAATGTTGAATTTGCTTCCCCCCTCTAAAGTTAGTCTTTTTTCTATGTTAGTGAGTCAATCAATGAGCATTTATTAAGTACCTACTAGGTTCCAGGTACTATATTGAGTACTGATGAGAGAAAGAAAAGGGAGTGGGCAAGATAGGCTCTTTTCTCAATGAACTCACAATTTAATGGGGAATACAACCTGTAACAAATATATGCAATCCTGATAAACACAGAATAAACTGGAGATAATCTCAGCTAAAAGGCTCTAAAATTATAGATGGAGAAAGGCTACTTTTAGAAGGCAGAACTTTGGTACAGATTTGAAAAAGGCAAGGAACAAAGATAAAGGAGAGAGTTAGTGTCATGGAGGGAAGTTAGTGAAAATGTTCAAAGTTGAAAGATGGTATATCATATATAAGGAATGGCAAAGATGTCAATATCTGTGAATTACAGAGATGTAGCCAAGGGGAATCCTTGTGGCAGTTCAATCATAGTATTACTAATTATATTAGCAACAAAATATATTAATTATAATGACATATAAACATATATGAGCCACTATATTTTCATATATAAATATATATAACATTTATTGTTTATATATTTATACAATATATAGCTATATTTAAAATTATTTTATATATGTGTGAAGTATATATATATATATATATATATATATATACTTCATTCATAGACATAAACAATCTTTTCCTGATACCCTTAAGAATTCCTAAAGGGAATAGTAAAGAACTTTAGCTATCTTTTAGTGGAACACTATCATATGAGGAATCACAATTTGCTATTTTGCAGGTATGTATATATAGTCATTGGTCTATATCCATGTATATATTAACATATTTAATATGCTTGAGAATCAGATTATTTCCTAAGCACATTTGACCCAAACTTTATGGATATAGATATAAAGTATTTTCTCCCAGTCAAAATCACTGAACTTTAATAAGCTTAGAATCTTCTCAATTCAAGACATAGGATTCTATAGCTGGAGAAGACATTTCTTTCCACCCCATTATTTTACAAATAGGTAAGCTAAGGCTCAGAGAAGGGAAGAATCTTCCCTGTGATCACACAACTCTAAATAACTGAGATGGGATTCAAATCTATCGCCTCTAAGTCTATAAACCATTTCTTTTTTCCACTGTACCACAGCTGTCTTTCTCATCCTCCCCTGGCAAGGAAACTTAATAAATACCGACAGCAATTACATGGAATTAAGATTTTATACCAGCTTCATTCAATCCACTGAATAGGTAATGTGGTTAATAAAGGCTCTGCAATTACAGCAGGACAGGCTGCCTTTAGAATATCTCCTTCCTCAAGTAAAACCCATTATGTACTCCAATCCCTCTAATTGACTGTTTGTGGATCTTCTCCCTTAGAACTCTCTTAATTTTAAGTGTCGGCTTCTGTTATTTAAGGGCTGTGGTGAGAAAAAATGTTTATGCTGAGAAAAGTTGAGCTTAGTCATGGCCAACTGGTTGGGCATCCCAAAGTTTGGTAATTTAGAGGAGCACAGATCAGCCAGTGGGTCACCTTGTTCTTCTGTTGTAGTCACTCAGCAGGAACCAGAGGCAGTCTGTGACAATGTCTGTCTCTAGTTATTTCAGAAAAGTGCCATTTCACTGTCTGTTCAAGAGATGTAGTAGAAGCTCAATCCAATTGAATGATTTTGGGACAAGTTGAATAGCATCCATCTGGAATTCTGGGCAGAAACTTGTGTCATGGGCATTGTCAATAGCTCTCATGTGGGCTTTTTGACATGGTAGGAAGTCCTGGGTAGAAAGTTTTATGTGCCTCGATTTCTTTAGTTGCAAAAAAGAACATAACAAGCTTTATATTACCCGTCTTAGTGGATTTCTAAAATTATTTTCTGTGAAAGGAACTCTAAATTTCAACATCATATAAAAATTGTAAGTTCCAATCTATTTAGCACCCATTGTGTGCAAGATATAAACGCTAGGCACTAATGATATATATTTTAAAAATCCACAATCCCTTTATTCAAAGAGTAAATGATCATTTTAGTTTAAGGAAATAGTATCACCATCATTATTTATATCACTAGAAGCATTGTGATACACTGAATGGAGACCTGTCTTTGAAGGAAGAAAGCCAGAAGTTCAAATCTTGCCTCTGGCACATCCTGGCTATATCACTTAACCTCTCTGTGCGATAGGCAACCCTCTAACACTCTGGTTTTCTAGGAAAGTGTTGATCTAAAGGGGATTTTCTAAGCCAAGACTTCCCCATACCCATGAAATTTATGTCTATAACACAGAGATTCAAAAATAAACCCATTTTCCTGGCACAAAAATCATTATTAATCCATCTTGATCCATGTGTAAATTGAAACATTGTTACTATGCACATTTGAGTTTTAACAGATACTTATCCTTTCTCCTACCTTGACAATGGAATCATGACTTACATCTTGACTGGTAATCACAAAAACTTGGTTTCTAAACCTGTCTTGGACAGCTGTTAACTGTGTAACTATAGGTTAAGCAGTTAACCTCTCTCACCTTCAATTCCCTCCTGTGACAAAGTCAGATTTGCATTGAAGGTAAATCACTTTTTCAGTGGAGTGTAGGATGGATTGGAAAGAGGATAAATGGGAGTCAGGAATTGCTATAACCTGAGATTGCACAATCAAAGATTATGAAAGGAAGGGAAATATATGTATGACGGTATAATAGTAGAAAAAGCATAGTATTGATATGTTGGATGAGAAAGAAAAAAATAATAGAAGATTAAAATAATATTTAAATCTAGGACAATGAATTAATAGTGATGGCTTTGAAAATGGGTATTTTTCCACAGTGGAATGAAAGCTTTTTAAGGATTGTCTCAATTTTTTTGTGTGTTCTCAGACTTAGCAGAGTACTCAGCATATAGTATGTGTATAATAAATACTTTTGCACTTATTTAATTTGATCATTGAAATCTTATCATAAAAGTAACCATGCTTGGTATTTCATAAGATATTAAGATAAAATAAGATGGACTCAAAGAATTTACACTCTATTTGGACAAAAAAAAAAACTAAAATAAGGGGGATTGTGATTAGTACAAAGAAGAGATAAGCCAGTTTGCCAAGTAAATAAATGAATAAATAATTGAATGAACAAAAAACCAACAGTTTACCAAATAAACAAATACAGACATGAATAAAAGAATAATAAATGACCAAACAATCTGTGTTTTTTGGCAAAGCTCATGCTAAATGAGTCATGAGCTACTAAGATTTTAATATGAATTAAAATTGACATAATTTTCAGGAAAAAAAGAAGTAATAATGCCCTTACTATACACTGTCCTAATCAGACCATACAGAAAATATCTCATTACATTCTGATTACAAGCAATTAGAAAGACCACTGATAGATTAGATTGCCTGTAGAGGAGAGCAACAGGATGATTATATCTGGAATTGTTATTGGAGGAGAATCAGTTAAAGAGACCTGGGATTTTAGGCTAGAAAGGAGAAGACTTGGAGCTGTCTTCAAATAACTAGAAAAGAGATTAAGAGTAATCCTTAATACTGGATCTATGGATGGAAGATATGTAGAAGAAATTTTAGGTTTGATACTATAATTGTTTAACAGTATTTTCCTAAAATGAAGTGAACTTTGGCAGGTACTCAATTCTCCCTCATGAAAATAGAGAGGAAAGGAAAGGAATAAAAATTAACTGAACATCTATTGTGTGTTAACTCTACAAATATTATCTCCATTGATTCTTACAACTTTCCTGTAAGGTAATTGTTATCATTATCTTCATCTTACAATTGAGGAAATTGAATCAGAAGGTGACTCTTCCAATGTTTGAAGATGCATTTGTTCCTGTGTTACTGACTCCAAGCTCAGTGCACCATGCCATCTAGCTGCCTCAGAGGCCTTCTGGAGGCCAAATGTGTTGTGGTTATTATACTGGAGATTTTTCCTCACTTTCCCCTTTCAACTTTAAGTCTGTGTTTCTGATAGAAGCAACGTAAAGCTACATTTACAAAGAAGATGTGTATTAAAATCAAATATTGCTGCTGGGAGGTCAAGGAAGCATAATCACAAGACTCAAAGTGTGAAATCACTTTGGGAGTTCCTTGGTCCAAGCTCTTTATTTTACTGATGTAGAAATGATAGACAAAAAGACCACTCAGTTTGGCTCAATTCACCTGTTTTAAGTTTCAGGGTCTGGCTTTCTATGAAGATCAGTTAGATTTTAGAACCACTGCTATTTCAATATATCAAGAGGTTTCCCACCTGTGTGTGGTTACACAGAATCCCCTTCAGATGCTCATCTTTCTGTCTATATTCCAAAGTACAGATGCCTGTGAAGTCTACTCCACTCTAGAAAACAGGCTACATTTGCCCCACCTTAACCCTAGCAGAGAAAATGAACATAAGATAAAGTCAAGAAATGGGAAAGAGAATTAGGAAGAGGAGAGACTACTAAAATTATCTTTACACATTCATGGATTGTATTCAGAACATCCCTTTATGCTGCAGTCCTTCCCCCTTATTATCTTCCTCACCAGGATTTCTGCTCTGATCTAGTTCAGCCTGGCATTTTGGCAGAAACTTTATTCCAATGTTTATTTTTGCATAGATCTTAAACTGGTTGAGGGAAGGGACCATGCTGAAGCTATAAAGCATTCCCCTAGAGCCTAGTTCACTGTGTCCCCTCCAGGGCAACTGATGAAAATCATACTGATGGCTAATCAGAGAATACTCCTCAAGAGTGACTATTATTTCTCCCAGTGATAGATCCAGAGCAAAGAAAAGTTTTAGTTATTATCAGGGAAATCCTCTGGCTTCTTTTGGATTATGGCCATTTCAGAGATACTTTAGAGAAAAACAACAACTATAACAACAACAGGGTTGTTTCTGTGTTCTCTCTTATTCATAGGCCCTAGACAAACAGTGGTTACCAGCAAGTGGATTTGTTATGAGAATAACTGAATAACAACATAGGATAATAATAATTAGAAACGGTTAGGAGCAAAGTTGATACCACAACAATACCAAAAAGTCTATGAAAAATTTGTTGAAAATGTAGGACAGAGGCAGGGAAAAGGATGAAGAGAGATAGAGATACTGACAGAGAGAGAAAAAGAGAGATGGAGTAGGGAAGGGGCTTATCTAGTTAGACCTACAAAGTGAGGGAGGATTAGTTTGAGGATTTCTAAGTGGCAGGATGGGTAGAAAAGGTGAATATATTAAAACAGTCATATTTCAACTTCCCAGAGGCTACTTTAAGAAAATATTCATAGGCTCATCAATATAAACTGTATCCAAGTAATAATCCCTTCTACACCATCTCCAACCAGTGGCTGCTCCATTTTGTTTTGTTTTGTTTTTTTCTTGCAGAACTTTAACGAGAAAAGCCCAATACTTCCTGGGCTCTTCCATTTTTCCTATAAGAAGCAGACCATTTTCAGGATCACTCTAATTGCTGGAAAGGATTTGGTTTGATATGATTTTTTTTGTATCATCAAGTATAAACCTGTGTCTTGGCAACACCAAGTCAAAATCTGTATCTTGGCAACATTCTCCCATTGTTCTTATTTTTATCCTTTGGGGACAAGCAGATTGAGTCTAATCGCTCTTAGTTATAACAGCCCTTCAGATTCTTGAGAAAACTACTCATCTCACCATACATCTTTCCTTCTACATAGTAAGCATCCCCAGTTCTTTCAAATGATTCTCCTAAGTTTATACTCACAGCTTCTTTCCAACCTTATTATCTTTTTCTGAGCACAGTACAGGTCAAATATCTAATGTCTAGAACACTCCCCACTGACATAATGCTATGACATGCATTACTAATAAACTAGTGGACCTCCCTGTAAAATTAGATAGTTGTTGGACTTTTAATTTAAATTTCCTTAATTATGATTTACATAACTCCAAAAACACTCCCATAAGAGTGAATACCCAGATACATTGGAAAGGAAGAGAGCATATAATATGTCCCATATACAAGTACAAAATACAAATAAAGATTATTAAAACAAAATGTTAACTAAAAATATAAAATCCTCTTGTTGGTTATTCAAAGACTTTTAGAACCCCTTCTAGTTTAAAGTATTCTTATACCTTGCTCCCTATCATGCACTCAATTAATAAACATTAAGCACCTATGATGTGCCACGTACTCTGCTAAAAGATGGGGATACAAAAAGGGACAAAAGGCAGTCTCTGGCCTCAAAGAACTTACAGTCTAATGATGGAGATAAGATGTCTTTAGATAAATGTGTGTGTGTGTGTGTGTGTGTGTGTGTGTGTGTGTGTATGTGTGTGTATGAGAAAGAGAGAGAGAGATATACAGAGTAGATGGAAATAATTTTCCAAAAGCTCAGATATGACCATTTGATTGCCTTACTGAACTAACTCCAGTACCTTCCTCTTGCCCCTAGGATAAAATAGAAAAGGCTTACACTATTTGACCCCAATCTATCTAGCAAACATCAATGAGCATTATTCCCCCTCCAGCACACTGAGATCCAACAATTTCTATGCCTTTGTACTACCCACCCTCCCTTAGGATGCCTGAATTCATCCCTTTGTTACCTCTATTTCTGAGTCTTTCTATTCCTTTCAGATGCCAACTCAAACATCATTTTCTGCATACCCTCCCAAACTACCCTATGTTGAACTTGTTTATATGTATTTTATTAATGACATAATTATATATATGTTACATATATGATATATGCATATATGCATATGCATTGTGCATCTATATATGTGTATATATAGATATGTATGTATATATTACATATATTGTCAAAATTAGACAATAAAAGCCACAGGAAAGGGGATAAGAATTTATTAAGTTTTATTCACTATGCTAAGCACTTTACAAATATTATCTCATTTGATCTTTATAACCCCATAATTCAGGTGCTATTATTATTCCCATTTTTAGAGAAACTAAGGAGAGGCTAAATAATTTTCCAAAGGTCATACAGCTAGAAAGGCTTAGGCTAGTTTTGACCTCTGTTTTGTTGTTGTTGTTGTTGTTGTTGTTGTTGTTGTTGTTGTCATTGTTGTTGTTAGTTTTTTGGTTTTTTTTTTTAACTTCAGGCCTATTATCTCCCCCCTTGTGTCATTTAACTGCTCAAAATGACTAGGATTTTGGGACTTTTATCCTTAATCCCTGCCAATCCCAGGAGCTTAATAAATATTTGTTGACTGATTATTTGAAAGTAACTTTAGAAAGGGAAGCATTAGGGGCCAGGAAAGGTCTTCTGCTGCAGATGATATTTGAGTTGAGTCTTTAATGAAGTCTAACCTCATGCTCACCTCCTTTCTCCTTTACTGCACCAAAGCTCCCAGAGGCCTTCTGAGATACCTGAACATATCCAGCTATAGGTAGCCCTTAGTCTTACTTTCTCTTAAAGTGGCTAAAGCATTTTTTACAGGGGATGTTAAAGAGAGAGAAAAAAAGAGGGGGGCAGATGGAGGGAGACAGAAAAAGACTGAAAGACAGAAACAAAGACACACACCAAGGGGGGGAGGGAGTGAGTGAGAAAGGGAGATAGGGAAGGAAGGAAGGAGGGAAGGAGAGAGAAAGAGAGAGAAGGAGGAAGAGGAGGAAGAGGAAGAGAGGAAAGGAGAGAGGGAGGAAAGACAGAAAAGAGAGGGAGAGGGAGGGAAGAAAGGAGGGAGAAAGGGAGGAGAGAGGGAAAAAGAGAGAGAGAGAGAGAGAGAGAGAGAGAGAGAGAGAGAGAGAGAGAGAGAGAGAGAGAGAGAGAGAGAGAAAGAAAGAGAGAGAGAGAGGTCTATCAACCTACTCTAGTCTCCAAATCAGATGCCCAAAGAGAGGTAGGTAATATGTTAAACCTTTAACTCCAGCTGGATGCTGTGTCAGCAGGGATGCTAGCTGCTCTCCTTGGTGCTATTAGATCCACATGGTGAGACTCCATTCCCATCATGTTTATCGCTCCGGCTTTGCCTGAGGGGGTTATAAAAAGTAGTAGCACTGGTGTAATTTTTCTGGCATGGCTAAGAGAATAGCCTTGAACTTGGAGAATGATCTCTGGGTGTAAAGTGGTAATGGGCTATCATTCACGCCATTCTTTCCAGGATGCATTAAATAACACTTGGGTCTCGTACCATAATTCACAATCCACGGTGGCCTGTGTCAGTGAGAAGTGGGGTTGGGGGGGTCACTCAGCGTAACTGCAATTGCAGACACAGATGTGCCTAAGGACGGAGGCTGCTGATCCTACACAAATTATTATTTTAGGCACAGCATTTTAACTTGTGGAAACTTTTGATCCAAGACCTATAGAAGATATGACTGTGCCTTGGAGATGGTTGCAACAGAATATTGTAGAGACAAGGGAGAGGAAAAAGGAATTTTATTCCTCAGAGATATAATTTTGTCAGAGTTGTGGACTAAGAAAAAGAAAATAATATCTGATTATTTAAGAAGAATAAAGATGAAATAGTCTTGCATTAATTAAATCTTATTAGGCAAACCCATTCTTATTGTTAACAATAACAACAGCAGTTACAATGATAATAACAATGACAAATAATCATGATGATGATGATGATGATAAGTAGTATTATTATAATGACATGGGCAATTATGATATGCTACTTTCTAGAGGAAATACACATAGATATTTGAGTATTCAGATTTGGGAATAACAACTGATAAAGAAGCATATTTAGTGGAATAAAAGAAAACCCCCACAAACCTTTACTGTGGAGAAAAGAACATCAAAGAGGCCTGGAGGGGTTGGAATGAGACAGTATGTCATGTAGAGAATACTGAGAAAAATCTCAGGAACAGGTCAGTCAGTAAACATGCATATGTTAGTTGTTTACTGTATTTAAATCAATGGATCAAGATTTATTAAATGCCTACTTTGTGCACTATTGTATCCCTACTATGCACCTATGCATTGGTGATTCAAAAAAAGGGGGCAAATAACAGTGCCTTCCGTCAAGGAGCTCACATTCTTATGAGGGAGCCAGTGTGCAAATAAGTAGATACAAATAAGCTACATGCAAGATAAATAGGAAATAAGAAAGGAAAGGTGCTAGAATGAAGAGGTAGGAAAATGTTCTTCAAAAAAAAAATTGATATAAGTTGGGACTTAAAGATATGCTACTTAAAGAAGGAGGCCAAAGGGAATATGTTCTATTTGAACCTAGAGGTAATATAGAACCATTGATATTGTGTGTATATGTGTGTGTGTGTGTGTGTTTGTGTGTCTGTGTTTGTAGGAGTGAGAGCATCACACCCACACTTTGGGAATATTACTTTGACTGCCACTTGGAAGATGGATTGGGGAGACACTTGAAAAGAGATCAAATTTAATTCTATTGCAATAATGCAGGTGTAAGGAGATTGGGTTCTATACCAGGGTTCTATCAATGTGAGAGGAGAAAATCAGTGTATGTAAGATGTGAAAAAAATAGAAAGAGCAGAACTTGTTAACAGATTGGATTTGGGATGAAGTGATGAGAAAGACTTATAAATTGAGGATGGCATCTATGTTGACAGTCTGAGTAACTGAGAGGATGGTGGTACCCTATACTGTCATATAAAATTAAGAAGAGGGAAGGACTTGGAAAAAACGATGTGAGTGCAGTTTCAGACAAATTGAGCTTAGAGTGGCTGAGATATATCCATTAGCATATAACTAATAGTCAGTTGAACATGTGAATCTAGAGATCATTAGAGATGTGAGGAATGAATGAAGAAATCAAAAAAAAAAAAAACTAACTATATAGAGTTGTTAACTGGTTCCATAGTAGATGATGAATTCTAGAGTGAAATAATATCAAAGATAGAGAGAAGAAGGACAAAACAGATTCCTAAATTCCTAAATTAGTGGATGCTACCTGGGTAATATTTCAGGAATAAAAAAGATATGGTCAGACAATTATTAAGAGAAATAGGAATGAACGATGTCATGAAAACCTATGGAAAATATAGTGTCAAGTTTTAATGTAACTTACAGAATCAAAGGGAACCAAAAAAAAAGTCAAGAAAGGTGAGAATTGAGGAAAAAGCAATTAGATTCACCTATTAAGAGATCAACAGGAAATTTGGAAAGGGCCATTTTCAGTTGCATGATGAAGTTGGAGCTCAAATTTCAGAAAATCAGGAAGAAAATGAGATAAAAGAATATAGAGGCATCTACTGTAGAAAACCTTGTCAGGGAGTTTAGTCACAAGAGGAAATTGAGATGCATGGTGATAGCTGATAGTGATGTAGGAATCAAGCTATAGATTTTTGAGGATGATGAAGAGATGACCATAGGAGAAGACAGTAGGGAAGCAGGAGAGATTGAAGATAAATGAGTGGGTTAGGATGATGAAGGGAATAATCTGGTGGAGAAGATGAGATGTAAGTGGATCACTTGTGGATCTATAGGGGTTTGCTTTGGGGAAAAGTGTCACCTCTTTATGTGAGGATATAGTGCCAAATGATGTCTAAAAGTGATGTGAAACCAGAAAAAGCTACTAAAGAGCTCTTGGTTAATTGTCTCTATTTTTTTTTTCAGATAAAGCAAGATCCACAGTTAAAATGGGTTGTTTTAGGGAGATATAAAAGAGGTTTGGAAAAATCATCACAGGGAGGAGGATAATGAAGTGTTCTGAAAAAATTCCCTTAAAGCAGTGAAGGCCCAGTTGAGATTAACATAAATTTGTACTAGATATAGATAGTATATTTCATCATTTTCTCCTGCTTAATACAGCAATACATGAATGGGAGTGAAGGAGTAGACAGTGGGAAGAATACTGGACCAGGACTTTACAAGGCAATTTTCTGTAATCAGATAAGAGGATGAGATATTCAAGAAAAGGGTATAGTATAGAGTTAAGCTGGTACATTAAGAGGTCAAGATGGAGAAGGGAGGAGAATGTAACAAGAGCAGGGATGATAACTTAAGAGTTGTGGAGTTGGGACTGATACAAGATGGATGAAGATCAAGGTTAGAGAATATAAGGAAGAGGGAGGAGTGGGATGACAACAGATTATAATCAGATAATTTAATGTTAGAGTTCAAAAACATGGAAGTGGAACATTTGTGGGTGATGATAAGATGTGTGTAATACTAGTCTATTTTAAAAAGACCACATTTAAGATTATATTTGGTCATCCATGAATTAAGAAGGTATCTTTTAAATTACGTAATTTCAATTCAGATCCCCCCAATCTGAAAAAGTTGAGATTGTGCTATTTACTTATAATATGCAGTAATATAGAGGACTTCTAATATTCCCCAATAATTTTTTTTGAATACTTTGAAAATTTGATTTGTTTTCTAATTGGTTCTTGATTACTTTTCCTAAGAATAATAAACATTTTTTTCTGTTCTAAGAAGTCTTTGGCTTTAGATTGTTTTAAAATCCCATTAGAAATATTGCTTGAAAATAAAATTATTACAAACATAAAAAGCTAGAAAATATCTTGGAGAAAAAAGTGGATTTGCTAAATAAAAACATTTAGTAAAAGATAACTAGGCTTAGAGAATTATTCCTAGCTATTTTGTAACTAGCTAGTAGGCAAAATAAAAATGAAAGAATGGAGATTTTCTCAAGAGCAGAGTATTTTAATTTTCTGTGGATGTATGTGTGTGTGTTTCACTTGGCACAGAAGGAAAACCTATGAACTCTCTCTAAGAATAATGCTTTCGAACGTATAAATACATAGAATTAGAAAGGAAACAAACTGATCATATGGAAATTCAGTTCTCAAAATTATTTTTGGAAAAAAGAAATGGATCCCAAGTTAAAAATTATAGTCAAAGTGCATGTTCTAAGAAGGAAAAAATGGTTGAAAGCATAGTTAGAATGCAGAAAATATTGATATCAGTAAGGGCTAAAAGTATTACCAAGCCTCTTTCCATTATTAACCAGGCTAAGCCCAATCAACATTGCCCATTTCCCAAATTATAACATGGCAAAATATTTTTTAAATTTAATTTTAAAATTTAATTCCTTCAATATGCTTACATTATTTAATGTTAAATTCAAAATAGGAATTTAGGTTACTGCCAATGTAACCTATATCCTTTGCATTTCAGAGTTAGTGTAGACTGTTCCCTGTCTGGAGACAGCTAGGTCTAGAGCAGCTGTTTTCCCTGCCTTGGCAGTCTAGAATGGCCATTTTCTTTTTTTTTCTTTTTAAATAACTTTTTATTGACAGAACCTATGGCAGGGTAATTTTTTTTTTGCAACATTATCCCTTGCACTCCCTTCTGTTCTGATTTTTCCCCTCCCTCCTTCCACCCCCTCCCCCAGATGGCAAGCAGTCCTTTACATGTTAAATAGGTTACAGTATATCCTAGATACAATATATGTGTGCAGAACTAAACAGTTCTCTTGTTGCATAGGGAGAATTGGATTCAGAAGGTATAAGTAACAATGGAAGAAAAACAAAAATACAAGCAGTTTATATTCATTTCCCAGTGTTCTTTCTTTGGATGTAGCTGCTTCTGTCCATCCTTGATCAACTGAAACTGAATTAGATCTCTTTATCAAAGAGATCCACTAGAATGGGCATTTTCCATGTCTTCCATTCTAGATCAGCTTTTCTCTGTCTGTCTTGGCATTCTAGATCACCTGCCTCTGTTTTGGCTGGCTAAATTGCCCTGCCCTGTCTTAACATTCTAGATCAACTGTTTTCTCTGTCTTAGCATTCTTGATTGCCCATTATTTTGTTAGTTTAGATTTCCCTGCCCTCCCTTAACATAGTAGAGCAGCTATTTTCCCTATCTTGGCATTCTAGATTGCCCACTATTTTGTTGGTTAGATCGCCCTGCCCTCCCTTAATGTTCTAGAGCAGCTGTTTTCCCTGACTTGGCATTCTAGATCCCATGTTTTCCCTGCCTTGGTATTCTAGAGCAGCTGAATTCCCTGTCTTGGCATTCTAGAGCAATTGTTTCCCTTGTCTTCCAGCTCTAGATCACCCACCCCTGTCTTGGCAGTAGTCTAGATCACTCTTTCCTGTCTTAATGTTCTAAATCACCTGTTTTCCATGTCTTCACATTCTATACCAGCTGTTTGCCATTTCTTGGCAATGTAATGGATTGAGTTCTGTGCCTTGATTCAGGGAGACTTGAATTCAAACATGGACTGAGACATTGACTAGCTGTGTGACTTTGGACAAGTGATTTAACTTCTGTTTGTCTTAATTCACTGGAGAAAGAAATGGCAGATCACTCTAGTACTTTGGCAAGAAAACCCCATAGACAGCATTGACATGCTATGGTCCACAGGGTCATGAAGAGTCAAAAAAAAATGAACAATAACAATAACATTCCTTCTCCATCACCATCTCCAAACCTAAATCCAAAGAGTTGCTTTTGAGTTTCCTTATAAGAACAATTTTAAGTTCATATTTTAACTAAGAGAACTCCAGCAAAAGTTTCAGAACTTCTTATCTGTTACCACAAATAGGAAACAGATTTTATGTAATAAAAGCCTTTATATAAACTTGTAAAAATCTAATGTCAGTAATGGCAGAGACAGGAATCAAAAGTCATCTCTTTTGGTTAAACAATTCCACAAATGATATTAAGAGACAAAAAATCCATCCTAGAATAAAAATTTTCAAAAAGTCATCCAAGTAGTTTTAAGTATTATCCTGAATTATTATAGGAAACAGCTTCAAAATATTTTCAATACAGGAAAACTTTAACCAGGGAAGGGGAACTATATTCCAGAAATACAAATTGTGATAACAAAAGAGAAGGAATAGCTTCTAAACAAAATCAAAATCAATTCAATTAATCATTCATCCAAAAAATGAGCTTGCATTTCATGGATTTATTTCCAGCATCAATAAATCAAGTAACTTTGAGGCAATAACATTTAGAAACTAAGTTGGAAGATGCCCCAGTTAACCAGTCGATGTTTTTCTTGATTAGAATCTGTTTATAATAGTGGTTATCCATCCTTGATTTAAAGGTCACCAACAAGAGGAAACCTACTTTCTCCCAATGGATCCCTTTCCACTTTTAGATACCTTTAATTGTTTAGAATATGGCCCTTCACTTAAATGTAGAAAGCATTTATTGAACATCAGGTTCCATGCGTTGGCCAAGAAGATATTACAAGTAGTTTACTTTCTATAGCATTCCTTCCAATAAGCTGAAATTTGCCACATTCTCTTTGCCTTTTAACAACTTCCACCCCTTTTTCCCAGTTCTGTAACTCTTTAGGAACAAGCAAAACAGATCAATTCACTCTTGCAGGTTGCATTTAACAAACATATTGGGTAGATTTGCTGTGTCTAACTTTTGAAAAGACTTGCAATCATTTCACAGAATTGACAGACATGGATGAATTAGGAGAAAATATCATATCATTGAGGTCACAAATCCCGATATATATTTGAATGCCTAATAATGTAGAAACTGTGGCTCGGAGTTTAAAAGACTTGTTCAGGGTCACACAAATTTGGAAACATTTTAAAATTTCTTTTTTAGTTCAACTGAAAATAAGAAGAAATCAAATTTTCTTTACTCTAAAATTATTTCCAGACATCTGATGGTAGAAAACATTATCAGACTTCTCAGGATGTAATACCTTCCAATAAAATCCTTTCTCTTGGGCATACCATCTTTCTTTTAAATGTACTTAAAGGGGCAAAAAAGAAATCCAAGATCTAGAGGAATGAATTGAAATGGTGTTAACCAAATTTCTGTTTGGTTAAGCACATTACTTTTCTTCCTCCTCAAAAGGGATTAAAGTTAGAACCCATCTAAAGTCATTACTCTTTGCTCCATTTTCCAAAAGGGAACAAGACATTGATATGAGGAAAGCATTCTCTTTGATTTTTAGCTGTGTTACCTAAAGCCCTAGAAAGAAAAAGGGAAAAAGGAGTGAGGGGTTTTAGGGAACTGATTCTGCATGGATTCTAAAAAGAATAAGTAACTATTGATCTATTAGATGAAGTTGATGGAACATTAACCTGTATTGTGAATTTTGCCTGTTCTAGATTCCTATAAATGTTACATGAAAATGTCTTGTGTTTAAAAAGATGTTTGAGGGCATGATAGGATTGTCAGTTGGGACATTTCTCACTCTAAACCAGAAATACTTGGTTTGAGAATGGTAAATTAATTTCAGAAATGTTTTTGGCAGATCTGTGCCTAAAATGCAGAATATAGTATTTATATTTGTTTTCTTTGACACAAGCTTGTCAGTGTCTGAGGCAAGATCCAGAATCGGATATTACAGAATTGAAGTCTCCCTTAATGCTTCCTGCTAAAGCAAGTCATGGGAAATAGATTATGATCACTCAATTAATATTTCTTAAGAACCTGCTATGTGCCAGGCACTGTGCTAAGCACTAATACATAGGGGTAAGTAAGAATGATAGATAGAAGATAATTAATGGAGGAAAGGCACTAGAATTAAGAGGATCAGGATAAGGCAAGGTGTCAAGCAGAATTCCCAAGGCTGGGCAGTCTCCATTTATTGTTTTCATGGATTCTCAGCAGCCTATTTACTGATGTTGCAAGAATGAAGATGGATAGATAAATACTTGTAGGTGGGACAGCCTCCACATAAGGAATACTGCTGATCAACAGTGGAGATGAATTAATGATTCCTCTTTATAAAGTTCTTTTATGTGTGTCACTTTCCTCACAGCAGTTCTTTAGAGACCTGTGCTAGTCTGATAAATCAACTCTTTACATTTTTGTTCCTAGAACATTGGAAATTATTTAAGTTTGAGACAGAAGGTAACAGGGGAGAGAAGATGATTAGAGAAGTATATAAGAACCAGTGACTATTAGCATTGCCTTGTATTCACAGATGCAACTCTGGAAGATTCAAAATCAGTATCCTTAACCACTTTGTAACATTCAGATCTTTCATTCTAGATTAACAAAATAATGTTGTATCAATAATCAAATCAACAATCACTATTATGACCTGAGAAATTAGCAACTTTGGATTCTCTGAATCAGAAGGGACATTAACTGCTGAGAAGGGTAGGAAGTGAAAATACATTCACTTTTTGACATCTCCTGTATTCTACTTCCCAAAATATGAATGTCTCTCTAGTTCTTCTCATAGGATTTTCTCTTATTCATCTATACTGGGAGAGATTGTAAAGTAATCTATTAGAGAATTTTTTACTAAAACTAGTTAGGAGTCATGATATAGGAAATATAGGAAGGTATCAAGAGACCAGCAGTTTCTAACTGAATGAGGCTCAAGAGAATAAGCATTAGCACTTCTGACAGGATGATAACATAGAAAGATCAGGTGTATGAAGTCACACGACCCATCTCTGACTCAGAATACAGGTACAACTTTGTGTAAATTACTCTTACTCCCAAAACATTGGTTTTCACATCTCAAAAATAAGGAGGTAGGGTAGGTGATCCTGAAATTATCCTCCAGCTCTAAACATATAATTCAGTGTATTTATTATGCAATAAATCTATTATCTTAGAATTTACAAGGAGCAAGGTACTTGGATATACCAAGACATATAAATAATTATCTATCTTTTCCTCTGAAAAGGCAGCTATATGGCATGGTAAACAGCCTGCTGAAGGAGAAGTCAGAAAGCTTTGCATTCAGATCCTTCCTCGGATACATAATAGATGTATGAGGACTGAAAAAGTTACATAATCACTTGAGTTTCAGGTTCCACATCTATAAAATGGAAATAATAATAGCACCTACTTCTTAAATGAAATAATAATGTAAACATACTTTGTAAACCTTTAAGTTTTGTATAAAAGTTAGTTATTAATACAATTATTTTGAGGCAATAACATTTAGAAACTAAGTTGGAAGATGCCCCAGTTAACCAGTCGATGTTTTTCTTGATTAGAATCTGTTTATAATAGTGGTTATCCATCCTTGATTTAAAGGTCACCAACAAGAGGAAACCTACTTTCTCCCAATGGATCCCTTTCCACTTTTAGATACCTTTAATTGTTTAGAATATGGCCCTTCACTTAAATGTAGAAAGCATTTATTGAACATCAGGTTCCATGCGTTGGCCAAGAAGATATTACAAGTAGTTTACTTTCTATAGCATTCCTTCCAATAAGCTGAAATTTGCCACATTCTCTTTGCCTTTTAACAACTTCCACCCCTTTTTCCCAGTTCTGTAACTCTTTAGGAACAAGCAAAACAGATCAATTCACTCTTGCAGGTTGCATTTAACAAACATATTGGGTAGATTTGCTGTGTCTAACTTTTGAAAAGACTTGCAATCATTTCACAGAATTGACAGACATGGATGAATTAGGAGAAAATATCATATCATTGAGGTCACAAATCCCGATATATATTTGAATGCCTAATAATGTAGAAACTGTGGCTCGGAGTTTAAAAGACTTGTTCAGGGTCACACAAATTTGGAAACATTTTAAAATTTCTTTTTTAGTTCAACTGAAAATAAGAAGAAATCAAATTTTCTTTACTCTAAAATTATTTCCAGACATCTGATGGTAGAAAACATTATCAGACTTCTCAGGATGTAATACCTTCCAATAAAATCCTTTCTCTTGGGCATACCATCTTTCTTTTAAATGTACTTAAAGGGGCAAAAAAGAAATCCAAGATCTAGAGGAATGAATTGAAATGGTGGTAACCAAATTTCTGTTTGGTTAAGCACATTACTTTTCTTCCTCCTCAAAAGGGATTAAAGTTAGAACCCATCTAAAGTCATTACTCTTTGCTCCATTTTCCAAAAGGGAACAAGACATTGATATGAGGAAAGCGTTCTCTTTGATTATTAGCTGTGTTACCTAAAGCCCTAGAAAGAAAAAGGGAAAAAGGAGTGAGGGGTTTTAGGGAACTGATTCTGCATGGATTCTAAAAAGAATAAGTAACTATTGATCTATTAAATGAAGTTGATGGAACATTAACTCTAACCTGTATTGTGAATTTTGCCTGTTCTAGATTCCTATAAATGTTACATGAAAATGTCTTGTGTTTAAAAAGATGTTTGAGGGCATGATAGGACTGTCAGTTGGGACATTTCTCACTCTAAACCAGAAATACTTGGTTTGAGAATGGTAAATTAATTTCAGAAATGTTTCTGGCAGATCTGTGCCTAAAATGCAGAATATAGTATTTATATTTGTTTTCTTTGACACAAGCTTGTCAGTGTCTGAGGCAGGATCCAGAATCGGATATTACAGAATTGAAGTCTCCCTTAATGCTTCCTGCTAAAGCAAGTCATGGGAAATAGATTATGATCACTCAATTAACATTTCTTAAGAACCTGCTATGTGCCAGGCACTGTGCTAAGCACTAATACATAGGGGTAAGTAAGAATGATAGATAGAAAATAATTAATGGAGGAAAGGCACTAGAATTAAGAGGATCAGGATAAGGCAAGGTGTCAAGCAGAATTCCCAAGGCTGGGCAGTCTCCATTTATTGTTTTCATGGATTCTCAGCAGCCTATTTACTGATGTTGCAAGAATGAAGATGGATAGATAAATACTTGTAGGTGGGACAGCCTCCACATAAGGAATACTGCTGATCAACAGTGGAGATGAATTAATGATTCCCCTTTATAAAGTTCTTTTATGTGTGTCACTTTCCTCACAGCAGTTCTTTAGAGACCTGTGCTAGTCTGATAAATCAACTCTTTACATTTTTGTTCCTAGAGCATTGGAAATTATTTAAGTTTGAGAGAGAAGGTAACAGGGGAGAGAAGATGATTAGAGAAGTATATAAGAACCAGTGACTATTAGCATTGCCTTGTATTCACAGATGCAACTCTGGAAGATTCAAAATCAGTATCCTTAACCACTTTGTAACATTCAGATCTTTCATTCTAGATTAACAAAATAATGTTGTATCAATAATCAAATCAACAATCACTATTATGACCTGAGAAATTAGCAACTTTGGATTCTCTGAATCAGAAGGGACATTAACTGCTGAGAAGGGTAGGAAGTGAAAATACATTCACTTTTTGACATCTCCTGTATTCTACTTCCCAAAATATGAATGTCTCTCTAGTTCTTCTCATAGGATTTTCTCTTATTCATCTATACTGGGAGAGATTGTAAAGTAATCTATTAGAGAATTTTTTACTAAAACTAGTTAGGAGTCATGATATAGGAAATATAGGAAGGTATCAAGAGACCAGCAGTTTCTAACTGAATGAGGCTCAAGAGAATAAGCATTAGCACTTCTGACAGGATGATAACATAGAAAGATCAGGTGTATGAAGTCACACGACCCATCTCTGACTCAGAATACAGGTACAACTTTGTGTAAGTTACTCTTACTCCCAAAACACTGGTTTTCACATCTCAAAAATAAGGAGGTAGGGTAGGTGATCCTGAAATTATCCTCCAGCTCTAAACATATAATTCAGTGTATTTATTATGCAATAAATCTATTATCTTAGAATTTACAAGGAGCAAGGTACTTGGATATACCAGGACATATAAATAATTATCTATCTTTTCCTCTGAAAAGGCAGCTATATGGCATGGTAAACAGCCTGCTGAAGGAGAAGTCAGAAAGCTTTGCATTCAGATCCTTCCTCGGATACATAATAGATGTATGAGGACTGAAAAAGTTACATAATCACTTGAGTTTCAGGTTCCACATCTATAAAATGGAAATAATAATAGCACCTACTTCTTAAATGAAATAATAATGTAAACATGCTTTGTAAACCTTTAAGTTTTGTATAAAAGTTAGTTATTAATACAATTATTTTGAGGCAACTAAATGAAATTCAGCTTGAAAAGGCTTGCCCCTTTAAGTACATTTAAAAGAAAGATGGTATGCCCAAGATCCATGACTTTTTTTTATCCTTGAGTGGTCCCTGGTAGCAAGAAAAAAGTAACTTTATGTGACCAACTTACTACCAAGAAGATATAGTTAGCAATGGGGAAGATTGGACTCAATACAAAAATTTGGAAATTAGAAAAAAAAAAAAAAACATGTAAAGGCAGAATTCTCAAATGCCAAAGTTGAAACAAATTGCAGAGGTTAACATATCTGGTGACCTTTTATTTCCTTGGATAGGGATTTCAATACAATTCAAGCACCTAATACTTATTAAGCATCCACTACATTGCCAATTATAGTACTGGACACTGGAAATATAACAAGCATGGAAAGTCCTTTCTTCCAAAAGCTTATATTCTCTTGGAGGGAATTTACATATGCACAGGTAAAGGGAAGGAATCTTTGAAGAAAATAAATGTCTTTCACACATTAAAAAAAAAAAGTGACTGATATGCATAAATCTTCAACCCATCAAATAAAATTTCCTTTGAAAGTCAATTTGCTAATGTTCAGTTAGAAGCTGTGGCTGACAATTATTTATTTAAATGAGAAATGTTAGCATGCAAATCAAGAGAAAATATCTTAATCAATCATAAATGACTTCATCTACTAGGACAAATAACCTCTTTTTTCTGTCTTTTTTTTTTTTTTTTACTATATCTGTCTGTCATCTACCATTCTTACTGTGCTTGTTTCTCTCTCTATCTCTGTCTGTGTGTGTACGTGTGTCCTTTTCTCTATTTCTGCCCTCTCTCTATCTCTATTCATCTCTCTCTCTTTGACTCTGTCTGTCTGTCTCTGCCTCTCTCTCTCTCTCTCTCTCTCTCTCTCTCTCTCTCTCTCTCTCTCTCTTTCACACACACACACACACCACACACACACATACACACACACACTCATGCTAGCATCCAAGAGACTTTTTTCCTTTCTTTTATAACCTATTTCCCATTTTCCTTTGCAGATGTAAAGAACTGAGACAGGGAAAGGAGAAGAAAGGAGAAGAGAGAAGAAGAGAAGACAGGGGAGGGAAGAAGGGGAGACCAGAGAGAGAGAGAGACAGAGACAGACCAAGATTCACTCAGTGTGGTGCCCAAATGACTTGTGGGCATCGAGCAGTTCTCTTGCTGATGATCATTAACTCTTTCAGGCCCTCAGGATGCATGGAGAAAATTGTCTCAGCACATTAAGTCAGTATCCTGGTGCTTCAAGCATACCTGAGTTCCAGGGAGTAACTTAGGCTTGAGGAGGATTTGGCTGATTAAGTTTCCATTAAATGCTTCCCTGGCGCCATGCTGACCGTTCAGTCATCAAATAGGATGTGGAAGGGAATGGAACCATTCTGCGTTCTTTCACTGGTAATTAACATCACCAGGTGCTCCCATAAACAACAAAAAGAGGAAGAGAGGGTAAGGAAGATGAAAGAGGCATGTGGTTTATATCATAGGAATAAGGGGGATTCTGATCTTCAACCAGTAGAGTCTTAAACAGAGAAGAAATTCCTAGAAATATGGAATAGTAGAACTAGAACATGTCCTGGAACAGAGAAGTTTACAGCTATGAGAGATCTTAACATATGGAATCAGAGAACAAGAATGGACTTTAGAGCACAGAACACAGTGCCAAATCTAAAAGGGATATTGGAAACTAGAACATGGAATATCAGAATTTGAAGAGATTTGAGAACATAGAATTTCAGTTACTATAAGGGACTTTTAACCATAAAAAACAAATCAATTTATTTCAATTCTATAAGCACTGATTAGGGCACAACTGTACTATATATCAGGTATTATGTCAAGTGATTCAGCTCTTTCCAAACATTATCCCTTCCCTCAAAGAGTTTACATTTCACATGAAAATTCAGAATTGGAAAAGAACCCAGAAATCCAAAAATTATCCGTTCCATAAAATAGTTCACATTCCACCTAAAAAAGTCAGAGTTAGAAAAGACCCCAGAAATCTCATGCAATATATAAACTAAGAGAAAACATATAATTCATGGAAGATCACTCAGCTAATAATAAAGAAGGTGCTTGAGGTCAGATCTTAGGAATCCACGTCCAATGCCTTCATCACCATGCCATTGTGCTTCTCCCTGAAGATGTTATGGTACATTAAAAAGTTTCATTTTGTAGTATGGATAGAATAGAAAATAGAGTACTATTCAGGGACAGGACTGATGAATATGGTCCACTTTAAGCATCCAGGCATTTGAGGTCAGATTAAACAATGAGTCAAAATTTCAAGTCTGACAATTCTTAAGTTCTGGCAAGGATTGAGTGATGATAGCAAATGAGATTTTTTTTCCCTAAAATTAAGGTAGGAAGCAAGTAGTGGTTAAGACTAATCTGAATTAGGTAGATATCTTTCCATCTGAGTTATGTTGATGTATTTCATAATAGGGTATTAACTATAACATAGATATTATAATTTCTAAGAAAGAGCTAGAAAAAGACTTTTAGAGAATCAGACAGAAACAGAGACAGAGAGAGATAGAGAGACCAGAGTGGAAATTCATAACAAAAGCATTTCCCCTTCCTTAATTTAAATGTTTCTCTATTGTTAAATACAGAGGGTTTTATGTAATATTTAATTTCTTATTTTGCACATCAATTTGATTTGCTTTTTAAATGGTTATTAGGTTTAGATTAAGGAAGAAAGTAGCAGTTATACATTTACTTTTCCTATAGGCAGTAGAGGACTGTTTTCTAATCTTGAACTTTGTAACAAAGAATAACATGTAGTATTCATGGCATGGTATGGTGGGAAAAGAGAATTGGATTTGGAGTCAGAGGACTAACTACCTCTGTGATATTGGGAACTGAATCTCTTTGGTTCTCACTTTCCTTATTTGTAAAATGAAAGATTTGGAAATTACCCTGGCATGGATTCTGTCAATATAAAGTTATTATTAAATAAAATAAAATTTTTTTTTTAAATGAAAGATTTGGAATAGAAGTCTTCTGAATATCCATGCAAAATGAAATGTATGGTCCAATTACCTTGCCAAATCATGTGAATTATAACTAATCTCCCCCACCCACCCATTCCAAAGTGGAACACTGCTGATCAAATTATCACTGTGTACCATTGATTCTCAAAAATCAGACTGTCTCCTAGTCTAGACCATCATCATCCCTAATTACTTTTGCCCTGGGTTAAATGATTCCCAGTTTATAAAATGAGTCCTAGTTTGATTTTTCCTATAGTGTCTATCTCACAATAACATTGCAGATAACAAATGAATATACGGGAATGACTGAATTTGTTGATTGTTAATTTCAACTTAATTTAAAAAAAAATAAACACCTTTGTCAAGTTGTTTTCAATGTTGTCTGAAACTTCACTGTCCCATTTGGAGTTTTCTTGGCAGAGATACTGGAGCTGTTTGCCATTTCCTTCTCTAGCTCATTAGACACATGAGGAAACTGAAATAAATAGGGTTAAGTGACTTGCCCAGGGTCACAGAGCTAGTTAAATTTCTGAGGCCAGATTTGATTCCAGACTTGGCATCCTTTTCATTGTGTCACCTAGCTACTCTAAGATAAATATCTCCTTTCATCCTGATTTAAATCTTGTCACTGGACCCAGATGACTCTAGAGGAGAAAGTGAATCCACCTTCACTTAAATCCAAATCATTTCCATATCACAGCACCAATCTGGCTGCTATCATGGTCTTCTTTGAGAACAAAGGACAAAAACAACTGCCCTTCTTCAAGAAGCAATATTCTCTTTACTTTCTGCTTCTTCCCCTCAGTTTTTCTGCCCCTCCACTGCCATGGTCATTTTCTCTTTTCATGTCAACTGGAATAGCAATAATGTTCCCATATTGCTCCTTTCCAACACACTATTTTCAGCATCTATCATGTTGATCACATCACATACATTCTTAGAGTATGCAGTTGAGAGACTGGAGATGACTAATTCCTGTGGTTTCATTATAGATGGCATTTTGGCACTCACCACCCTGCAATTTTGATAATGAACTATGAGTTCCATAAGTATGTAATAAAAAAAATCCGTATCAGTCATAGAGGACATACTTTAACCTCTGTCACTATCCAGCTGTTCACTGCAGCTGTTTTAGACACAGAGACTTTCATCAAAAAGGCAAATAAGCCAATGATACCAAAAGCAGTAGGTAATTATTAAAGATATTTTAAATCTATCAATCCATAACAAGTGCTTTTAAAGTATTTACTCTGTGCCAGATATTGTGCTAAGTGTTAGGAACAAAAAAAATGAGTTTAAAAACCTTCCCTTTCCTCAAGGAGTTTATAAACTTCCCTTAAAGAAAGAGACATGATATATATTGATAGGTATATAGTGGGGAAAACATAAGATCCACCCAAGAGACCTAAGGCTTCAATTGCATGGGCAATAGGATGTAGCAAAGTCATGAAGGAATATTAGAAAGGAATCAGTCCTGCACATAGCACATCACCTAGCCTATAGTAAGCACATATGATCCATGCTATTTGATTGATGAACCAGTTGCTCCAGATTTCATTCAATGGAGAGGCTGATAAGAAGATGCCATGTCTTTGAAGACAATGTCTCATCCTGTCATTAGAAATTAAGGGTCATACCATATCTTGGTTTAGTGAGAGAGAGAAGGGAATAACCATTTAGTAAGCACCTACTATGTGGTAGATGATAGAGCATTGGGTTGAAAATCAAGAATAATCATCCTGACCTTGGACACTGACTAGTCATGTAATCCTGGATAAGACACTTAAATCTTGTTTTCCTCAGTTTTATCATCTATAAAATGAACTGGATAAGGAACCAGTGTTTTTTGCCAAGAAAACCCCAATGGAGTCACAACAAGTTGGATTTGGAAATGACTGAATGACATGTGGCAAAAACTGTGTCGAGTGCTTTACATTTTACTCTCACAGAAATCCGAGATAGATGATAAGATTATCTCCATTTTATAGTTGAGGAAAATAAGGTAAACAGGGATCAGGTGACTTGTCTATGGTCACACAGCTATTAAATGTGTCTATTAAAATTCAGACTTCCTGAGTATAGATTTAAGTTGTATCTCGGCAGAAAATCGTCACAAGCTTTTTAGTGTAATATTTTTAGAGCCTTGTTAGGAAGAAGGAAGGAGTTGAAGAGTCCAACTGAGGCCTGACAAAAGAATGTCAATCTTCCATGTTTGTGGTGAGAACGCCGACATGAAGGCATACCATGACAAAGAATATATCTATAAGAAGATATCTAATGTCCTATCCAATTAAAATAATCCCTGAATTTCAGAATTGTAGGAGACCATGATATCTATTTAGAGCAACTCATTCCTGAAAAACAATCCCTCTGCAGCTGTTCTAAAACTTGATCATAAATCTCCTTGAAGTCTTCTGGGAATAGGAAGAACACCAGGTTTAAAGACTTTAGGACAATTGTAATTGTAAGGTTTTTTTTTTTTTTCATTTCCATCAAGTCTATAATTATGTCTATATTTGTAAAATCCATTACAAATGGAACAGCTAATCTTTCACACGATAACCCTACAAATACTTAAACTCAGTTATCATGATCTCCTACCCCAAAGTCTTCATTGCTTATTATTTCATATTATTCTCTTGTGATATGTACTTAATTCCCTTTCATTCACAAAATGCTTTCCTCCAGGTAAGCAGTGTCCTTTTTACATTAAACTGCCCAAAGTGGAAAATGGTATCTCAAATGTGGAATGACCAGGACAGTTACTCCTGGATGTTACACTTCTGTTAAAAATCTCTAAGTTTCCATGTCATTGACCAATACTGAAGTCCCCCCCCCCCATCAAAACTCCTGGATTCTTCCCCACACAATCTACTATGTCTAAATCTATTTTTTTTTTATTCTTTAGAAGTTGGTGGACCATGGTCTTACCCTAAAGAAATGAAATCATGTAAGGAGAGAAGGAGAGAAAGTAGTGTTTCATTGATCAGGATAGTGATTTTCCTTTCTAATCCCCTCATCCCCTAAGGGATATATATTCTTGCTGTGCAGAGAAAATGAGTGACATGATTCCCATTAGTGTTACCAGGGGGTTCACAATTGAATATTTACTTCACAATGCTGAGAGCTGCAAGGATGAATGGATGAGTAGCAGGTGAGAAAGGAACATTAGATACAGTATTTAATAAATTGTATCTGAAGTTTAAATAGAAAGAGAAGAAGGCAAATTTAACTACCGAGTGAAATTGCTGCTGTTCTGACAGCTGAGGACACAATAAAAATTGCAATTCTTGACAATATGGATGTATTAACCAGTCAGGACTTGTTCCCTAATGGGGAGACTCTGATTTTTCTGCTGAATCATAAAATCCTAGAGATGAAAGTGCCTTTCAGAGCCATCTAGCCTGATCTGCAATTCCCCCATAGAACATTTCCTAACTGTGATGATGTAGATTTTCTTGGAGACTTCCAAGATCTGAAAGCTCAGTGATGAGTTTGGCCTGAGTTTAGCTTGAGGAATATTAGTATTCAATTTCTACCTCTTAAAAGTACTCTCATTGTAAACA
Source organism: Antechinus flavipes (assembly GCF_016432865.1). Lineage (NCBI taxonomy): Eukaryota > Metazoa > Chordata > Mammalia > Dasyuromorphia > Dasyuridae > Antechinus > Antechinus flavipes. The sequence goes on from NC_067403.1 coordinate 236,376,431, forward strand.
TAAGCATGGCACTTCACTTATCCAATTAAACTTTTTCACATCTGCAAAATTACAGATCAAAACTTAGCAGAGTGCCTGGCACATAGTAGGTGCTTAATAAATGTTTATTGATTGATTGGCTATAGTTCCTACTTTATATGAGTATCATGAGGCTTCAGAAATATAATGTATGTAAAATGCTTTGTAAACTTTAAAGCACTCTATTTACAACAGTTATAATGGTTAACTAATTGCCTCCCAAGGTAGTCAATTCCATTCTCATATATGTACATATAACTGATTGAGATAGTTTGCTGTAGTGAATAGAAGACTGATTTTGGATTGAGGAAGTTTGGCATCTGATTCCTGTCTCTGATTTATACTAAGTATTTGACCATGTATAAGACACTTAACCCCTAGATGAAACTCTTAAGACTTTAAGTTGGAGGAGAGTGTCTAGTTTTTATTAAAGGGCTGATTTTCCACATCTGAAGTTACTTGCAATAATGATATCACAGATCTGAACAAAAATAACTAAAAAAAAATTGTTAGACAATTCATTATCATAGAGAAGCAAAAGCTGGTGCCCGATAATGTCCCCTCAATATCTATTTTCTTTCACACAAAACAACACTTCTGTCATTTGAAGCATGCAATCAAGACAATGTTGATTGGTTTGTCAAATGGTTATATCATACGTGGAAATCTTGTTGAGTTCGAATTCTGATTCTGATACTAACTTTGGCTAAGTCACCATGCTCTTTGGACCTCACTAATCCAATTTGCAAAATGAGGAGAAAGGAACTTGGAGCACTTAACCCTCACGGTCCCATATAATACAAAGTGTTATAAAAGGTTTCTCACACAAAGTGGCCACTTAACCCTTGAAGGACTGCAAAGATCCTAAAAATCAAAGGCAAAAAAGGAATATATTTTAGACAGGAAAGTCTAGCCAACAGGCAAAACATAGAACATTATTGAAGAGCAAGAAAGCCATGCAAAAGACTATAAAACTGTGAACATATTATGACTGAGCAATGCCATTACTACTAGGTCTGTATCCAAAATGAGGGGAACCTATTTGGATAAAAAAACTTTATAAAAATTTTATAGTGACAAAAAAAAGAATTAGAAATTAAAGGCATTTACATCAATTAAGGAATGGCCAAACAAGTTATGGTATATGATTGTTATGAAATACCATTGTTCTATTAAAAAGTTGATCAGCAGAATGATTTCAGAAAATCAACAGGAAGATTGATATTAATTCATGCAAAGTAAAATGAGCATAACCAAGAGAATATTATGAACAGTAACAGTATATTGTAAGGATGAGCAACTCTGAATGATTTGGCTATTCTGATCAAGACAATGATCCAAGATACTTCCAAAGGACCCATGCTGAAATATGCTATAAGAACTGATGAACTTGAAATGAAGTTCGAAACATACTTTAAAAAACTTTATTGCTATTATTTTTATTTTGTTTGTGTTTTTTAATATCATGGCTAATATAGAAATATGTTTTGTGTAACTTCACATGCATAGTTGATATCAAATTGCTTGCCTTCTCAAGGAACGCAGAGATGAGAGGAGAAAATATTTAATTTAAAATTTTAAAAATTAAAAAGAGATTGTTAAATAATTTTTTTCATGTAATTGGAAAATATTTAATGAAATACATCAAAGTTGACAAGAACAACATTATGATAGAATTTAAATGCCAGGGAAGTTTAAATTTTATCTTGAAGAGAAGAGGGAATATCAAGAGGTTCTTGAATAAGGGAGTGATGTGATCAGATTTATGCTTTAAAAGTATTTAGGATTACACAGCTAGATGGTAAGTAGACATAGTGCTGGGTCTGCAGTAAGACATCTTCCTGAGTTCAAATATGGACTCAGACATTTACCAGTTATGTGAACCCAGGCAAGTCACTTGACCCTACTTGCCTTAATCTTTCTTCTTTAAAATGAGCTGAAGAAGGAAATGGTAAAACACTGCAAATTTTTGTGAAGAAAATTCCAAATGGGAATCACAGTCAGACATGACTGAAAATGACTGAACACATAGTTAGCACTTGAAACTCTTGTAAAATATGAATGAAGACAAGTAACTTGAAGCTGGAAAACCAATTAGAAAACCACTGCAAAAGTTCATACAAGATATTATGAGCCCCTGAATTTAAGTCATGGCTATGTGAGTAAAGAGAAGGAAACAGGGGAAAAGAGATATACCCTAATCTCCTTTAGGTTGAACATCCAACCTTGATTACTCAGGGGACATTCAGGGAATAGACAGATGAGAGGATCTAAACTGGTCATTTATTAAGGAAACTAATGCTGGAGAGAATCTAAGATTATATGTGTGTGTGTGTGTGTGTGTGTGTGTGTGTGTGTATTATAAATAATACTTTGCTTTATTAATCATGTTGGGAGAGAAAAATCAGAATAAAAAGAAAAAAAAAACTATGGGAGAGGAAAATAAAACAGAAAAAGAAGTAGACATAGCATGTGTTGATTTACATTCAGTCTCCTTAGTTCTTTTTCTGGATGCGAGATGGCATTTTTTGTCCAAAGTCTATTGGCATTGCATTGGATCACTGAACCACTGAGAAGAACCGAGTCTTTCATAGTTGATAATCACACATTCTTGTTGCTATTGTGTACAATGTATTCCTGGTTCTGTTTGTTTCACTCTGAATCAGTTCAGGTTATCTTTCCAGGCCCTTCTAAAATCAGCTTGTTCATCATTTTTATAGAATGATAATGTTCCATTACCTCCATATACCACAACTTGTTCAGCCATTCCCTAAGTGATGGACATCTATTAATTGTCTATTTTTTGCTATCACAAAAAATAGCTGCTACAAACATTTTTGCACATGTGAGTCCTTTTTCCTACTTAATGATTTCCTTGGGATAAAGACCCAGTGATGGCACTGCTAATGCAAAGGTTCAAAAAGGCAGTTTTTTTTAGTAGGGCAAATTTTTAATGATATTTCTTTGGAAGATTTTTTTTATAACTTAAGAAGAATTAGGCCTTTTTATGAACTCTTTTTATGAATTATAAAATAGTAGATAACAGGAAGTAGTGTTTATGTAATGTTCTAAAGTGTGCTAAATACTTAATATATTTTGATTTATAGATAAATATGTAGTAGAATAAGTATTAAATCTATAGTTAAAGAGCCTTAATTCAAATTTACCTCTATCACTTATTTCTACTCTGACTATATATAATTTCTCCTCTCTAAACCTGAGATTCCTTATTTTCAAAGTGAAGGGATTAGAGCAGATGTGCATGTAGGTCTCCCTCTAACCTCTACTTCTCACAGTGAGGGAAAATGAGGATAATATTCTTCTGGTTCAGTAAAATGTCTTATGATATATAGTGGGCAGAGTTCAGTGGTAAGACAGTTGGTAGCTCTTCAACTTCTGATTAATCATAGGATCATAAATCTAGAAGCAAATTGGGTCTGGAAGGCCATATACTTAAAATCCCTCATTTTGCAGTTAAGGAAACTGAGGCTCAAGTAGATTAAATGACTGCCCAAGGCCACATAGATATTGTCATAAATAGGATTAGAATCAGGTTTCATAACTTCCCTGCCAGTACTCTTTCCACTGTGTCTGTCTAAACATTATTCTATATATCAGAGGTAGGTTTAATCCCAACTCTGCCAGTAAATAATTCTATTAACATAAGCAAGTCACTCCCCTTCTCTGAGATTCCATTTCTCTGTCTTCCAAAGGTAATAATGCTTTATTTGTGAAACAGCAATAGGGCAACATAGGATTATTTTAAAATTCAAAATAAGATAATATCAGGATATAGAAGTGATCAAGTTCATTTTGGGAGCTTTGAAAGATTGGAAGGATCCTCAGCACTTGCAGGAGGAATCATAAACCACTAAACTGAGAACCACAGAAACTTAGTCAAGGAAGGAGACTGCGTGGCAGCTAAGATAGCTCCCCCATCAAGGGTCTAGCCCTACTAACATAAAAAAGACTCATTGATCACCAATGTTTTATCCTAAGACAAATTCACTGGGGTTCTTTAAAGAGAGAAAAGTACCCCAAGATCAGGTATGATGGCTTATACTCTCTAAGACACACATATTCCTTAAAAGGGTAATTTTTCAACTTTTAACATTATGTCTACTATCATAAGACCAAATGCATGCAGAGAGAAAATTGTATCCTCATTTGAGGAATGTTGGAAAATTTGTTCAAATACAGATGGATAGATACATATATATATATATATATATTCAGCAAATATATCTTTTAAAAAATTGTTTCAACTGGTTAATCAATATTATGGGAATATACCAGATGGGACTCAAGAGAATTAGTATTGGAATCTATAATCCCTCAGGGTTAATTCTCAAATCCTGAGGGGAGAAATCTTTAATCACCCTCTGAGGACCCACCTTCCAGTACTAATAGTTGTTGAGACAGTGAGTCCCGAAGAGTTACTACAATTGGAAAATCAATAGAAGGGGAGCTGGGTGAAAAGACAGAATTAACAATCACTAGAAGATCAGCAGGAATCATCAGGTACTTAGTCACGGAGTATAAGCAGGAAAAATATTTACTAGTAAAAATTTGTGTGAGTTTCATCTTTTTGGATGTGTGAATAAACTTCATTTTAAACTCCACATTCATGGCTTATCTGGAGCTGTGATTTAAAAGCCATTACAGATCTCCTTTAAAGGTATGCATGGGCAAATTATGCCATCTGATTTTAAAGACTTTCATTAATATAAACAGTAAAGTGTGTTAGAACTTCCAAGTGCATTCAGTGGGATGTGATTAAAACACTGGAATGCACATAAAATTATGAAAGAAAGCAGTAATTTACTACCAGCAAGATTTGTTCAGAATTCAAACTCGAGCCTAATTGCAGAATTTTATGAGAGCTTAATAGCTTCAGTTTAGAATTCATAATTGCATACTTTTTCAAACAATATCTTAGTTTTGAGCAGCTCACTATTCAAAAGAGCATTGGATTAAAAGGCAGAAGGCCTGGATTTTAGACCCATCATTTCCATTAACCAAATTATCACCACAACTAACCAGCTCTTCACTAACATTAACTAGCCCATCACCAACACTAATCAGTTTAGTTATGTAACTTTGAACAGTTTCCATTCTCATTAAAAGGATAGAGTTGGATCAGATTGACTTATGGTCCTCTTGCATCTTTAAAATTTTCTGGGGACTAAATAATAACATAAAACATATACATATTATATTCTAGATCCAACAGGATGCATTAGACCTTGTAATATAATAGGCAGTGTGGTTTTAACAACTGATTTTCTAAGAAGTATGATATGCTTTTAAGTTTAATCTGAATTATTAGCATTTTTCTATCATTTTCTTAAATCTAGGCAATTAACAAATGTAATAGTACAATAAATGTAACTCTAATATTTAGATTTTGAGTGATTTTTCACAGTACAAATAAATGCTCACTTTAACAATTTAACAATTAACTCTCCAGTCAATTGGAAATTACTCCAGAGCACTCCTGTGAGTATATCCCAAAGCTATTCAGACATTCTTGAGTTGACTATACCCTCATGTGAAAGGGCCAAGGATCCACCTTTAATGATAGACCAAAATGTTCCCTGTGTCATCAACTACCATGCCCATTCCCAGAGAAAAACATTCCTCGTTTCAATGTTCTTTGAAGCACTTATTTCAAAGGGTTTTTGCAAATATCATATGAACTCATAGTAGAAAGGGAAATGAGGAAAAATAAAGGCCATCCCCCTCTATCCAGAAATACAAACCTTTATAGTCATATTTAGTTTAGAAAACTGATCACATCTTCACATCATTAAATTACTAAGAGAATCCTTTAGATGACTTCCAAAGGCAAGAAGACTAGCCTTAGGAAAAGATCTTCACAAAATAGCCATCCAAGATCACAGAAACTCTATTGGTAATAGGTTTTCTATGGTACACTTTTTTCTCCCTACTTCCTCCTTTCCTTCTTTACTTTCTGTCTCTTTTTGCCTTCCTTTTGAAGTGCCATCCCAACATCTCAACTAAACCTTGCCTAACCCTGGAAGCTTAGATAATTTAAAGTACAACAAAACCCCTGGAGCCCAAAAGGAAAACTGCTATTTCACCATAGCCTGCATGACCTAACCTACTTGCCCTCAATGACAATGAGACATCCTCTGATCCCTGTGCAAAAACCTCTGGAAAGGTCTCTCTACCCATCTCATGCACCCCTCATGCACAGTGGATGAGCACAAACTTGGCACCCACTCAGTCCCCTGGCAGGCACACCTGTTGACCCCATGACAGGAAAATGACAGAAAGCTCCCCTTTCTCCTAGGCCTCCAGGGGTTGTTTTTCAATTAGCTCTTTTCTTTGTTAGTTCCCTGGAATATCTTGGGCAGCATAAGGCCCAAATACATCCTGGTAAAGAACTGGTAAAGAATTAACTGCTAGCTTTTGCTTTTGTACAACTACTGCTCATGGGGATAAGGACTCTCTCTATTGTGGTTTTGCTCTTTATAAGCTTGATCCTCCCTCCCTTCAGTGCTACTCCATTTGAGAATATCTCTTTGTATCCACAGGCTTCAATAAATCGCCACATCAAATTTCTGTTGGGTCTTATTTCACATCTATTTCACAATGACACTTTTTCTTCCTTTCTGTTGCTCTTTTCTTTCCTTCTTTCTGCCTTTTCATCTTGCTTCCCTTCTTTCCTTCCTCTTCTTTCCTTTTCTCTTTCCTTTCCTTTCCTTTTCTCTCTCTTTTTCTGTATTCTTCCATCAATATCATTCTCATCACCATCACTTTCTTCTTCTACTCTCTTCCTTTTCCTCCCCCCTTCCTCCTTTTCCTCTTCCTTCTTTCTCGTCTCCTTTTCCTCTTTCTCCTCCTATTCTTCCTCCTTTTTGTCACAAAGTCTTTGATGCCAAACATATAATTAAAATAATCCATAAATAAATAAACACACCCAAGATTTCAGTGTCATCGTTGCCAAGTCTAATAATATTAAGGGTGTTTTTTTTTTCAGCTGCTACCAATCTCATAGATTAGAAACAGATGAAAAAAGCTGCCAAATTGTATGAGAAAAAAAGACGTTTCAAATGAGACAGTTGGGATGGGGGAGGAATATAGACACAATCCAAAGATACCAGTCGTTAATTGTTTTCACTTCATGGATGAAACTTTCTAACCTCTTACACATACTGAACTTCAATTAAGTCTATACATATGCTTCTGCTTTTTGAAAAAACTGGTCTACAACCTGTTTCTCACAAGCTCAGAGACAAAGGTACAGGCCGATTGTTTAACTATATAATGAGCAATTGTGTTTTAATTCCATTACCTATGGGCCAGTGCATTTAAGTTTTGTGATTTCTGTATTGGGATGGACTTGTAACTGAACATAAAAAATTTAGAAGTAGGACAGTTAAGTAGAGTCAGCTCTCCACTCTCCTTGTAAACCTGACTCTCAAGTTCTTGTTTGCCTAATATAGCAGAAGGGAAGATGCAATTCTCCTTTGTCCCCATTTTTCCCTTTCCCTCTTGTTCATTTTAAATTTTTGTTATATTTTTGTTTTGTTTTGTTTAGGTTTTTTGCTAAGGCACTTGGAGTTAAGTGACTTGCCCAGGGTTACATAGCCAGGAAATGTTAAATGTCTGAGGTCAAATTTGAACTCAGGTCCTCCTGATTTCATGGCTAGTACTCACTCTACTACACCAATTAGCTGTCCCTCATTTTAAATTTATAATCTGTAAGACACAAGATTTTTTAAACCAGATTGCCTAAACATTTCTACAATTGCAACGGGAATGTTTAAATTGTGGTAAAATGAGGCAATAAGTTTGTCCCTCTAAATAGAGATACAGTCTTTCTTTTGGAACCACATATTTTCCCATCTTCTTTCCAACTCTATTTCCTAGAATTCTAGAGGTAATGCAATGAACAAATTGAGCAGCTTTTTAGTTCAACCTTCATAATATAATTTAATTTTTTTGGTATTACCAGCTTTATTAGCCTTCTCATCTGATACTCTGGATATTAATATTTTACCTTTAAGAAGAAGAATTTTGAAAGTGTTACTCTGTCACCTGGACACAGTTAAAGGAGTATAATGAGAGAATAGCTAGAAAATACTCATGAAGTAGCAGCTCTAAAGGACTAAAAAAAAAAAAAAGCTAACTACCATCTTGGAGAAAGAATGAAAGCTCCATTTCTAAAAGAATGGAGTTTAATTTTTGGCTATAGAGAAAAACAAACTAAAAAGAATTCTTGAGACTTTTCACTGCCATTCTTAGAGAGCTGAATAATGGGATCCTTTTTCCAAAGATGAGAAGTCAACATTAGCAATTGGTTAGGGAGTGATTCTATCATTTCCTCACTGGGATACATTATTGAAACATTTTAACACGTATTTGTATTATTCTTCATATTGCTAATAAATTATAAAGTCAGTAACATGGTTTATTTAAGCCTATGAGACAAAGACTTTTGAGAAAGAGAAAGAGAGAATGCTCATATGAAAAATGAAGTATTACCCTGATTTATTTTATATGATGCAGGAGCTAAGGATCAAAGGTAATTTATTAATTAATAAGAAGATCCTTTATTATAACTTTGTAGACTGAATGCTGCATGGGATCTTAAAAATCATGCTGTCCAATTTATTCTCGTTATTGTTGTTCAGTCATTTTTATGCCCCACTCATTCTGACTCCATTTGAGGTTTTCTTGGCAAAGGCACTAGAGTGGTTTGCCATTTTCTTCTCCAGCACATTTTACTGATGAGGAAACTGAGGCAAATAGGATCAAGTAATTTGCCCAGGGTCACAGTGCTAATAAATGTCTGATGACATGTTTAAACTCAGGAAGATGAATTTTCCTGAATTCAAGCCCAGAACTCTAACCATAGTACTAACTAGCTTACACATGTGGAAAGTGAAATCCAGAAACGTTAATTTGTTCATTATCATAAAGCTAGTATGAGTATTTCAGCCATATCTTCCCAAGTTAAGGTGTAGTAGTCTATCCACTATACCACAATATCTTCGATTATTTTTACTATCGTTATAATCTTTTTATTATGAAATAGCAGAACATCACCTTGGAAGACTTCATAACCCAGAATAAGTATTAAAAAGGAAATCATCTGATCCAATAGCAATTAAAGAAAAGTTAAGTAGACTGCATATTTATCAGTTGTCTTAAACTCTGCAATGTTTTTAAATGTTTTCCATGAGTATTTGACATACTGACATTATTTCAATATAGGGTAAAAAAAATGAATTGTCTTCCATTTGGGAGTCTACTCCTTTATTATTTTGGATAATCATATCCGTGTACAACATGAAATATTATATTTTCTTTCATTCAGACATCAACTTTCCCTAAACACAGATATGTCACAAGAACAGAGCTGTTGCTCTGTTTTTAACATTTTTAATACTTTTTAACATTAGTTAACATATAATTTATATTAACATTTAACATGTTTAAATTTATCAATTATCAAGGTAGAAGCCTGGGCTTGTTATGTAAAGGACTGATATGTCACACATTAGTTATGTACTTTTTATCAATATACATAACATTGCTGAGTCCATCTTCTAGTATATAAATTAATTGGATCAGATGGCTTTTAAGGCCCCTTATATTTCTAAACTGTGATACTCTGTTCTGAGAAATATAATCTATATTCATACTTAAACTATAGGAAAGCAGACTTGACACCTTCCCAATGTTTGTTAGTAATTTCCCCCTCCTCAAATTGTCTTGCTCTTATTAATTAGTCAAAAAGAATTTTGCTGTGTCCTCCAAGTGGCAGGTACCATGCTAGGTAATGGATATACAATGACAAAAGGAAAAATCTTTGCCATAGTTTATTATCTTCTCTGCTCTAAGTTTCTAAAGACAAAAATTGATTTTCATCTTGGTTTGCATCCCCATCATACTACTGCTTCTTCTTTTGGGGGGAGGAGGCATTTTATTTTATTTTTAATAGTTTTTATTTCCCTATTACATATAAAGAAAATTTTAAGTCATTTTATGTAAAATTTTGAGTTCCAAATTTTCTCTCTCCTTAAGAGGGTAAGCAATTTGATTATAGATAACCTATACATTAGCATTTCTTCTTTCAAATACTAACCTTGAATAAATAATTTTTCAAATAAACTTAATTGAATCTATCTGTGAGTACTAAATTCCACCCAAAACTTTCCTTGATAAAAGGCTGTACTTGGATTTTGCAGTTGACTCTACCTTCCATATGTAGAGCTGCTTGATCTTAATCCCTTAGAACAAGATACTCCTAAACTGGGTAGTACCTAGTGTCCTGAGGGAGATATCTCTCAGTTTAAGAATTTATTTTTATGAGCTGTCTTTCCCTTTTAAATTATAAATTCCTTGAAGAATTTTTTTTTCTTTTTTCTCATTTACATTTTTTCTTATTTATATTCCTAGTAATTAGCACAGTACCTAGCACATAGAAGGTACTTATGTTGTACCACAGTTCCCTTTTATTGTTCTGATTCAATTTCCCCAAATTATTCTGTCTCAGTTTACCTGAATTGTTCTGCCTCAAATCCCTTAGTTGCAAACCCCACCTCCCGTTCGTTAAGACAGGGCTACTTACTCTAAGGTTATAAATTGTCAATATGTAAACTCAAGATAAGGGGGTGTTCAGACTTCCTAAATCCTCCTAAGTCATCAAGCATTTATGGTTCTACTCCCCATTTTGTCATTGTTCTTCTTTATTCCAACCTCACCCTGTCAGAACCGGATTGATAGTCCATTCAGCTATCAGTGCTCTGACTCCGCCCTGCCTCGGTCTACCCCTGTAGCAGAGCCACTTGTGTATAAATACTTCATGGGAAGTACACATTAGCTGATGGATGCTTTGGACATCAGCCCCGGGGGCAACATGCCCCCAGCACAATCTCTCGCTTTCAAATAAAATATTAAAAACTCTCTAATCTCTATCTTGTCTCAGTTTCTCCAGCATTACACTTAAAATATGAAGTATTTATTTTTAAAATGAATTAGAAAATTTAAATATTATCCTTGCTTTGCAGATAAGAAAACAGAGAAGTGAAGTCATATGCCCATGATTTAACAGAGCATGTGTAATCATATATTTAGTGGGGGAAAAGAATCTCACAAGCTATGTAATTCCATTCTTTCCACTTTTGCTGAGGAAATCAAGCCTTAGCTGAGAAGATTAGAAGGGAAAAAGAATAAACATTTATTAAGTGCCTACTATGTAACAGAAACTATGTGAGACACTACAAAGATTTTCTTATTTGATTTTTACAACAATGTATTATTGTAGGTATTGTCTGTTTTACAGGTGAAGAAAATGAGACAAATAGAGATTAGGTAATTTGCCTAAGGTCACAAGTGGTAAATTTCTGATGTCATACTTGAGCTGAAATCTTCCTTACTTCAGGCTCAAAACTTTATTCAATTTGCCCAATGTCTCAGAGGTAACATGGAGCAAATCAAATTTAAAATCCAGGTTCTCCAATTACTAATCTATTGTTATTTCTCCAAAGTGCACCACTTCTGAAAGAAAATTTCAGGCCAGATTTACTGAGTCAAGGTCTTGAGCTCTTTCTATTGAAATACAATAACTGATAAGTGGATTATTCCAATTCTCTATTATCCTGCCACTTAACTATAATGGATCTGATAGAATATTTTCTGTGTGTCCATTTTGTCTTTGTAAAGCTCCTCTCCAGACAGACTGATGAAAACCAGCTGCAATTCTTGCATTTTGCATCCTGGCATTTGAGCACCATTTGCAAATTTAATTTAGTCCTTGGCAAAGAAGGGATGCATTGGTTACTCTCTGTTAATACTGACTCTCATTTCCCTGCTAAGTTTCCAAAACATTGATTCCCATATGGCAATTGGGAAGCCTTCATTGAAATTGGATCTCCTTATTCTGCTCTTCTTAGCAACAAGGGTAAATTATTATCATTTTGCTTACCCACATGTAATGTTGTCACATATTGCAGATCTAAGTCCGAACTTTGGAACCTCCAGATACTTTCTCATGATTTGTTGATCTGTTTGGTCTTCAAGGACCCTCAAATTGTAACTACTCTGTTTCAAATCAGGGCCTGATGGGCAAATTCATTTTGCTGATCTATAGCTCTAAGAAGTGTATATATGTTTGTGAGGTTAGCTGAGAGTGATTTCTTCACCATGGTTTTTCACTGAAAGTAACTTTTCATAACTTGGCCCTTGAATGATGAAATCCCTAAAATTTCAGGAGTATCCTCTTATACAATTGGAGCTAAAGACAGAGAATAGACAAAATAGCAATTTTTTTCTTTGAAGTTCATAAAATCCTTCCTCACTATAATTTCCATTCATTTTCCCTCAATCTTTCATTTTTTCCCAATTGTAATTTCTCCCTTTTTTAAATTGCACATTTAAGTTTATAAAATTCATTCCTTCCAATAATCTTCCAATATAGACACTGATCCTCCAGTGATCCATTTTACAAATGAGAAGACTGAGACTGTCAACAAGGATTGACAACTATCAGCAAGGATATGAACCAGAATTCAAATGCTGTCCTTTTCACTTCAAACAGAGCATTCTTTCCAATCAATTACTGAGCACTTACTTTGTCTCAAGCACTGGTCTAGTTTCTTTGAATACAAAGACAGAAGCAAATCTGTCCCTATGTTCAAGGAGTTTATATCTTAATGTGAGAAACTGTATGCATATTTATAGGCATATTGGAAGAACAATCACAGTAGAATAGGAGGATGAGGATAATTTGATACAAAAGCCTGAAGACAGTTGAAGAGGTGTTGTAGAGCAATTAGAGCTTGGTCAGAAATCCAAGAGGCCAAGGACATCCACTGCATCCCAGGACATCATCTGTTATCCCGACTATTGTCTTACCACTGGACTTTGACAACTCAGGGAAAAAAAAATGAATGAGGCTGACAACTTTGTGAGATTCTGCTATTCTGTGTCTTGCTACCTTAAATCTGGAAGTTTCTTTGGCCACCACATGTAGAATGTTATCCTGCTAAATGGCAATCAGGCAATCACAGGCTTCCCAAAACTATCTCACTTTATGTGACTTTTGGGACAAACTAATTGCAGCTGTGTATATAGACTTCCAGTTTCTATGTTAAGGAGACTGTGCTTTCTTCATGTGATCCAGATGCTAATAACAAATTGGAAGACATATATTAGGAAAACTATTAGCATTATTGACTAAATAAATAACCAAACTAACAAAAAACATATGGTTATCTCAATAAATGCAGAAAAAGCATTTGACAAAATACAACACTTTTTCCCATTAAAAACACAAAAGAATGTAAGAATAAAAGGACTTTTCCTTAAAATGCTCCTTCTATTTAAAGCATCAACAAACATCATGAGTAATGGGGGCAAATTAGAATCATTTCCAATAAGATCAGGGGTGAAACACTGTTGCCCACTATCACCATTACTATTCCATATCATATTAGAAATGTTAGCTTTGGAAATAAGAGAGGAAAAAGAGATGAACGGAATTAGAATAGGTAATGAGAAAACCAAATTGTCAGTCTTTGCAGATGATATGATAGTATACATAGAGAATCCTAGGGAAACAACTAAAAAACTACTAGAAACAATTCACAACATTACCTTTTTTAATTGTAGCTTAATTTGTTATCACAAAGTCTTAAGTCGTAATTAAGGCATGAGTCCAAACCAAGGCCCATCTTTATGAGAAAATCCCATACAATTGGAAAATAATGATTATACCCTTATTGCAGGAGCAGCAGAGCTATTGGCTATGGTATCTTACCAAGGGTAAGAACAAAGTTGAAGAAAACTCCCACCCTTCCATATTTTTGAGAAGAAGCAGGCCAATGATAGTGGGGAATGGGGGAGGGAGAGAGAGAGGAGAGAAACATTAGCAAATTGAGATGTCTGTTTCCTTCTTCCTACTCTGAATTTCTTTAAAGAATGAAAAAAAAAACCCAGGAGGTAAGAGGAGGGGGTTGAAAATAATATATGTATCAACTATACATTAGGCATTGCTTTGTGCTTAGCACGTTTTACAAATATTACATTACTATTTAATATTATAAATATTATTTGACTGAAAAAGTTCTTTATGAGTCCTAATTCCAAATCAGAACTTGTTTGTATCAAATATATTGCCTTCTCAGTGAGGAGAAGAGGAGGGAAGGAGAAAATTTTGAACTCAAAGGAGTTTGTGTGTGTGTGTGTGTGTGTGTGTGTGTGTGTGTGTGTGTGTGTGTTACTTTTTTATTATTTTTAGAGGCTATAGTTAAGTGACCTAATGATGGATGGATGTGACTCAGGGTCACACAACTAGTGTCTTAGATCCTTATTCTATCCACTGTACCATTTACCTGCCCCAGTTTTAAGAAATGTAATTGGGGGGAAATATTTGGTTATCCTCCAAAAAAAAAGAGAAGGGGATTTTTTTTTAATTTTTGTGACTCAGTTTTGATGATTGCTATGCAAGATCGCATATGATGGCTGAAGGTTTAAAGAAAGTCAGTAACAACTGACTCTCCAATTGATCCAAATAAAATAAAGTATTTTGACATTTTAAGTCCAAGATAAGAGTTAAATATTTATTCAACAGTCTCATAGAAGACTTGCTTTGAACTTAGATCCAGGAAGGTCTGAATTCAGATTCTGCCTAAGACGATCACTAACTGTATATATCTAAGCAATTCAGTCAAAGTTTCCATATCTGTAAAAAGGAAATATATGGCCAAACAATAGAGACCATTATGAAATATAAAATGGATCATTTTGATGCATTAACTTAATTTATTTTTGTACAAATAAAACCAATGTTTACAACATTAGAAGAAAAACAGTCAGTATCAATGATAAAGTTCTCATTTCTTAAACAGAAAACTGAATCAAATTTATAATAATACATTCTTCAAATGATAAATGGTCATGTTAAATGATCAGGCAGTTTTCAGAAAAAGAAATCAAAATTACCTATAGTTATATGAAGAAAGGTCTAAATTATTATTGTTTGTAGAAATACAATTTAAAATAACTCTGAAGTACCATAACATGCCTATCCATTTGGTTAACATGATACAAAATAAAAATGACAAGTGTTGGATGGAATGTGGAAAATTTGAAACATTAATATACTCTTGCAGAAGTTGTGAACAAGTCCATTCATTCTGACGAAAAATTTGGAGCTATGCCCAAAGAGCTATAAAACTGTGCACATAATTTGACCTATCAATACCACTAGGTCTGTATCACAAAGGAATCAAAGAAAGAGGAAAATAACTTATTTGTACAAATAGTTATAGTCATAGTCATTTTTTTTTGTTGTGGCAAAGAATCAGAAATTGAACAAGTGGTAGTATATGATTATGATGGAATACCATTATGTTATATGATATGATGTGCCAGCAGGTTTGGGGAAAAAACTAGACTTATATGAAGCAATGCAAAGTGAAATGAGCAGAAGAAGGAAAATATGGTAGACAATAACAGCAAAATGTACAATGATCAACTAGGAATGATCAGTTACTCTGATCAAGCCAGTTAGGCAAGACAGTTCCAAAGGATTTATGGTGAAAAAATGCTATCCAGAAAAAGAACTGATTGACTAAATGTAAATTAAAGAATACTTTTGTTTTTTTTTTCTTTTTGATCTGTTTTCTTTTGCAATCCTGGTTATATGGAAATATGCAGTTTTTGCTTCCTTTTTTATTTTTAAATAGTGTTTTATTTTTGAAAATACATGTAAAGATAACTTTCAAAATTCATGTTTATAAAGCCTTCGTACAACTTTGTAAAACATTCATCTTTATAAAACTTTTCATTTTCCCTTTCTTCCCATGGATAGCAAACAATCTAATATAGGTTAAACATGTGCAACTCTTCTAAACACATTTCCATATTTGTCATGAGTGCAGGAAAAATCAAATTAAAAAGGGAAAAACATGAGAGAAAAAAATCAAACAACAAAAAAGGTAAAAATACTATATTTTGATACACATTCAGTCTCCATAGTCTTCTCTCTATGTGTAGATGGCACCTTGCATCACAAGTCTAATGGAACTGCCTTGAATCACCGCATTGTTGAAAAGGTCCAAGTCCATCACAGTTTATCATCATATAATCTTGTCATTACTATGTAAAATGATCTCCTGGTTCTGCTCACTTTACTTAGCATCAATTCATATAAGTCTTTCCAGACTTTTCTGAAATCACCCTACTAATTATTTCTTATATGACAATAGTATTTCATTATATTCATGTACCATAATTTATTTAGCCATTCCTCAACTGATGGGCTTGTAATCAATTGTTTTTTTGCATGACTCTACATATATAATCTATATCAAATCTCATGCCTTCTCAAAGAGAGAGTGAGGGGAGGAGATAAAGAGAATTTGGAAATCAAAATTTTTTTTAAAAGAATGCTAAATATTTTACATGTAATTGAAAAAGAAAAAATAAAGATAAAAGAAATAACAATATCACCCACCTCACATGATTAGTTTCAAAACCAAATGAAAACATGTAAAATACTTCATGAATCTTTAAGAGATAAATATTGGCTACTAATATTTATTCTTTGAAGAAATTATGTTTACAATGGATAATTTGATTTTTTAAAAAATTTCCTGAGCTTATTACCTTTTATATCTATTGTGTTTTGAATCTATAGCCATTTTTTAGGGAAAAGGATTATATTTGTCATATCAAAAAGAAAAAGAAAAAGCTTAGGCAGAGGAAATTCCTTCTACCAAAGATGATCTTTTTTTTTCCCATGGGGCATGAGTTGCTCAGGATCATACAACCATCATGGATCAACTGTGGGAATTGAACTCAAGTGTTTCTGATTTTGAGATCATCAATCAATATGCCAGATTGTCTTTCCTCCAATTTCAGTAATACAGAAAATAAATAGCTGTTTTGTAATTGTACACTTACACTGAAAACTTTTTTTTTCCCTAGAAGGAACCCTATTAGCTACATTTTGATGCAAGTTTAAACATGAGTGGTACCTAAACTTTGTTTCAGAGATTTTCTTAGAGTTACTATAGGGAGAGAATAAATCTAAAGAGAGAGAGAGAGAAACCTAACAAAACCTTGAGGCCCACAACTTCCTTGAATTGAACCTATCTCTAAGTGAGTCCAAAGAGATCTTAATTAATTTAAAACCTTTATTTGAGTGCAAAAGAAATTTATATTTAAAAAGATTAGGAGACCTTTTCTGGAACCATTATAGGTTTGAGTCAAAGTCCTTACTTCCAAATTAGGTGTGTTTTTTCAAACCTAAGGATAGAAATTCAAAGAGAATGCAGGACATTTCAGGCAACGGGAATGGAATAAACGATGGTATTAAGGATGAAAAGCTCAAGGCCAAGTTCATGAGGTCTGCACACTAACGCATGAGCTCTAGTGTATGAGATTCGAAGATGAATAAGGAAATGCTACTAAGTGATAAATATTCCTTCAATAAATATTTATTAAGTATGTGCTACATATGCCTGGAAGAGTAACAGAGTGAAGGGTATGCTGGGATTGAAGAAGACCTGAGTTTAATTCCTATCTCTGGCACTTAACAGGTCATGCTATATCACTTAATGTCTCAGAGCCTCAGTTTCCTTGTCTTTAAAGATAATGTAATGTCATGAGGGATAACAGCACCTATCATATAAATATGTTTTCACAATCTAAGAGATAAAATATAGATGAAAAGTCCTTTGTGAATTGAAAAGCATAATAGAAAAGGAATCTACGATGTGCTCAAGTATGAGAGAGATATGCAGTCCCCCAACTCAAGGAGCTTGCAATCTAATAGTGAATAAGATATGCATAGAGTCAAGTAAAGAAAATCATTTATAAAAATCACTTGAGCATAATGTGCTGTGACATCAGATAGGAAAAGATCCCTTTCACATATAAGATATCAAAAAAAAAAAGTCCTCAAGGTAGGAATAGTATTTGAACTTGGCAAACTTGAAAGATAGATAATAATATGTCCACATGCAAAAATCTAAAAGGAAAAATGATCATTCTGGACAAAGTAAATGGTATGAAATAGAAGGATGTGTTGTGGAGATATTAAGAAATCTAATTGGAGAGGGCAGCTAGTTGATATAGTGGATTAAGTATCAGCCCTGAAATCAGAAGGACTTGAGTTCAAATCTGGCCTCAGACACTTAACACTTCCTAGCTGTGTGACCCTGGGCAAGTCACATAACCCCAACTGTCTCAGGGGGAAAAAAGAAAGAAAGAAATCTAATTGGGAGAGAATGTAGACAATGTGGATGGAATTCATATTAGATTAGCCTGGAGAGAGTTAGGAGTCCCACTGGTAGGGGGATAAAAAGCCAGAATAAAAAGCTTAGACTTTCTTCTGCAGATAATAGGGAGCCATTGAAGATTTTTTGTTGTTCTACACAGTTATATAAAAATAAATAAAACTGTGCATTAAAAGTATTAATCTGACATATAAGTGATAAATGAGATTTTCTCTTATCTTAAAATCATGCATCTGGTATGATCAATTTTCTTGGTTCCAACCATCTCTCTATTTTATTGTTTCAAACCCTATTTCAATGAATCAGCCCACTAACTCCCTCTTGGTGCTTGTGCTGTTTTGAGAATCGGAGGATTAGATGGAGCTATGGGACAAAAAATCCATTACCCCTGCCACTGGCAGTGGAATAACATTTGGGTGCCATTACCTCTATTACATTTTTTAACAAATGTAAGTGTTATTTTTACTTTTCCCAGGAATTTTTGATGAACATGAAATATTCATAGAGGACAGATAATATTTAAATGACATCTTTAAATGATTAAAAATATGAAGCTCTCCACTGGGGATTACTACATTAAGGCTGGGAATACATTCTCATTATATACTCTCCATTTCTGAGGTCATGTGAGAAGAAAAGGGGGCTTCTGAGTAATTTCACTGAACTATTAATAGGGCATCAAGAATCCAGTCCTATTGCTTCAGAAATGTTCTGACTTTGCATGAGGTTTTTTTTTTTTTTTTTTTTCCCTAAAGACATCCCTGCCCATTATCATGGTGTAATGGGAAAAGTATCTAAAAAAAGTTGAGATATTTGGGTTCTAATCCCAGGCTTGGTATAACTTTGGACAAAAAACCCTTTATATCTCTGATCTAAATTTTCTTTGCAGATATAGCAATCAATCAATAAAAATGTGTTAAGTATCTCCTATGTGAAACCCATTGTATTAAACACCAGGAATGCAAAATGAAGAAAAAGACAGTTCCTGTCCTTAGGATCTCACAAATCAATGAGGGTATAATAGCCTGTGTTATAGTATCTCCTAAACTCTGGATCTGCATGGATCCTGCCTAATCTAACTGATGGTCAAGAAAAACCATATCTCTTCCCAATCCCAAACTTATATTGTGAAATATCAAAATATATAGAATGTAAATAGGTTTTCACAGATTTTGCTTTCAGGATACTCAGATCACATAAAAGCACTCAGGGTAACAAATGAAAATATGCTTTCAGGACAACTTTTATATCACATACAGAAAAGACAAAATAATACGGACACTTGAAAACAAGTTGTATTTTAAAAAAAGAAAAAGGAATCACAAAAAAAAAAATCAACACAATTTTCACCCTTACTCCACCAAAATTCTAATGTCTTCCCAATTTTGCCTTTGGGCTTCTGTCAAAAAGAACAGAGTTGGTGACTGGCTGTGGGACAATAGCTTGACATTTCAGTGACTCCCTCTCTCCCAAAAGGTGCTCCACAGAGCCATTATATTATATAAGATAAATACAATATAGGTTGGTTGACAAGTAACTTCACTGTTTCATCACATTTAAATGGTTGAATAATTCAGGAAAATAGAAAACAATAAGGTCCAAGTTTTTTGCTCTTATATATCATACCTTGTTCTCTCCATGAGTCTCAAAAAATTACTATTATCTGAAAAAAATCAGATCTCTGAACTTTCAACTTATCGTTATTTGCAAGGCAATCCCTGAGGTGAAACCAAAGAATTTTTTTTTCTTTTCTAGCTAGAAGACTGTATTCTAAGATTCCACTTGCTAGCAAATCTTGTATAATTGGCTAGGATGCTAATTTCCAGATCATGATATCTTGGGTATAAATATGAGGCAACCTCCAAATTTGGCACTGCCTAATAAATCTCCCTTTTCTGATTAGAAGGTTAGATTCTGCAAGTAAACACCCTGTTATCTAGTTAACAGGTAATTCAGGGGCATAATATTATTTGGGAACTTCTCCAAGATCATGCAGATAAGCAATATGTTATATAGTACTGTAAAAACCAAACTCTGAATCTTACATGTTATACTAAAGACAATGAAATAGCCAGTGAAATGTTTGAATGTGGAAACTACATGGTTCAACCTCAGTTTTAGAAAGAGAATTTTTTACTGTGAGGAAGAGAATCAACTGAAAATTATAAGAATGGAAGCAGAAAGATCAAGTAGACATCAATTCCAATACCCAAGGAAAGAGACAATGAGAATCTGGAGTAGAGTACCCAAGGGATGGATTAGGGTTATTGCATGGAGAGAAATGGCAAATCTTGGTAATTTATTAGAGTTGGAAATTGAAAAAAAAAAGTTGAAGATGATTCCAAAGTTTACACAACTGGAAGGACTACACTCAACAACAATAGGCAAACATTATATAATCTGTTCTTTCTTAGACTGAGTTTGACATACTTAAGGAATATCCAGTTTGGAAGGTTCAATAGGAAATGTGTAAAGTGGGACTAGAGCCAGGGAAGGAGGTCAGAGCTAGGTATCTGAATGTAAGAGTCCATAAAATTTTATGCCTTACTAGTTATGAGTAGGTAGTTAGGGGGCACAAGGGATACAGTACTAGGCCTGGAATCAGGAAGACTCACCTTACTGAGTTCAAATATGGCTTCAGATACTTACTACTTGAGTGACTGTGGGAAAGTCAATTAACTCTGTTTTCCTCAATTTCCTCATCTGTAAAATAAGCTGGAGATCAAATAGCAAATCATTCTACTACCTTTCCCCAAAAGGATCTCAAATGAGATCACAAAGACATGGACATGACTACACAATGACAATAAGTTATGAGTGAGATATAAGAAAAACTGAGATTCAATCTCTGTGCTCAAACATCTCACAGTCACTATAGTAGATGAATAAAATAAGTATACTTATAAATATAAGGCACAGCAAATTGTAATGAGGATATTATTTTGAAGTTTTGAGAGATCCAGACAGGGAGAATTCATTTCATAATGAGAGAAATCAAGAAAGTCATAATGGAAGAAATGATGTTTGTTCTTTTTTCTAGCCTATTAAGACACTTTCATCCTATATATTAAGTATTCTCCTCTACTATTTGAAAACTAGATAATTCATTGATCAAGATTTTAAATAGTTCAAATCACAGCTACATGCAATGTTACTTAATTTCTTGATTAAAAAAAAACATTAACTAGTACAAGGCCAAGTTCAGAGCCTGACTTTTTGTTCAGGTGTCCAATAGAGATCTCTTTCTAACCTGACACTGAACTATTGATGACTACTCTTTGGGTTCAGGCTTGTGACCAATTCTAAAGTTACCTAATTATTTTTATCCAAGTAACCGATTGACAAAATATTTAAATTGTACTGAGCAAAACAGAAATCTATAGGGCAGGCTTCTTTCCAAGTTTTAGTGAAATAATTGAGTAATCTTTGGATCTAACTATTCAACCTATTTCACATACAATTAAAAGTGCTACCGTGTAGCATACATTGCTCCCATTTGTTTTCCATCTCATATAAGACATTGCCAAATGCATTTCCAAAATCTGGATAAATAATATCTATAGCTCCCATTGCTCAATTTACCATTCTAATAATCCCAAGGAGAAAAAAAGGAAATGAATTTACCACAGCTGTTTATCTGCTTTTTATCATATCCTAATCCTATATAGCAAGTAGCAGGAAATTACTGAATCTTCACAATTTATCCCCATAGCGATTCTTAACCTGGGGGTTTGTGAACTTATATACATATGAACTTAAATACATACATACACACATGCATAAAAACACAAAAAATCTACATAGATTTTAATAAATATATATGTATAAAGTTATTTCACTGTCAATTAAATCTTTTGTAATCCATGTATTTTTATGCATTTAAAACATTATTTTGAGAGAGTCCATAGGCTTTATCACACTGCCAAAGTGGTTAATAGTACACACACATTAAGAAAATCTGATAGTCAAGCTGATGAAGAACTCTATTGAGATTTACAATTATACAAAAGTATTTTTTTTTTACAGATAACCTTGCAAAAAGAGAAGGACTTTTGTCTAAGACTTCACTAATATTAGCCATGACACTGGAGAGAGTTTTAGGAATGGAATCAGAATCCATAAGTTCAAATCTCAGCTCCTCATTAGATATAGAAGATACATGATGAGTTTAACCTCTCAAGCCTTGGCAGCGTTAGGAGCTTTCATTTCATTTAGCTTTGGTAGCAATTTAGATTTTTTATGTCAGAAAATACTTCCTAAGAGTGATGTCCCCAAATGAATGGGTTGCCTTGGAAGACAGTGGGTTCCCCTTCGTTGAAGAATGTCTTGTAAAAAATAAAAAAAAAAAAGTCAGGGCAACTAGTTGGTGTAGTGGATAGAGTGCTAGCCCTAAAGTCAGGAGGACCTGAGTTCAAATTTGACCTCAGTCACTTAACACTTCCTTGCTGTGTGACCCTGGGCAAGTCACTTAACCCCAATTGCCTCAGCCAAAAAAAAAAAAAATAAGCCTACCAATCTACTTATATAGTATGTTTTTAAAATGATTCTTAAAAAAAAAAAAGTTGTACTAACCAGTTGTTGGGTGGCTAGGTGGTAGTCTTCCAGAGTTCAAATCTATTCTCAGCTATTCAGTAGCTATTTGATCCTGGGCAAGTAATTTATTTGCCTCAGTTTTCTCATATGCAAAATGAACTGGAGAAAAACATGGCAAACCATTTCGGTATTTTTGCCAAGAAACCAAAACACCAAATGGTGTTATAAGAAAGTAGTTACCACTTAGACAACAACCAGCTGTTAACCAGCTTATAAAGAATTTGATATCTTGAGAGATGAAGAAATCTATCTGTTAGGACCTGCAAATAAGACCAAGTAACTCGATTTCTCAGGTACCTGCCACTTCATCAAGAACTAATAACATTGATTTGGATCCTGGTCCTTCTAGACATGTCACAAAGCCCACATCATCATAATCTATGAGGAGATGAGATATTGTGTTTAACACAAATAATCAAACAAGTGCATGAATCAGTTAAAGTAAATGTATAAATAAGTAAAACATAATTATTCAAATAAATAAGTAAATAAACACCATCACCTTATGGATGCCTCCAAACTAGCCAGAATGCTCCTCAAATGACTGCTGTATTTAATGAGATTATATGTGGAAAGTGCTTTGCAAGTCCTAAAATAATATATAATGCTAGGTAAGGCTAATGATAGAGACAGCTAGATAGTGTAGTGGATAGAATACTAGACCTGGAGGAGAAGAATGTGGGTTCAAATGTAATCTCAGACACTTAACACTTACTGTTTATGTGACCTTGGGCGAGGTCACTTAAAGCCAATTGCCTCACAATACAAAACAATAACAAAAAAAAGGGCTAATGATAATTGTTATCATTGATATTAATATTATTATGTCTATTCTATTAGAGTAACCAGTTTCCCAGAAACTTTGAAATTGCTAGAAAAAACTTCAAGAATCCAAGGTTACAGGGCAGCTAGGTGACAAAGTAAATGGAACACCAAGCCCTGAAGTCAGGAGGACCTGAGTTCAAATGTGACCTCAGACACTTAAGACTTCTTAGCTGTGTGACCCTGGACTAGTTACTTAACTCCAATTGCCTCAGGAAAAAAAAAAAATCCAAGGTCACTTTCAAACCACAATAAAGCATTTAAGGGGCACTTTAAAGAATTGGGCTACTGGACCAAGCATGTTTCTCAATGTGAGTTGGTTAACTAGCCTCCCAAACATTGGGTTACTAACTACAACACTCTCCTTATCCCAATGGGCACAATGGGGCAGCTGTGATATGAAGTCCCTGAGTTTAGCATGAGACTTTCTTAGTTGGTTAATCTGAAAATGCTCTGAAATCTGGCACAGACTGTGCATAGTTCCAAAAACCAAACAAAACTTTTCAGCTCTTATTGCCCAGGCATTTGGAGAGAAAATTTCAGACACATCATCACACCAGTTTATTTCCAATTTGCCTCCAGCAAGAAGTACTGAAACCACTCTGGAGCATTTACACAGAAAGTCTGGGTCAGTATTCGAGCCTTTTAATTTTTTTTCCTCCTGAGGATGTCTCCAGGCAAATAAAGGACTTCAGAAGGCAAGGGCAGCAATAACAATAATAGATGAGGAAGTCTCAGTTGATCAGGAGGTCAATAAGGCACTTTCAAAGATGATATCCTCAGAAGGAATAGTGAGATAGAAGAAGGAAGGCAAAAAAATTAGAAGCAGGGACAGGGTTTGGTATTGTGTAACTCTTCAAAAACTAAGGATTAATGAGGAAACCTTTCCCCAATCATGAAACTGGTTACCCGCCACAGGGACTTAATGAGGACATTTTGTCCCTAAGATGAGAGGTGAGAGGAAGAATAGTTAGTATGTTTGTGTGTTGAAATGTGGATATGGAGAAGGAAAGGATGAAGGATTCACCAGCACATCACAAGATTTTTAAACTAGTATGTTATTTTTCCAAATACATGCAAAGATAGTTTGTAA
Source organism: Antechinus flavipes (assembly GCF_016432865.1). NCBI lineage: Eukaryota > Metazoa > Chordata > Mammalia > Dasyuromorphia > Dasyuridae > Antechinus > Antechinus flavipes. The sequence continues at coordinate 236,401,238 of NC_067403.1, forward strand.
CATTCACTTTTACAAAACCTTGTGTTCAAAAAAAAATCAGATAAAAAGGAGAAAAAATGGAAAACAAACAAACAAAAAAGCAAACAACAACAAAAAGGTGGAAATAATATACTGTAATCCACATTCAGTCTTCATAATCTTCTCTCTAGATACAAATAGCATTTTCCATCACAAATCTATTGGAATTGTCTTGCATCATCTCATTGTTGAAAAGAGCCAAGATCATGTGATGTTAAACTATTTATCATCACATATTCTTATTGTTACTGTGTACAAAGTTCTCTTGGTTCTCCTTGCTTCATTCAGTATCAGTTCATGTACGTCTTTCAAGGCTTTGCTGAAATCAGCTTACTTATAATTTCTTATAGAACATTAATATTCAATTATACCCATATACCATAACTTATTCAGCCATTCCCCAACTGATGGGTATCCACTAAATTTCCAATTCTTTGCTGCTTCAATTTTTTTTTCTATATGTAGTTCCTTTTCCCTCTTTTATGATCTCTTTGGGATACAGCCACAAGGGCTGCTTGATTCTTTTTTTTCCATTTAATTCTTTATTATTTTTATAACTTTTTATTTACAAGATATATGCATGGGTAATTTTTCAGCATTGACAAGTGCCAAACCTTTAGTTCCAAATTTTCCCTCCTCCCCCCCCCCAGATGTCAGGTTGACCAATACATGTTAAATATGTTGAAGTATAAGTTGAACACAATATATGTATACATGTACATACAATTATTTGCTGGACAAAGAAAATAGGACTTTGAAATAGTACACAATTAACCTGTGAAGGAAATCAAAAATGGAGATGGATAAAAATAGAGGGATTGGAATTCTTTGTAGCAGTTCATAGTCATCTCCCAGAATTCTTTCCCTCGGTGTAGTTGATTCAATTTGTTACTGCTTTATTAGAACTGATTTGGTTCATCTCATTGTTGAAGAGGGCTACATCTATCAGAATTGATCATCATATAGTATTGTTGTTGAAGTATATATTGATCTCCTGGCTCTGCTCATTTTACTTAGCATCAGTTCATGTAAGTCTCTCCAGGCCTTTCTGAAATCCTCTGGCTGATCATTTCTTACCGAACAATAATATTCCATCATATCCATATACCACAGTTTATTCAACAATTCTCCAATTGATGGGCATCCACTCAGTTTCCAGTTTCTGGCCACTACAAAAAGGGCTGCCACAAACATTCTTGCACATACAGATCCATTTCCCTTCTTCAATATCTCTTTGGAGTATAAGCCCAGTAGTAACACTGCTGGATCAAAGGGTATACACAGTTTGATAACTTTTTGAACCAATCGCTCTCCAGAATGGCTGGATGTGTTCATAATTCCACCAAAAATGCATCAGTGTCCCAGTTTTCCTACATCCCCTCCACATTCCACATTACCTTTCCCTGTCATTCTAGCCAATCTGATAAATGTGTAGTGGTATCTCAGAGTTGTCTTAATTTGCATTTCTCTGATTAATAATGACTTGGAGTATCTTTTCATATGGCTAGAAATAGTTTCAATTTCTTTATCTGAGAATTGTCTGTTCACATCCTTTGACCATTTGTCAATTGGAGAATGGCTGGATTTCTTATAAATTAGAGTCAATTCTCTATATATTTTGGAAATGAGTCCTTTATCAGAACCTTTGACTGTAAAAATGTTTTCCCATTTTATTGCTTCCCTTCTAATCTTGTCTGCATTAGTTTTGTTTGTACAAAAACTTTTCAATTTGATATAAACAAGTTTTTCTATCTTGTGATCAATAATGATCTCTAGTTCTTCTTTGGTCATAAATCCCTTCCTCTTCCATAGGTCTGATGGGTAAACTATCCTATGTTCTTCTAATTTATTTATAATCTCATTCTTTATGCCTAAGTCATGAACCCATTTTGACCTTATCTTGGGTGTATGGTGTTAAGTGTGGGTCAATTCCTAGTTCCTGCCATACTAATATCCAATTTTCCCAGCAGTTTTTGTCAAACAGTAAGTTCTTATCCCAAAAACTGGGTTCTTTGGGTTTGTCAAACACTAGATTATTAAAGTTATTGAGTGTTTTGTCCTTTGAACCTAACTTATTCCACTGATCAACTAATCTATACCTTAGCCAATACCAAATGGTTTTGGTAAGCACTGCTTTATAATATAATTTTAGATTTGGTATAGCTAGGCCACTTCCATTTGATTTTTTCATTAATTCCCTTGAAATTCTTGACCTTTTGTTTTTTCCATATGAACTTTGTTGTTATTTTTTCTAGTTCATCAAAATAGTTTTTTGGGAGTCTGATTGGTACTGCACTAAATAGATTAGTTTAGGTAGTATTATCATCTTTATTATATTCGCTTGCCCTATCCAAGAGCATTTAATTTTTTTTTTCCCATTTGGTTAGATCTGACTTTATTTGTGTGGAAAGTGTTTTTGTAGTTTTGCTCATATAGTTCCTGATTTTCCCTTGGCATATAAATTCTTAAATATTTTATACTATCAGTAGTTACTTTAAATGGAATTTCTCTTTGTAACTCTAACTGTTGGAATTTGTTAGTGATATATATGAATGTTGATGACTTATGTGGGTTTATTTTGTATCCTGCAACTTCGCTGAAGGACTGGATTATTTCTAAGAGCTTTTAAGTAGAATCTCTGGGGTTCTCTAAGTATACCATCATATCATCAGCAAAGAGTGATAAGTTGGTTTCCTCATTACCTACTCTAATTCCTTTAATCTCTTTCTCAACTCTTATTGCCAAAGCTAGCATTTCTAATACAATATTGAATAGTAATGGTGATAGTGAGCAACCTTGTTTCACTCCTGATCTTATTGGGAAGGGTTGCAGTTTATCCTCAATACATATGATGCTTACTGGTGGTTTTAAATAGAAGCTACTGATTATTTTAAGGAAAGGTCCATTTATTCTTATACTCTCAAGTGTTTTTAATAGGAATGGATGTTGGATTTTATCAACTGCTTTTTCTGCATCTATTGAGATGATCATATGGTTTTTGATAATTTGGTTATTAATATGACCAATTATACTAATAATTTTCCTAATATTGAACCAGCCCTGCATTCCTGGTATAAATCCTACTTGACCATGGTGAATTATACTAGAGATGATTTTCTGTAGTCTTTTTGCTAATATCTTATTTAAGATTTTAGCATCAATACTCATTAGAGAGATTGATCTATAATTTTCTTTCTCTGTTTTCAACTTACCTGGTTTAGGTATCAGTACCATGTCTGTGTCATAAAAGGAATTTGGTAGGACTACTTCATTCCCTATTTTTTCAAATAGTTTATATAGTATTGGGGCTAATTGTTCTTTAAATGTTTGGTAGAATTCACATGTAAATCCATCTGGTCCTGGGGATTTTTTCTTAGGGAGTTGATTAATAGTTTGTTCTATTTCTTTTTCTAAAATGGGACTATTTAAGCAATTTACTTCCTCCTCTGTTAATCTGGGAAGCTTATATTTTTGGAGGTAGTCATCCATTTCACTTAGGTTATCAAATTTATTGGCATAAAGTTGGGCAAAGTAACTCCTTATTATTGCTCTAATTTCCTCTTCATTGGTTGAAAGTTCTCCCTTTTCATTTTAAGACTAACAATTTGATTTTTCTTTTTCCTTTTTCTAATCAGATTTACCAAAGGTTTATCTATTTTATTGGGTTTTTTCATCTAAACCAACTCAGTTTTATTTATTAATTCAATAATTTTTTTCTTTCAATATTATTAATTTCTCCTTTTAATTTTAGAATTTCAAGTTTAGTATTTGATTGGGAGTTTTTAATTTGGTCTTTTTTCTAGCTTTTTAAGTTGCAAGCCTAATTCATTGATCTTCTCTTTCTCTATTTTATTCAAGTAAGCCTCTAAATATATAAAATTTCCCCTTATTACTGCTTTAAATGCATTCTACAAATTTTGGTATGATGTCTCATCTTTGTCATTATCTTGAGTGAAATTATTAATTGTGTCTATCATTTGCTGTTTGGCCCACTCATTCTTTAAGATGAGATTATTTAGTTTCCAATGACTTTTTGGTCTATTTACTCCTAACTTTTTGATAAATGTAGTTTTTATTGCATCATGATCTGAAAAGAAAGCATTTACTATTTCTGCCTTCCTGCATTTAATTTTGAAGTCTTTATGTCCTAAAATATGGTCATTTTTTGTATAAGTTCCATGAACTGCTGAGAAGAAAGTATACTTCTTTCTGTCACCATTCAGTTTTCTCCAAACATCTATCATACCTAATTTCTCTAACATTCTATTTACCTCTTTAATTTCTTTCTTATTTGTTTTGTGGTTTGATTTATCTAATTCTGCGAGTGCAAGGTTGAGATTTCCCACTATTACAGTTTTGCTGTATATTTATATTTGCAACTCTCTTAACTTCTCCTTTAGGAAGAAGTACATATATGTTTAGTATTGATATTGCTTGATTATCTATGCTACCCTTTAGTAAGATATAATTTCCTTCCTTATCTCTTTTAATTAGATCAATTTTTGCTTTTGCTTGATATGAGATAAGGATGGCTACCCCTGATTTTCTGACTTCACCTGAAGCATAATAGATTCTGCTCCAGCCTTTTACATTTATTCTGTATGAATCTCCCTGCTTTAAATGTGTTTTCTGTATTGTAGGATTCTGACTTTTGATCCAGTCTGCTATCCACCTCCGCTTTATGGGAGAGTTCATCCCATTCACATTTATGGTTAAAATGACTAATTCTGTATTTCCTGCCATTTTATTATCCCCAGATTATGCTTTTCTTTTTCTTGTCTCTTCCTTACCCCCTTTCCCGGTATTAAACTTATGGGTATCACTTGGATCACAAAGCTCTCCCTCTTTAGGATCCCTCCCACCCCCTTTGAATCCCTTCCCCTTTGGACTGCTTGATTCTTAAAGGATAAGCTAATGACAGAAAGATGTACAAATTTGAAGTACAGTCACCAGGTAGACAAAACATACTGCAGGACTAGGCAACATTCCCCAAAGTTGGGTTTAGGCAGAGAGGAACACATAGGTAGGGTCAATGAAATGATAGGATAAAACTCTTTGGAAGATATAGTTATTACTTTCCAAATTTCAAAGTTTTGGGTAAAAGGCTCAGTCACTCTATTGGTTATTACTTGGTTATTACTCTATCCATGAAGGTCTAAGTTATTTGTAGTGTAGATTACTTTCCCAAACAGGGTATGAGGTAACCAGTGGGGAAGGACATTGACATAAATGTTTTCAATAATTTTTTAAACTACAATTCCATAGGGTAGATAGTATAAATATTATTATCCTATAACATAATAAACAAACAAAGACATACAAATGTTGAGTGATTTTCCCAGTATAACAAAAAAGCTAGAAAGCATCAGAGCTAAGATTCACTCTCAGGATTTAGGACTCGACAATGACAATACCATATTCTCAAATATAGGAATTTATGTGTATATGTCTCTTTGGATTATCAATATTAATGATAATAAAAGAAGCTAGCAAGCTTAATCCATCTTATATATCTAGCCAATTACATTTTAACTCCATGGTGATTATCTACTTGTTGAATTATTCTAACAAATTTAAAATACAAATGTGACAATCCCCAGTTACCCTACCCACCTCTGGACAATTTTCCTCTTCCAGTGGGAGCATTTGCAAGGCATAAACAGATTTTAGTATCAGCCTATGTGAAACAGAATTGGCAAAGAAAATGTACAAGGACTAATAATGCCTCATAACATTTGCCATTCAACTTGGCAAAGTGAAAAATAAAGTATTAGACTTAGTTTCAACAAATCTGGGTTCATACCTTGTCTTTGGTACTAATCAGCTATATGAAAAAAAGGAAAGTCATTTTACTTCTCAGAGAATCCGATTTCTCATCAGTAACATTGATTTAATGGTGATTGTTTTTACCTCATAAGGATTTGATGAGAAAAATAATTTATAAACTTTAACATGCCATATACAAGTGCTCCCAAATCTTAGGAAGCATTTATGCTCTTCTATTTATAAATCTTTTCTTCTGCAGAAGAAAACCAAAAATTGGGTGGATTTATTGTCAGAAATTGACATAAAAATCACTCAGTGGGACAGACTACTAAAAAGGAAAACAAAACTGAAATTTGTCTACAATATTTTTAAAAAATACCCCACATCATTAACATCATCAACACCACAACCAGCTGTTGGCAGCTAGACATTGACCAAAATCCTGATTTTTATTAGTCAATTCCTTAAGAGTGTCAAATGAATTGGGAAAGATTTCTTAGGAGGAGGCAGCTTGACATGTTTTCTGCAGAGACTGTCAAGATCAGGCCAATTGTTTGTTTCAGAGTCTTTCAGCAGTTGACCCACTGGTTCTCATCAACTGCTCTGCTCATAAATACTGCTCAAGAATAGGCCTTGGCAATTCTTTATCTACTTTGGCCTTTTGAAAAGGTTCCCTGCTCACACTGGCCATCGACAATTAAAATCCCTTACACTTATTCTAGAGCTCACCAATCAGTGCTGATATAACTTCTATAAAGAGCAATGTCATGAGAAAGTTTAATAGATAGATGTTTATCTTTAATGCACTGAGTCTTGCCTCTAGCACTTTGCCTCTAATCTAGCTAGTCTAAAATGCTAGGCAGAAAAGAAATGCTATTATTTTGAAAGAAAAGATCATCACAGAAAAAACTGGTCTTGATTATTATTTCCTTCTTCCCAAATTCTTCATGAATTCACAATAGAAATCCATCACATGGTTGTTTGCCTTCTCGTTGGGAAGTGGGGGACAGTGAGAGAATTTGAAACTCAAAATTTAAAAAGAAAAAAATGTTAAAAATAAAGAAGAAATCTTAATAAATGCCTAATTTGTGTCACTTGGGAAAAATCAATGTCCCATTACCTCTAACTGTTGGCATTCCACAACATCTGTTTTTGGTATTCCCAAAAGAAAAGAGAAAGATATTAAACAGGAATGCTAGTATTATGGAATCCAGGTATCACAGATCCTCCTCATAGTGTTTTCCATAGCTAAAAATCAGAGAGGGAGCCAAGAAGGCAGGGACTTATCTGAGTCCTCCCCTCCAAATATTTTTATATAAGACTCTAAACAAATTCTAGACTGGCAGAACCTGCAAAAAGATGTAGTAAAATGTTTCCAGCCCAAGAAAATTTATAAGGTCAATAGGAAACGTCTGTTGCACCATTATGAGAATGAAGAGCAGGACTGCACAGACATGGCAGCATATACTGGGTCCCAGCAGCCAATGTGAACTGACCTTGAGAACCACTGAATCAGCAATGGCTTTGGTGGAATCCAGAGTTCTTCCACAGATGGTAAGAGGGTTGAATAACTGGTCAGAAGATTACAGGGTTTTTTTGTTTGTTTGTTTGTTTTGTTTTGTTTTGTTTTGTTTTGTTTTGTTTTGCTAGAACTAAATCAAGACTCAGTTGCCTTGCCCATATTAGGATCCCAGGAGGAACACCATATACCAAGGATTGTGACTGTATTGAATCTGGGACCCTCTTCACAATGCCAGGGCAGAAAAGGGTACTTGTGGTCATCACACACAGACTAGAATACAGGTCAGAAAAAAAGTAAATATCCCTCTTCTTAGAATATATCTCCTTATAAGAACTAAAAACATACAGATTCTCCAAAAGTAACTACATAAACCCCTCCTAAGACTTGGGATAATGGCACTCTCCAACCTGGAAACAGAGCCTTACTTTAACAAAGAATTAAAAGTCAAGTAATTGGCTGGGGAAATGAACAAACAATAAAATAAAACCAAAAAATGAAAAAAAGAAAAAAAGAAAAGAAAAGAACATGAAATATTTCATTGGTAAAACAATTGGCTTGAAAATAAATCTAGGAAAGATCATTTAAAAATTATTGGACTATAAAAATTATTGAACTATTTTAAAGCCATGATAAAAAAAAAAAACCCTAAAGGTCATCTTTTCGAAGAATTATCAATAAAAACTACTCTGAAATTCTAGAATCAGAAGGCAAAATAAAAATGTAAAGAATTCACTGATTATCACTGAAAAAGATTTCAAAAGAAAAACTTCCAGAAATAACATATTATAGTCAAATTCTACATCAGGGAGAAAATATTGCAAACAGCAAGAAAGATGGAGTGACAGTCAAGACAACACAAGATTTAGCAGCTTTTATATTTAAGGATCGTAGAGCTTGGAATATGATATTCTCAGAGGTCATAGTTGCTAAGCTTACAAACAAGAATCACCTACCAAGAAAACTAAGTATAATTCTTCAGGAAGGAAAAAGAATATTCAATGAAATAGAAGATTTTCAAGCATTCTTGAGGAAAATACCTAAACTGAATAGAAAAACTGACTTTCAAATCTGAGACTCAAGATTAGCATAAAAAGAAAAAAATAAACAGGAAAAGAAAATCATAAGGAACTTAATAAGGTTATATTGTGTGCATTCCTACATGGGAAGATAATACTTGTAACTCTTTTCTCATGATTAGGGCAGAGGGCATAAGTGTGATTTGAATGTGAAGGGATTATATTTAAAAAACATAAAATTAAGTGCTGAGAGAAGAATGCACTGAGAGAAAGTAAAAGAGAGATAAATTAGGTAAATTATTATCTCACATAAAACAGGCAAGCAAATGCTTTTATATTGGGAGGGGAAAGGAAGAAGATTAGGGGAAGTGAGTCAACCTTCCTCCCATAAGAATTGTTTCAGAGGGAATGACACATTCTGAATTGAATATAGAATGCTATCTTACTGAGTATAGAATGCTATCTTACTCTACTAAAGTAGAAGGGGAAATGGATAAGATATAATTGGAATGATATGAGAGAGGGCAGATTAAAGAAAGGAGTAGTCAAGATCAAAATATGTTTACATGTTTAAGGGAGAACAGGGTGAAAAAAGAGTGGGAGAATAGAATAAACAGGGTGGAGAATACAGTTAGCAATAGTATCTGAAAAAAAAAAAAGTTGAACCAAGTTTTTCTGCTAAAGGTCTCATTTCTCAATATAAAGAGAATTGAGTCAAATTTATTAAAAACAAAAAAATAAGAGCCATTCCTTAATTGATAAGTGATCAAAAGATATGAACACTTTTCAGATGATGTAATCAATGGTCTAATTCACTGTTGATTGGAGAAGTGCTAATTAAAACAATTCTGAGGTACTACACCTGATACCTGTCAGATTGGATAATAAGACAGAAAAAGAAAAGGACAAATGGTAGGTGGGATGTGGGGAAAAGGAGACATCCATGCACTGTCTGTCAAGTTGTGAATTGATTGAACTATGTCTAAAACTTCAGAATACTTACAGTATTACCCAATATACACAACATTCCCAAAGGGACAACCATGACACATGGAATTAACATAGAAACAAGGAAACTCATCCAAATAATGAGACTTCCTGGAGCTATAAAGTTCCATCACACAGAAGTCTCATCTAACTAATTTGCTTTCTTCCTCATGTCAACACACTTAACTCTCTACTCAGAGTACAAGGCAAGTATAACAAGCATTTTAAGCCGGATTCTTCTCTTCTTTTACATAGTGCCATCTGGCAATCTTAGAATTGGATAGGAGTCTCAAAGAGAGTGATTTGCCTTGTGTTATGTCCTAAGTATATGAGATATATTTGAAGATAGGATTTAATTCAAAGACCAACATTATATTCATGATACTACACCAGCTAATGAATAAATAAAACATTGTACCATGGGCAGTATAACATGGAGATTAGATCTGAGTGAAATCAAACTTTTAGGACTATAACAACAGCATTCACATTTTATATATGAGGTAAGTGGAGTTCAAAAGAGCTAAAAGCATTGCCCAGAATCAAATAAATTGGAACTAGCAAGGCTGAGATTCAAACTGAGTTCCTTTAATTCCAAATCCAATAATTTTACCACTTTGCCATGAAACAAAGATAAAGATAGCTTGGAATAAGACAGGAATGTTGGAAAAGACTGCCTTAAAAAGATTCCTAGTCAAGTGAGACATACAGTATGTGTTTAGGAATATCAAACTATATAATATTCTCTTACCTCCATGAAGTCATTCTGTCTAGATTGCATTTCTGCCTCTTCTCCCCATCCTTCAAACCCTAGTTTTTTTCAAGGGTATTTCAGATGATACCTCCTGTCTGAAGATTTTCCTGATGTCCCCAATGTTTATTATGTTTTTCTGTTTCTTGAAATGACTTTGTACAGACAGTATATTTTTTTTAATAACTTTTTTTGATAGAACCCATGCTAGGGTAATTTTTACAGACAGTATATTTAGTTATCTGTGTCCCTGTTGTATTGTCCTACCTGCATGTAAGTAGAGATGATTTCCTGTTTTGTAATCATCCTCATAGTATCCAACACTGCAAATTATACTTAGCAGGTACTCAATACATTTTTGTTCAGTTGAATTAAATCATTGCCTCAACAAGGAAAACAGGCATTTTCACTAGCAAGGGGGCAGCATTGGTGATTATTTATTAGGTATTTTATTGATTTTTTTTCATGCTACTACTATAATCTAATCTCATCTCTCCACTCTACCATACACTCTCATTTTTTTTTATTTTATTTTATTTAATAATAACTTTGTATTGACAGAATCCATGCCAGGGTAATTTTTTACAACATTATCCCTTGCATTCGCTTATGTTTTGTTTTTTCCCCTCCCTCCCGCCACCCCTCCCCAAGATGGCAAGCAGTCCTATATATGTTAAATATGTTGCAGTATATCCTAGATATACCTACCATATACTCTCTTTTTTTTTATATAAATTTTATTTTATTTAATAATAACTTCGCATTGACAGAATCCATGCCAGGATAATTTCTACACGACATTATCCCTTGCAATCACTTATGTTTCGTTTTTTCCCCTCCCTCCCTCCTCCCCCCCCCAGGATGGCAAGCAGTCCTATATATGCTAAACATGTTGCAGTATATCCTAGATACAATACATATTTGCAGAACCGAACAGTTCTCTTGTTGCACAGGGAGAATTGGATTCAGAAGGTAAAAATAACTCAGGAAGAAAATCAAAAATGCAAATAGTTCACATTCATTTCCCAGTATTCCTTCTTTGGGTGTAGCTGTTTCTGTCCATCATTTATCCAATGAAACTTAGTTAAGTCTCTTTGTCAGAGAAATCCACTTCCATCAGAATACATCCTCATACAATATTGTTGTCGAAGTGTATAATGATCTCCTGGTTCTGCTCATCTCACTTAGCATCAGTCCATGTAGGTCTCTCCAAGCCTCTCTGTATTCATCCTGCTGGTCATTCCTTACAGAGCAATAATATTCCATAACATTCATATACCACAATTTACCCAGCCATTCTCCAATTGATGGGCATCCATTCATTTTCCAGTTTCTAGCCACTACAAACAGGGCTGCTACAGACATTTTGGCACATACAGGTCCCCTTCCCTTTTTTAGTATCTCTTTGGGGTATAAGCCCAATAGAAACACTGCTGGATCAAAGGGTATGCACAGTTTGATAACTTTTTGGGCATAATTCCAGATCGCTCTCCAGAATGGCTGGATTCGTTCACAACTCCACCAACAATGCATCAGTGTCCCCGTTTTCCCGCATCCCCTCCAACATTCATCATTATTTTTTCCTGTCATCTTAGCCAATCTGACAGGTGTGTAGTGATATCTCAGAGTTGTCTTAATTTGCATTTCTCTGATCAATAGTGATTTGGAACACTCTTTCATGTGAGTGGTAATAGTTTCAATTTCTTCATCTGAGAATTGTCTGTTCATATCCTTTGACCATTTATCAATTGGAGAATGGCTTGATTTTTTATAAATTTGAGTCAGTTCTCTATATATTTTGGAAATGAGGCCTTTATCAGAACCTTTAATTATAAAGATGTTTTCCCAGTTTGTTACTTCCCTACTAATCTTGTTTGCATTCGTTCTGTTTGTACAAAGGCTTTTTAATTTGATATAATCAAAATTTTCTATTTTGTGATTGGTAATGGTCTCTAGTTCATCTTTGGTCACAAATTTCTTTCTCCTCCACAAGTCTGAGAGATAAACTATCCTATGTTCCTCTAATTTATTTATAATCTCGTTCTTTATGCCTAGGTCATGGACCCATTTTGATCTTATCTTGGTATGTGGTGTTAAGTGTGGGTCCTTGCCTAATTTCTGCCATACTAATTTCCAGTTATCCCAGCAGTTTTTATCAAATAATGAAATCTTATCCCAAAATTTAGAATCTTTGGGTTTGTCAAACACTAGATTGCTATAGTTGACTATTCTGTCTTGTGAACCTAACCTTTTCCACTGATCAACTAATCTATTTCTAAGCCAATACCAGATGGTTTTGGTGACTGCTGCTTTATAATATAATTTTAGATCAGGTACAGCTAGACCACCTTCATTTGATTTTTTTTTCATTAATTCCCTTGAGATTCTCGACTTTTTATTGTTCCATATGAATTTTGTTGTTATTTTTTCTAGATCATTAAAATATTTTCTTGGAAGTCTGATTGGTATAGCACTAAATAAATAGATTAGTTTAGGGAGTATTGTCATCTTTATTATATTTGCTCGGCCTATCCAAGAGCACTTAATATTTTTCCAATTATTTAAGTCTGACTTTATTTGTGTGAAAACTTTTTTGTAATTTTGCTCATATAATTCCTGACTTTCCTTTGGTAGGTAGATTCCCAAATATTTTATGCTATCAACAGTTGTTTTGAATGGAATTTCTCTTTGTATCTCTTGCTCTTGGATTTTGTTGGTGGTGTATAAGAATGCTGAGGATTTATGGGGATTTATTTTGTATCCTGCTACTTTGCTAAAATTATGAATTATTTCTAATAGCTTTTTAGTAGAATCTTTGGGGTTTTCTACCTACCATATACTCTCAAACACACACATATGTGTGTGTGTATATATACAAATGCATGTACATATGTGTACATGTCCATATATACCTGCATTGTATATTATATAGATATATGTATACATACATATATTTACGTATATATACATGTGTATATACATATTATATATCTGAATAGACACATGATGGGCAAGGGAGGTACACATTCAATTCTATTTTTTTTTCCCTAAGACCAGTACTCTATCACCAACTTTTTGTTGTATCACTTTATCTAGAAAAACAAGAAAGACTCCTTTACTTGCTCTTTCAGATGTCATGCATTTTCCAATTGGTCAGAGTGGAGAGAAACATTCAATTCCTTTGTTCCAGGGGAGTGACTCATTGGGAAAACTATTTCTGGAAGGGCTTCACCTCATGCACTCTCTAGTCTTCTCGTCACCTGTTTTCTGTACCCTTCAATCTCCCTTTCCAGTTCTCTTTAATTAATTGTCTCCACCCTCCCACATTTGAATATAAATTCATTGAGAATAGGAATGACCCTATTTGTTTATATTTGAATTCTCCCACACAGTGATACTCAGAGATTCCCTCCTGCTCGCTTTTTCTGTCTTTCTGTCTCTATCTCTTTGTCTCTGTCTCTGTCTCCCTCCCTCTCTGTCTGTCTTTCTTGTGTCTCTGTGTCTCTCTCTTTGTCTCTCTCTCTTCTTGTCTCTCTCCCTCTCCCTCAATCTCTCTCTCTCTCTCTCTCTCCACTGCTCTGTCCCTTCTTTTCTCTCCACTGAATTGTGGCATATAACTGAACAGTTTAGAATTGAAAATGGAATCATCCCAAAAGGGAAAGAATGTTCCATTCAACTCATACTGAAGTAAGGAGAAAGCCAATTAGAGAAAGAATTTCTAGACTGTTAACACTATCAGATCTAGGAATACTACAGACCACTTCTGAATTCTGGAAAAGGAATGGTAATAAAGAATAGCAGTGAGATGTGGCATTTAATGTATTTGTTCAAGTTGAACCTATATGATACCAATGCCCTAGCTGGTTATATTTTGTTTTCTTTTATTTTACTATTCCCCAAACTCAGCACATATGCCAATACATAGCAGACTCCTAATAATTGCTTCTTGGATTATTGAGCATTGTTTATTTATATCAAGCTTAAAGGTGCCCCCATAACTTTGACCCACTGCTTCTACTCTGCCTCAGAGATCAAACAGACTAATATTTAATTTTTATTCCTCTTCTTGTAATTGATGTCTTCAAGTATTTAAAAGCAGTCCTGTATGTAGAAGTAGACAACTCTTCTTCAGGCTAAACTCCCCAGTTCTTTCAAACAAATTTCTGATCCTCCACACCCTTCTTCATTACTCTTGTTAGTTTCCTATGGACATTCTCCAGCTTTCTAATGTCCTCCAAAATTTGTGTCTACCTAAACTAAACATAACAGTCAAAAAAAAATGATTGAATACCCTGCTTTATTACACCCTTTGCATTTTTTTTTGTTTCTTTTGGGTGTTTTGTCTTAATTTAACATTTTATTTGTTTCTGGTCTTTATATTTGTGTTTGTATTTTAAATAATTTTAGAACAAGAAACATGTTATAAAATATGTATATTGATTCCCAACACAAAACTAAGCAGATGGCAGGTATTCAATAAGTGGGTATTGAATTTCTACTCTGTTCTTATTCACAAGTAAAAACACAATTTGAGAGAGAAGAAGGAAAAGTGTTCCTAACAGTTCTTAAATTATACATGGATCACTGCTATCTTGATTCCATTTAAAATTTGGTTATATTGAGTGTTGAGATTAAAAAAAAAATGAGAGGACAAAAAAGTCCCAAACCAAATGATAGTTAATCAAATTTGCATTATTTTAATTGTTTTTTTTTTTTTCAGTCTTGGATTCTTTCCTCTTAATTTTTTCTTTAATCTCTTTTCTCACGATCAATAGGTGTAAGTATGGCACCAATGTTTAAATAATGAGAATTGGCTTTAATTAAAGTGGGAAAATATTACCTATTTGTGCTAGAAATTGTCAGACTCTTACTCTGGCAAAGGACTTAATTAACACCCCCACCTCCTTAAGAAAAAAAAAGAGATTGTAGCTCATATTCAGAGCTAATTAAATCTAAAGAACTTATTACCTTGTTAAAAAACGGCTTCTCATCCTCATGTAAATTATCCTTACCTGTGACAGTGTTATTATTACTTTGAGTAATTATCTAACATTTTGCCACAACTGAAAATGGGTCTACCAAAACCAATCAGGTTGATCCTGACAAACATGTGAATGTAACATGAACTTAGGGGAAGAGCTGTGGTATTGGGAATTATAATATCTTAAGGAAGAATAAGAAGGAACCATAAGAAATAAGTAATCTTGCTCTTCATTTTGCAGGTGAGGAAACTGAGTCAGGGATTCAACCAAAGGCCTTACAAGAAATATAATAGTCATGAATAGGATCCAGATTCTCAGCTATTAAAACCAATTTTTTATCCATGTGACACTCTTCTTTCAGATGACTTGACTTCTTACAAATGTTCCATTACAAATTTATACAAGTCACATAAGATTATCTAAGCCTCAGCTTCCTCACCTCTTAAAAGTAGATAATAATACTATCTTATTTAACTCACAAGGGTTATAAGATTAAAATACACACACACACACAAACACATATATATATGTACTTTGTCCAGTAAAAAAAGCTATATAATTGCAAATTTTCTTTTAAAAAAAACAATAATCATAAAATATTTCTCTGAGGACCCCGGACTAAGACTCAGGCACCTGGAGTTTTAGATCATCTTCTGCAACTAGCTGATATTGTGTTCATTCTCTGGGTAGCATTGTGTAAAATACATCAAGTTAAGAATAGAAATAACTAAGAAAAATGTATTTCCTTGAGATCAGATACCAATGAGGTAACATAAGCTTTATGAGTTCCAAAGAGCTTTTTTCCTTAGCAAATAGCTACCTGTTAAGATTTGGTTTTTTGGTTTGATACAAGATGAGTGAGCTTGATACAAAATGTGGTGAGTTCAAATGTTGGAGTTCTTGTTCTTCTCAAAACACAGCTGGTTTAGCTTAGAGCCCTCCAAATAGCTCCAAATCTAAAGATTCTGTCCTTTAGCCTCTGCCTCTGCTTTCTTCAGCCTCCAACTAGCACAGAGATGGAATGAATCTCTTGTCTCCTTCACTTGGGGCTCGGCTAGCTTTCTGGTGAGTCTTTCAGACCAGCTTGGTCTCAGTGGGGGAAGTGCAGATGAATCTGGTTGTCCACTGAACTCTCCACTCGTAGCTTTATCCTCTGAAAACTTCAATTGTCTCAATTCAGTATCAATCAGAATGACTGAATAATAAATATTTGGGCAAGGGAAACACAATGAGTACTGAGATACTGGATTAAAGAAATTTTTTTTTTATGTTAATAGAAAAAAATCTTCCTTAAAACTTTTTTAGTCTTGAAAATGAATTAGTGATTGAATGAATGAATGAATGAATGGGATAGCATTCATCAGATGGTTGCCTTATGCCAGGGTTGATTATCCACCTTTGGTGTCCATCTTTTCCTCAACTCTCACCTGTGGATCCAAAAAACTGGAACATGTGCTGTAGAGAAATGTGATTGAAAATATCTGGATGCAGATCAACAGTGATAGAAAGATAATTAATACTCTTGTTGTATCCTTCTGTACTGTATGCTATATTGCTGTACCTCCAAGATAAAAAGACAACATAGATGATTCAGCTACTCAGTCAGGAAATAAGCATTTGTTAAGCTTCTGTAATTTGCCAAGCACCATTCTAAGTACTAGAAATCTGAAGAAAGACAACAACAAAAGAAAACAATTACATAATTAGTAAGTGAATAAAGTTGAATTTGAATTCAAGTCTTCCTGGTTATCTACTATGCAGCTAGCTCCCTTTTTACAGGAATAGGAAAGTTTAAGAGACAAGAAACTTTGGTGGGAAAGTTTTACACATTTAGAGTTAAAGATGTCTAACAGATGTTTAGATCAACATATGTAATAGAGATTAGAGCTATATGACTGGAGGTAAGTAGAGAATTCAGGACTAAATGAATGGACTGATGACTCATCAACATAGATGTTAGGGTCTTTTTACAAGGGTCAAGCCCAATGCAAACAGGAGCTTAAACTTGAGTGGCCCAGAAATAATTCCTGTCACCTGAGACTGTCTCATGAACAGGACCCTGGTCATATTATGATAGCTTCCTATCGGTTATTAAACTGTGGTTCAAGAAACCGTAGCCAGAGACCTCTTAAGACCTCAGAAGAGGTAAGTCAGGTAATTGGTTGACACTGCAAAAGGTCAGTGGCCAGAGGATTCTCTGAAGAAGCAGAGTAATGCTAGGGCATTCGCAAATGAAGTGACTGCCTAGGGTTAAGCATATCTGCAATTTACATGTAAATATAATAATTGAATCCATAGGAGCTGATAAATATTATGAAATATTATAAAGGAAGAAGAGGACCCAGAAGGGACATAAGTAAGAGACCCAAAGTCAATGATCAGAACCTGGGTGAAGATCTAGTAAAGAAAACTGAGGAGAAAAAGAACAAAAAAGAATTATCATGGAAACCTGGAGAGAAGAGACTATCAAGAAAATGGATAATTGACAGTGGAAAAATCTGCAGAGAGGTCAAAAAGGATGAAGATTGAAAAGATTTGTCAGTTAAAAGATCTATAGTAGTTTTGGAGATAGCAGGTTTGATTGAATAATGAGGTTGGAAGCCACACCATACAGAATTAAAAAAAGGAAGGGAACAAAAGTGGTGTCAACTATTGTAAAACTCCTTTTCAAGGAATTTAACCATATTATAGAAGAGAGATTTAGGATGCTAGAGGAGATGGCTCAAATGAGAGATTTTTAAGGATTGAGGGAAAGATATGCATATTTATAGGCAATAGGGAAGCATCCAGTATTCAAGGAGAGACTGAAGATGAGTAAGAGTAAGGATAACAGTGGAGGGGAAAAGCTACAGAAGATAAGATAGGGTGAAATAGCTTTAGAAGTTGGAGGGTTTCATCTTGACAAAAAGAAGTATCATATGAGAATGTGGTGAAGGAGATAGTAGGAGAAGATATGAAGCAAGATAAAGTATTATTTAAAAAATTAATGAAATCAATAAGCTGGCAAAAAATAGAGCAGTGATGGAAAACAAATTATCTACATATATGGTAGAGATCTCTGTCTACTAACATGATTGTAGCTCTTAATTTCATAAGGGTATGGATAGATTCTGTTTTCATGATTTCACTGTGCAGAAAGTTCAATCTGCTAATGAAAATGACCTTCATTTCTGCAGTAATACATTTAGTAAGTTGCAGAGAAAGCAATGAGAGATTAAGTCACATGTTCAACTTCAAAAATCAGTGTGAATCAAAAGTAAAATAAACTCAGGTTCACTTTTCTTCCCACTTTTTCATGCTCTCACTCTGTCTTATGTCTACCTTTACTATATTAAATTTCAAATATTTAACAAATGTGTATGTGTACAAATATCTCCTAAACAAAAGAATTAGATGAGAATAGAAAGTTAAAACTTTAAAAGTTAGGTAATGGATAAAGGAAAAATATATGACTAGACAAGAAAGAAAAAAGTCTATAAAGACAAAATAGGAAATTTTTATTGTATGAAATTTAGTCTTATGCTCAATACAGCTAATATGAAGAAAATATGTGAATATTATTAAAAATAGAATCAAATAACTGACAAAAGTATCAAATCAAAATATAATGAATTGAAAATTATTAGAACTATTTTCCAATAAACAAGTGATTAAAGTATGTAATCATCTTCAAAAGAATAACTACAAACTACAAATAATTATATGAAAAATATTTACATTTAAAAATAATATAAATACAAATTAACGCTATCCTTTTGTACTTTGCTTCCATCAAATAAGCAATGCAGATAATAGATGGGAAAACATTGCTAAAATACCATTGAAAGGAAACATGTTCATTCCTGCCTAGTGGAGCTGTCCATTGGTTCTGCTATTTTCAAAATCAATTTGGAATTACATGACACAAGTTCTTAAATTGCTCATACTCTTTGACTTATAGATTATACTATTTATTCTACCTCATTTAGGTTATGGCAGCAAGAAATAACCCCTAAGTACACAACTATCCAAAACAGAACTATTAAATGTAACAAAAAACTGGAAACAAATAATGTATAAAGCAATTAAGAAATGGCTAATCAAATTATGATATGTGCATGTAAAGGGATATTATGTCACTGTAAGGAATGAAAAAACAAGAATTTAGAGAAGCACAGGAAATGTATGAATTGAAACAGTAAATAAAGGAGCAGCTAGAGGCAATTGTAAATATGGGCAGTTTGATGGAACAGTGGATAGACCACCAGACTTGAATGAAGTATGGCAGACTCATTTTCCTAAATTAAAATCTGGCCTCAGCCATTCAACAGTTATGTGACCCTGGGCAAATCACTTAATCCTGTAGCCTCAAGTTTCTCATCTGGAAAAGGGAATAGCAAAGCACTGTAGTATCTTTGCAAAGAAACCCCAACTGTGGTGATCGGAAGTTGAAGGGGATTAATGACTTAACAAACAAACGAATGAATGAATAAAAGCAAGACAAAAGGACTATTTGCAAAATGATGCCAACAATGTAAATGAAACCTTGATCAAATAAAATGGACGCTATTGGAATCATGTTGTCAAATTTAAAGACCATATGCCTTTTAATGTAAATAATAATCAAAATATGTATGTTCCCTTAAATCTCTAGAAAGATACATTGGAGGAGTATTGGTATTTGGGGGGGTGTTTTGGGTTGTTTATTTGGAAAGTCCTGTTTATGTCAAAACAAAAAGTTGCAACAATTTTCTTAAAATCTTAAAAAAGAAAAAACTATCTTTAGAGGCTTGAAAAATAGGGCAAATATATTAATGAAAATCAATAGTAATAAATCTAAGGTAATATGATTTGCCTTAAAAAGTTGACTTCTTAAGTGCCTGGATGGGATTTTATCTGAAAAAGTTCTAGAAAATATAATGGCCTTCTGGTCTATAAATAGTCTTCTCCCATTGAGACAGCTCAGTGGTTAGTGGCTAGAGTGCTGGACCTGGAATCAGAAAACCTCAGAACTTTATTAGCTTTAGAACCATGAGCAAGTAATTTAACTTTTCTGACTCAGTTTCTTCATGCAAAATTGGGATAATGATGACACTTGTTGTGAAAGCATTAAATTAAAATATTTCTAACATGCTTTATAAACCTTAAAGCTCTATATAACTGCTAGCTTTTAAAATGATATCTAATGTGACATGGCAGCCAAGGAATTTCATACAATCAAAAAGATAAATTAAATCAAGGTTAGCTATTACACTGAAAGTAAATTATTTAACTTATAATATATTATTATTTAAATTAATTAATTCTAAATGTCTTAAATAACCAGTGGTTCTCAAATTTTTGTTTTCAATATCTTTATCCTTTTAAAAATTATTGAGGATCTCTCCAAAGTGTTTTTGTTTATCTGCATTATATTTATAGACATTTGCCATATTGGAAATAAAAACTATTTCTGAATTTGTAGACCTTCTAAAAGGGTTTCAGAGCTCCCCAGGATTCTCTAGACCATACTTTGAGAACCACTGACCTAAAGAGTCCAAGATGTAGAAAGTGACAGCTTTGGAGCAGTCCATCTTTGTCAGACTACATCTAGGGCAACACATTTTAGACATCACATTCTAAAAATTACAAGCATCATTTTGACCAGAGGAACCCAACCAGAATGGTTATGGGTTATGAGTTCATACTATATGAGAATAATTAGCATTCTTTTTGAGCTATAACATTTTTAATACTTGCATGTAATAAATACTTGAGATTAATTGACTGATTGCCTCTATGCTAGCAGCAATAGATGGAAAATGAAAAGAGATATTTCACAGAATAGGAACAACTTCCTAATAACAAAGGTTATAGGAAAAAAAAAAAAACACACAAATTGTAGTAGGCTCCTCCTCACTGAAAACTTTCCAACTAGATATTTACCCATGTGTCATGAATGATATTGAGTCAAAGCTTAATATACAAGTTTAACAATATGGACCCTGTAGTCTAGCAATCCAAGATTCCAGAACACGGTGGTTTCTTTCTTGTCTCCATCTTGGAGGAAAGACAAGGAAATAAATAGCAACAGTGTTTCACAATTCATTTCTTCTTGTCTAATTTTTCTTGTTTTGTAAGTAAAGAGCCGACATATTATATACACTCACTTACCTAAGCCAAGAAAAGATAATTTAATTATATCATCTCCCAAGCATTTTTTTTCTGTTATATCTTAAGGGTGATTACAAAAGCTTATAGGCTTCATTTACAACATTCTTTTTTTAAAAGAGATTTATGTGTTTCCAAATGTTCATGTGCTCCTGAGTTATTTTTGAATGATACCATATTGAGAAAAAAATTGTCCATTTATATGGACTAAATCAGTATTCCAATGACCATTTCCAAAAAGCATCCCAAGAGTTTTGAGACTGAGTAGTTATACACCTCAAATTTTTCTTAGTGAAATATTGTTCTTAACAGACCTGGGGGAAATGTTTATACTATGCTTTTAAAATAAATTTTACTTATATATCCATCTTTAAATAATTTGCAGTTGTCAATATATCCTCTTCCCCTCCTTCTGAGTCATCCTTTACAGAGAAAAAAAAGTATTTATATGAAATATAAAATATTTAAAATAAAAAGTATAAAGCAATGTATGAAATTATATACAGTACTCTACCTTGCCATCAACTCTGTAAAGAATGGAAGAGAATATGCTTTTTTCCTATATTGTACATACATACATATATATATATACACACAGAGACTGAGACAGTCAGAGAGAGGGGGACAAAAACAGAGAGACTATGTTAACCAAAAGTTATGATTCCACAAGACATAGGTAGTTATTTATTACAAGGGAAAGGTACACACATGTGGGTAACCCTTATACAAAGGAGTGTGCAATACAAGCAGAAACTTGAATATTTATATGGGTTAGAAAAAGGAGAGTTCTCACAGGAGAATAGAGGACAATACCTGCCAAGATGGGAATGCCATAGGAGGAAGCAAGTGGAAAGAAGAAGGAGGAGAACTTGGAAACATTGGACCATGGGGGAAGGATGTTCTGCTTATCTGAAAGAATCCTTGATGAACAAACAATTTATAGGCACAATGGCTATTGGCAGACTTGTAGCCAACTCAGCTTCAAAGCCATCAGAAGTTTAATAGAGTTCAGTTGCCAAAACTGAATATTGCTATCTTAGTTTAAGTGGACTTCTCCATTTCTGGAAAATAGAGCAATGCAAACAAACAAGTTTAGGGGAATCCTTCAAAACACATTCCAAGAAAACAACAACAACAACAACAACAACACAGAATTAGTTTTAGATGGCTCTTCACAAAGCTGCTGTTCTTACCACAGAATCACCTGTAGAGTCAACAGAATAGGTGAAGTATAGGAAGAGAAGGGTTGTAGAAGTATCATTGGTAATATTTCTCTCCAGGAAAAGGGGAAGTTAGAAAGCAATTATTACAGCAGATATTCTCAGGAGTTAAGGGTAGAGGATAATTAGAAATTGTTTTTCAGAACTGGGTAGAGGTCCCAGTTTCCCAGGAATCAACATATATGCATATGTGCATATATAACATATATACACATACATATGAGTAGATCTAGATGCATTTATATGCCTATACATATGTGTGTATATGCAGATATGCATGTGTGCATACAAACCTCTGCCTACTGTATACATATGTACATGTCAATGTGTGCCCGTGTGTGTGTGTATGATACCAGAGTCAAGTTTGGGTCTTTATAATTTATACTTCTCTCAATTAACAATATCCCATTTTATTCTTATTAGTTAAGTTTGTTCAAGCAAAAGCTTGTAGGTTTCATGTTCATATTCATTGTTGTCTAGATCACATGATCATTTCATCCACAGATAGAAGACATTGACAACAAGCAACAGAAAATAGTTTAGTAAGACAATCAATCCAAAATAAATCAAACTATTGAAAAGGAAATAAAAGAAATCAAAACCCTAAAGATTTTTTGTTTGAAAATTTATTGACAATGTCCCTCACTCGGTCCTGTTGTTTCCTAGGACACAAAAAGGATTGCAAGAGGGTTTTCATAGTGGTGAAAGACTCCTAACAATTTGTCACTAAAGTTCAATTATTTCCATTACTATTTACTATTCACGTACGTGATGGGAAAAAAATAATGTCTTTTGATTTGTTTCCCCTTTGGATATTATCCCAGCATGATAAAGTATGGGAGATTAAGAGATAGAGTAAAATAAAAAATAGATGTAAGGGGGATATTGCTCATTCTGCTTGGGGAAAGTCTTTCCTAAAAATAGCTGCCTATATAGGAAAAAAGAGGGGCATCCTTAAAGCAGTGGTAGCAAATGTGTCTCGATCATTAAAAAGAAATACTTTTTGGAATGTCATAAAATTTGGAGTAATAAAGCAGCACTTGCTTAAACTAATAAAAGGATATTAAGATGTGTGAAAATGAAGAGATTTGCTAAAGAGAGCAACTGCTGCTTAATGACCAGAAAAAGAAAGGAAGAAAGAAGAAATCCCTATTCAATATCAGTACAAAGAGAAACTTAGATCTCAAGTATGTCTCATAGGGAAGTCAATCCCCCTCTTTCTACATAATGGGAAATCAGGAAGCTTTTAATCAGGTAATTCAATTCAATATGAAGTTGATAAATTCCTAGTATATGCAGGATATCATGAAAGGCACTGAAGGTAAATGTCAAAAATTAAATAAAGTTATCCCTTTAAGCTTTTGATCTGGAAAAAAGACAACACCCAAATAAATAAATGAGTGGATGGATGGATAGAATGATGAATGAGGGAGAGAAAAGGATCTGTTGTTTCTAGTAGTAGACTCTCATTTCCATCTACCCAACACCAACTCTACTCCAATGTTAGGTGCAAAAATGGATATAGGTATGGGACAACATATCAAAGCAAGTCCACAGAGCAGGCCAGAAAAAGATGCCTTAATTTGCATAACAAGAGCTTCTGGGATGTGGTAAAAATCACAAGATTTTTAGACAAATGTTTAATAAAATCAATTTGCACACTTTGAAGATCCATGATTTTATCACATTTTCCCATTCCCTTTGTAAATTACATATACATACATACATATTATATATATATATATATTATATATATATATTATATATATATATATATATGCACACACACACACACACACACACACACACACACACATACATACATATGTTTGGCACTGATTGATTGGCTAATCAAGTGCTTATTATGTGCCATGCATTGCGCTAAATCCTGAAGATATAAAGGAAGGCCAATGTAGTGCATGACTTCAAGGAACTCACATTCTGTCATGGGAGGAACCATGAAAATAACGGAGTACATACAAGATACTGATAGAGTAAATGAAAGGGAATCTCAGAACTAAAAGACATTAGCAATAAAAGGATCTGGAAAATACAAATCAATCATGGTTTTGAAGAAAGGCAGAAACTAAGAAAACTGAGGAGAAAGAGTAGAACTTGGGGGAATTTAGTACAATGATAAGAGGACAGGAGATAGTTGTACATTCAAAGAATAACAAAAAGCCCAGCATAACTGAATTATAGAGTATATTGAGGGCAGCAAAGAACAATAAAACTTTGGTAGAAGAAAACCTGGTTGGGAAGATCTTTAAATCCTGAACAAAGAACTTTCTCTCTGAAAACTCTGTAACTTAATGGTTTTGTTCCTAAATTATGGTGCCCTGAACTGAACAGAATTATATAGATGTGGTCTGACTAAGGTAGAGTGACAAGCAATTATCATTCACTGTACCTGCAACTTGATTTTCTTAATTTAGATCATGATCATAAGAGTTTTCTTCGTTGCCATTTTATATTAAAAACTCAACTTTGTAAGAACAAGATGAAAAAAGCATGGCCCTACAATCATTGGAAAAAAGAGACAATGGTTTAAGTGTACTGTGACATCACTATCTTTCTTCAGCGTGCTCTGGAAACTAAGAAAGTACAAAAGATCATGGGATAAATTAAAAGAAAGGTGATACTGCTTTGGCACTCTCCTCTAGTATTTGTATACATACATACATAGATACATATACACATATACAAATATACACATATATATATACTTTATATCTATATCTATACATATTCTATATGTATATCTATATGGCTATATGTATGTCTATATAGCTATCTAACTATAGTTCATATACATATTGCTATAATTTATATCTACAAAACTATATAATATATATTTTTAAAATTATAATCAACATCTATATTATTTATCGCTCTATTCAGGCAAATTATAACCTCCTTTCCTCAGGTTTCACAATCCTATTTTAAAAATAGGATTAGGTGTGAACGATCTATTCTAGATGAATTCATGTAGCTTTGCCTGATTGTCACTTAATGTCCCCAGTGTTTATTAGCTATCCCTTTAATTCTCCATTCTAAAATTTCCCCAGAAATTGAAGTCAAACTTACTAGATTGATTCAGAGGAGTTGTGTATTCAAGTATGCAGACAGGGAACCTGGAAAAGCAGGATGGGAGTAGATCCAGACCCTCAAACACTCAAACACCATGGATTTTGGAATATTTTAGCCAGCAAAGTATATCCTCCAGATTATTAATTACCCTCTATTGTTGCTCTGTGCATCATGAATGATCCTAGGTTTTTTTACACTGTCACCCTCATTAGAATGTGAGATCCTTGAGGAACAGAAATCATGATTTGATTTGGTTTGGTTTGCCTTTCTTTACATCCCCAATTCTCGTCATGATGTTTGACATAGTAAGTACTTAATAAATGCTTAATGACTAACTCCACAAAGTCCTTAGGTAAGTCAGCTTAAGGGCTAAGTTGCAGTGACATCACTTACATCTCCACCCGGCATATGTCATCTACATTTCCCCTTCTAATATAAAAGAAGTGACTATAAATTGCTTTTTCAAATAGGGTAAAGGGGCATTCACAAAGCCAGTCACTGGAAAGAAACATGTCAGTGCTGCTTCAGAAGATTGATGCTCTTACCCCAAATTTGATATTAAAGAAAGCTAGGACACAAGCCTACCTTTGCCCCTGAGGTAGGACAAGCCTTGGTTTTAGTCACACTCTGGCCTTCCATGAGGTACTAGGGAGAGATCAGAATACAGAGGTCAGTGGTTTTTTTTTTTTTTTTTTTTTCCTCATGCAGCCTAGAAAATGCCTTTTGGAACTGTCATCACTAGGTAGTCCTCAGAAATTTAAAACTGCAGAACTGCACAGAACTTGGGGCCTGGGTGATTGCTGGCAACTTCTGCTGGATTCCATCCTGGAAGTTTTTTATTCCCCCTTCAGTGTAAGAGCTATGGAAGCAGCCATCTGCATTCAAGCCAGAGAAATGATAAATCATGCTCTTAACCCCCTCCTGCTCTTTTTCTGTTTCCCCTAACCTGAGAGCTTAACCTATAACTGAGCAGGGATGGGGAGAAGAAAACAGAGGCTGCTGATGAATTTTACATTTCATAAATCTTAGTAACCCAAGACATGCACCTCTTGCTCCATTTGATTACTTAGTCAGAAGCACTTCATGAATCAAACATCACTTACTCCCCATTTGGGTCCCTGAAGGCTGCAAATGGTAACGCCCTTTAGCTCTTGGTACAACAGGCAGAAAAGAAGCATGTCAAGGTGGGGGATCACTGAGGCTTTTTTATGGGCTGACCAGGCACAAAAGAAGCTCTGGAAATTGGATGACTGAAGGAGTACAACACACACACACACACACACACACACACACACACACACCACACACAATACATACACAACACACACACACGCATGTATGTGCACCTGTAACTTTATGGATCAATAATAGCAGTAGAATAAATTACTGATTAATTACATCTATTGTTATAGAAGGAGCTTATCACAATAGATTGGAAGTCTAGAAGGCCTAATTTGAAGTCCAACTTCTAACACATATTGGCTTTATGACTTTGGAAAGTCATTTAAATTTTCAGTGCCCTCGGACAACTCTGCTAAATTGGGTGCTGATTTGAATCAATAGAGGGAACTTCTGGTCTGGAAATGCCTATGCCAGTATATAGGTCCGATGAGAAAGAGAAGGGGGGAAAGAAAGAGGAAGAAGAAGAGGAGGAGGTGAAAAGGAGAGAGAGAAGAAGAAGAATAGAAAAAGGAGGAGGAAGAAGAGGATGGGGAAGAGGAAGAAGAGGATGAAGAAGACAAGGAGGAGATGATGATGAAGAAAAAGAATCAATAGATAAATGGTTAAGTGATATATAGGTCATGAAGATAATACAGATGGTACCTCAAATTTCTTTAATTTTCTTTATTTTTCAACTAGTTTTTTTTCACATGGCATCCTAGGATTTAGATCCAAACAGGGTCTTAAAGATCTCACAGATAACATAAGACACAACCCAAATACTACATTCTTCTTCCAATTTTTCTAATAACCTCAGCTACTAACAACATCCCTGAAAAATCGCCTTTTATCTAATATATGTATGTATATACATATGTATACATATGAATATATATATATATTTATATATACACAAACACACAAATACATATGAATGTTCATATGACCTCTACTATCTAGAAGACAGGGATTGTTTAACTTTTCTCTATTTCTCCAGAAATTAACCTCTTTTCCTGACACTAAATATAAATGATTGTTAATTGATCAATTAATCTTCTTTTCCAATACCCATATTTTACATGAAAAAAACTGAGTTCTAGAGAAGGAAAGGGACTGCCCAGTATCCATAATGACCACATTACATTAGCCTTACATCATAGATTCTGACTCTTACCTCACTTTGGTGTCCTATATGGAATCATAGAATTGAAAGGGAACATAAAAACAAAATGAGCCCTAGATTTAGAATTAAAGGACCAGTGTTCAAATCTCAATTCTGATATTTGATTTCTGTGGGACATTAAGCAAGTCCCTAAATCTTTGCACACCTCATTTGCCCAGCTCTCAGTGATAAGGCTGGGACTCATGGACTTTTCAGGCTGTGAAACTCAAGATTTTCACATTATAGTTCCATTCTCTCTTTTTCGCATGAGGAAACTGAGACTCAGATAGACAGCCCTTTGGTATAGTCAAAATATTAGATTCTGAATGTGTCACTTGGTACCTTGTTTCCTAGGCCAAGTCATACGACATCTGTAGGCTTTCATTTCCTCATCTCTAAAAGGAAAACATTAGAACACTATACTTCTGCTGTCCCCATCAGCTACAAATACATGATGCCATGTAAGTTTCCATCTATTGCCCAAGTTCACATAGCTGGTCATTAGTAGAGCTGAATCTAGATCATTCATTCCATCCCTGGTACCATGTTGGATCCCATTGCATCACCCACATGTCTTTCCATTGTTCTTTGATTTACTAGCTACTGTGATTTGCCTGAGATTGACTCACAGATTGACAATGGAATACCAAAAGCAATTCCTAGTTTCTCTTTCTCCCATGACCTTAATCTGTGCCTTTTCATTGTCTATGGCTTTTGACAAATATGACCACAAGAGCATTTGTCTTCCTTTAAAATAATGCAGTCCTCAGGGGGAAAGTCACTCTAAGCCACTGGAGGCATCCATTCCTATGGAGATGGGGGAAAGTGCAGCAAAAGCTGAATACAACAGCTGGAGGGGTTCCTCTCCCTGCCAAGCATCTCCTTCCCTCCCCACCCCACTTAGAGACTAATTAGATTGCTAATGATCAAGGAGTTACGTCCATGATAGGCAGACAGGTTTTCGGCAATTATCCTTTTAAAGCATGTGGGAGAGAGGTGTTGGAGACTCATTCTTATATTTCAGGAATCTCAAAGCAGATCTTAAATAGGAACATTTGCTGATTACTTGTAATGGGAAATTGAATACAAACATTCATTTCCAACTAGCTATCAATTTCCTTCAAAGGGAATTTTTTTTAATTAAATGAATCCATCTCTCTAGGCATGGTTAGGATCATTCCTGTCTGGAGAGAACCTCTGTTGCCCAGAATTTAGATGTTCCCATTCCCAAATCCAGAACTATAAAACATGAAGCTGTAGAATGCAAAATGCACATTTAAGGTATATATGTGCCCCAGAATCCAGAAATGGATGTACTGGAAAACCACATGCTCTAAATTTGGAACGTGGACTTTTAGAGGACATTCTCCAGAATCCAGAGAGTCGGGCCCTCCAGAATTACACTTGTGGGAATTTAGAAATGTTCAAAGCAAAGTTATACAATTCTAAATTCTAAATAACATACTATATATATCTTGACATATATACTGTACAATTAGATATCCAAATCCAAAGCTGCCTTATATTCCAGCACTGCATGTTCCCCAAATTTAAGAAGTTCATGTGTCAAAAATACACATTTCAATGGCCATAACACAGAATCATGCCTTACAAAATCTCGAAGTTCCATATGCCAAAAATCAGAAACAAGCCCCACCTCCCCAGTATATTTCCAGAATGCAGAATGATGCATTCCAGAATCACATTTGTTAAAGTGGAAAGGGACCTTAAAAATCAAGGTGCTTTCTTATTTGTGTTGTTGCTGTGTTTTTATATATTGCAGATGAAGGAGTGAAAGTAACTTGTCCAGTGTCATATAGATTTTAGTAATAAAGCTGGAATTTGAACTCGGATCTTCTGATTTGGAGCCAGGCCTCTTTTCATGGTACTGAGAGTTTTAAAATTCTAGGATGACATATTCCACAGCAAAAGAGTTAAAGTTATTTATTACCTAAAATAATGACAATGGCCTTGAAAATGAGATATCTTGCCTATACTGCCACAAGTCTACTTTAGCCAATCCCCCAAACCCAGCATTCTCTACTCCACAAGAAAGAATCTGGGTCACATTCCAGCATAACAGAGAGGGTAGTTTGGCACAGTGGAGAGAACATTGGACCTGGAGTTAGGAAGACCAGTTTCAAACCTGACCGCAGACATTTAGTAGCTGTGTGACTCTGGGCAAGTCATTATCACTATCTACCATAGTTTCCTCAAGTGTGAAAATGAGCATAACTATATCCTATACCTCCAAGGGTTGTCATGAAGATAAAATAATACAATGTTTAACACTGATCCTTGATATGTGTAAAACATTTGTACAATGTTTGTAAAAGCGCTTAGTACATTGCGAGGTATATATAAGGTATTTAAGAAATGCTTGTTTCCTTCCTTTAGGGGTTTTGAGAACAAAAGTAATATATATATATGCTATTACCTTTTCCTATGTAATTATTTTTTGAACTTTAAAAATTTTTTTAATTACAGCTTTTTATTTACAAGATATATGCATGGGTAATTTTTCAGCATTGACAGTGATTACTTATGTCTTGATACATCTTTCTCTGTCTCAATATGTGTGTGTGTGTGTGTGTGTGTGTGTGTGTGTGCACGCGCAAGTGTGTGTCTCCATTTCTCACTCTCTGTTTCTCTGTCTCTCTCCTTTGTTTTTCTCCCTTCATTCATCTAACTCTATCTCTGTCCAATTCTCTTTTTCTCCTTCTCTTCCTATTATTTCTTTTCCTGTCTTCTCTGTGTCCATCTCTGGGTCTCTCATACTGTCTGTTTCTAACCATTGCCTGCCTCCTTTCTCATCAAATTCTACCCAGTCAAAATATATACACTGTTTCCCAATCCAATCCAGTCCAACAAACAGCGCCACATTCTAGTCACTGAGCTGGCCACTAGGAATAAAAGGAGAAAATCCTCAGTCTTTCCATGGGATCTATTGTTCTGCCAATGTTGGCCTAGCTATGCTCAGTCCCCTTGCTGAGATCAGAACTTTCAGGAGCACTGAAGTATCCTGGGATAGCTACTCCCAGAAATTAAACTACACCTTTTCACTTGAGAGAATACAACTTTCCTAGAGCCATTCACATCCCCTGGGAAGCTATTTGCATATATATGTGCTTTTTAATGAAGAAAAAATAAATGATTGCTTCCTCTAAGCTGTCCTACTTAACTGAGTCTGTCACTGTGGAATCAATTGCTTGGTTGCCACAGTGCTTTAGACAAAACAAGACAGAAATCTTGACTTTTTTTTTTTCACCATGGAGACTTGAAGGATTTCGAGCTCATGGGGACATTATTGTTGTTGTTTAGCTTAATTCCCTCTTCTTTGAAATGTGAATAATAATATCATAACACAGGATGGTTGGGAGGATCCAAGGAAATGCTATATGCAAAGTGCTTTGTAAACTTCAAGGTGGCGTGTAAATATTAGCTATTATTATTCAAGGAAGCTGAGTTTAAAAGACAAACAAGGAAATATGTGAAGAGATAATAAGCAGGTGAGAAGGTCCATTTTGTTACAACCTGTCTTCCACAATAGCAGGATCATAAGGTGTAAGCCTGAAATCATTTGTGTGTTGTTTCAGGAGTCAGTCATAAGATCATAGATATAGAATGAGAAAAGAATCTCATAGAAGGTCAAGTTTAACCCCCTTACTTGCAAAGAGAGAACTGAGACCCAAGGACGTTAAGCTGCAACCCCAAGACTGACATAGATGATAAGAATTAGAGTTAATGTTTGAACCTAGAACCTCTGACATTAAAATCACTGTTTTCCCAACAATGCAAAAGAACAAAGAGCATCCCCGCACTCAAGCATAATGAGCTTCTTCTTGGTAAAGGTAATTTTTTCATCGTTTCCTTTTTGAAGGTTAAAAGATGACATCAAATGGCTTGTTAATCTTCCAGTGATCCTTGAAGATGATTCAAGTACTGGCTTAGGTGAGACACTAAAGTTGTATATGAAGAATTATATTGTCATTTGAGCAGGATCATAGACCTCTCAAGGGTTTTTAACCTTAGGAATATGAACCTGTCAAAATATTTTAATAATTTCATTTCAACATAATTGGATTCTTTTGTAATCCTTTGCATTTTAGGCATTTAAAATATTATTGTTCTATAAGAAATTATCAGCAGGATGATTTCAGAAAGGCCTGGAGAGATTTGAATGAACTGATGCTAAGTGAAGTAAGTAGAACCGAGACCCGATTATACAATGATCAATTCTGATAGACATGGCTATTTTCAACAAAGAGGTGATTCAAGATCAATTTCAATGAGCTTATGATAGAGAGAGCTGCCCCTAGAAAGAGGACTGTGAGAACTGAGGGTGGATCACAACATAGCATTTTCACTTTTTTTCTTGTTGTTTGCTTGTATTATGTTTTCTTTCTCATTTTTTTTTCCTTTTTGATCTGATTTTTCTTGGGCAAAGTGATAACTGTAGAATATGTATAGAGGAATTATATGTATTTAACATATATTGGGTTGTTTGCCATCTAGGGGATGGGAAAAGAGGAAGAAAAATAATTTGGAACACCAGGCTTGGTAAGGGTAAATGTTGAAGATTATCTACGTATATGTTTTGAAAATAAAAAAAGCTTTATAAAAATAAGATATTAATATAAGAAGAGGCATATTTGCCCCTTTACCATACTACTGAAACTATCCATTGGGGTATAAAGGATGTTAATGGAGGACTATCAACTCTGGTGTGGAGGCTTGCTGAACCCTAGTCAGGACTGCTGATCCACCTTTGGCATATACCTTCACCCTACTCTCACCTGTAACTCCAAGAAGCTGTAGCACATGTAGTGGTCACACTGCATAAAATCATCTTAAACAAGGTTGAGGTTAACAAATAAGTCTCTAAATGAGTTAGCGGTATACCTACCCTAAGTATATTAAAACTTTCCCCAATGGAATAAGCAGAAGAGAATAATTGAAGATGGCTGAAGCAGGTACCATGGAGAGCTTAGAGCTTGGTCAAGCATGAAAAATACCAAGGTCACCCACTGCATTCTGAACCGTTGCCAGTCATCTTGACTTTTGCCTTGCCAATGGCCTTCAATGACCCTGAAAGAGAGTGAGATTGATGATTTTTGCACAACTCTGCCTCACTTAAATCTAATTCACGTGCAAGTCTAGATATTTCCCATGATGTCACTGATTCTCTTCAACTACAGTTGTTGGAATAACTACAAAGACAACCACGACACAAAAGTTAAAATACAGGGGTCCTCAAACTACAGCCCATGGGCCAGATGTGGCAGCTGAGGACGATTATCCCCCTCACCCAGGGCTATGAAGTTTCTTTATTTAAAGGCCCACAAAACAAAGTTTTTTGTTTTTATTATAGTCCAGCCCTCCAACAGTTTGAGGGACAGTAAACTGGCCCCCTATTTAAAAATTTTGAGGACCCCTGGAAGGTCAACAAATCCCAGTCTAAAATAGGGCCATCAGAGAAAATCTAATACCACCCACTAGTTTTATAGATAAGGAAACTAATATGCAGGAAACATAGAAGACTTAGCCAAAGTCACACAGATGATTAGCATCAGAAGGAGCATTTGAAACTAGAGCCTCTGACATGAGCACCTATTTGCTATGTGCTGCCTCCCCTCCTGCATAGAAATGATTGTAGAAATCATATATGTTCTATAGAGAATTCTTATTCAGTCATGGATTGAACTAATTGGCCACTGAGGTCCTTTCTTCCTCTGAAATTCTGTCACTTTTTGATACCTACTATGAGTAGAGTTACTATAGTAGATATTTGGAGAGATTCAAAATTTGCATAATAGAAGTTATTCATGAAAAAAATCTAAATAATTGATAGCGGGTGAGTTCTAACTATTGCCTCGTTTCCCTGAATGTGGTTTGGAGGTAGGAGATAAAAGGTGAATGCTAACACCCTTGAGAGAAGCGACACATTTCTCCTAGTACATATATACAATATTAATTCATCAGGTGGCTTCCTTCAGGAGCTGC
The DNA here is from genome assembly GCF_016432865.1 of Antechinus flavipes. Classification (NCBI taxonomy): domain Eukaryota; kingdom Metazoa; phylum Chordata; class Mammalia; order Dasyuromorphia; family Dasyuridae; genus Antechinus; species Antechinus flavipes. The sequence goes on from NC_067403.1 coordinate 236,435,045, forward strand.
AGAGTAAGACTAATTGGAAAGGAGAGAGGGGGAAACTGTAGGTCACCATGGCAAGACAGCAGGTCTTTCTAAGGAGCACTTACATGAGTACTTAGGTGGGAAAGATGAAAAAAAATAGATAGAGGAAAAGAGACAGATATACACAGACAGATACACTCAGAGACAAAGATAAAGACAGACACACTCAGAGACGGACAGATACAGAGAAAGACACTTGGAGAGACAGAGACAGACACATAGAGAGACATATTCAGAGACAGAAAACAAAGAGAAACAGACACAGAGAGACACAATGATGGAGACAGAGACAGACACCCACAAAGACACGCAAGAGAGACAGATATACAGACTCTCACATACACACACATATACACAAATACACTCAGAAACAGAGGCAAAAATAGAGAGATAAGACACATAAAGACACACAGAGACAAATATAAATGGAGACAGACACACACAGATAAAGACACTCAGAGACAGACACTCTGACAAAAACACTCAAAGATAAAGGCTGAGAGTAACCAATAAGCCTCTAAGTGAGTTAGGGGCATATCTACCCCAAGTACATAAAAATTTTCCCCAGTAGAATAGGTGGAGGATAATAATCTATCTCAGAGAGAGACAGACAGACACACATAAACTAAGAGACAGACAAAAAGACATTGTCACATGCAAAGAACATAAACCAGGAGAAGATAACAAAATTTCTGATACTCTACAAGGATGATTTGGGATTGCCACGAATCCTAACAGACCCTGGACCATGGCTTCTGCCCCATTCTGCTTGCTCTGGATATCTTCTTAGTCTAAATCTAGGAACAGCACTAGATCGACATTTGTACAAACCTTTTTAAGATTAGCAAAGTCCTTCGGCACCACCCCCAGCATAGGGCTTTGATGGGGACTTCAGATGAGTCTTCAAGGAGAGAAGACAATGGGACCTGAACACAGAGGCCCCCAAGAGGGCTGGTTTTTTGACCTCGATCTTGCTTTTCTCATTGTCAGCCAGGGAAGAGTATTTCCCAGGGAAGGTAGATGTTAGATTTTTCATAAGGGACAATGACCTGGGCAATTTCACTACCTTTCAGAAGCAATCTCCTTGGCTTTCTATTTTACTACATTTCACATATTTCATTTTGTCTCCTCTCCTTCTTTCCAAATTGCTTAACCAATTCTAAAGGGAGCAGCCGAAAAGGAAGGAGGGGCACGGCTGTGCTAAGACTGGGACCCCAGGGGCCTGCATTCTGCCCTCTTAGCTGCTATTACCACTCTACAAGACTTGCATCTGCAAGCTGTGAAAAATGATTTGCAGGCTGGTTGCTTTCCAGTCATGTCATCACAGAGGTGGGAGAAGGGAAGGCTGGGAAAGCACAGTCAGGTTGGGGAGCAGAGCACAGAGGCCTCTAAAATGAACCTTCAGTCTCTGAAGGAGACTAATTTAGGATCAGAATAGCTTACAACTCCAAGATAGGAAAACCTGAACTCACCTCTTCCCTCTACTGCTAATTACATAGGTGCCTATTAGGGTATGGGAAGAAGTCAACGGGAAAGTCATTTAAGTTCTCAGGGGTCCCAGCAGGCTTTGTCAGGTTTTATAGGTCACAGAGGGGTTGCTGATCTACAATAGAAGAAGGCATTGCAACCTGTGAATGAAATCATGTTTCTCATCAATAAGAAAAAAAATCTGCCTCACCTACCCATAGATAGAGTCCGTGTGAGATTCAGAAGAAGCAGAGGACACAAAGGTGTTTCGTAAACCTTAAACAGCTTGAAGGGCAGATCTAATCAATATCCCACCAGACTTAAAACTTCTGGAGAGGAGTCTTTGCTGGTTTTTGTCTGTGTATATGAAACACCTGCGAATGGTATATAGTGATGCTTAATAAATGCTTGTTGAATGAATTGTACAATTCAGTCTCTTTCTGCTTATCCACCTTCCAATTATCATCATCTACCCTCCAACCTCCCACCCAACAACCTACATGTACACAAACACACACATACACACACAAACACACACACATACACACACAAACACACACATAACCCTCTCCCTTTTAATTTTGGGAGAGCTACAACTTTGTGCAAGGAAAAATTGGTAAGGTGAGCCCAATATATCGCCTGGGGAGTTATTAACCAGTTATTTGCTTATCCTGACAGCTGGTACACTTCTATAACTTGGGCCAAACCAAGTGCAGCTGTTGCATCACCTTTTTTGACCTCCTTCTTCCCATCACCAGTACAGAATCAAGTGCTCACTCATTCTATATGACAGGAAATTCTGAATAAACATCTTCTTTGGGAATCATGGTAAGTTCATACGCAGGTGGAAGGGGATAGAGAGGAAGAGGCTTTTCCTTGAGATCAGAGGGCAGAAGAAATTTTAAGTCAGCCCTGATCAGACCCATAAAAAACCCTCTGATATTGTAAGGTTATGGTTGATTCCAATACAATAACTACTAGTTCTTTTATACTTGCTCATTAATAAATCATTAAGAGTATCCATTCAAATATGAAGCAGATCATACTGGAACTAGGTAGGATGTACTTGGCTCATGGCCATTGTCCGCACTAATCTAATCTTTTCAATTTATTTCAAGGTCATGGGTCTAGATATTTTATAAAATGTTAGGAGTCATGGACTTTCTCTAGATAGGGATATAGGTGGAGAAATTGAGGAATGTATGTATGCAAGAGTGAGGGATAGAATAGAGAGGAGGAGGGAAGGAAGAAGGGAGAAAAGAAGAGAGAGATGAAGAGAAACAGAAAGAAAGAGAGGGAAAGGAGACAGCAAAGACAGCAAAGTCTGAGTGAGTAGGAGACAATTTAAAATAGCAATTAGATTCTAATTAAATCCAAAGTTTGGAATCATTATCAGAAGTGAGGCCATAGCTAATTATGTTGAAAGCAAGTTTCAGTCAGGTTATGGTCATTCAATAAGGGAGTTTTTTTCCCTCCCTATAGACAATACTAACTTTGAAAAACACTTAGAAGATTCCCAATAATGGATGATTTCCTTTAATCTCTTTATCCATATTGTCTATGTGGTATTTTGACTTTGTATTTCAATCAACAGGGATTGTTTGAGGTAGCATGAGAAATTTTTGCCCCATTGATTTTCCATACTGCTGAAATGTCATATTAGCTCAAGGTGAAGTGCTAATAGGATATGAATAATTATAATAATAATCAAGATGATAATGGAGAGAATTATGCACCTGGGTGTATGTTTTTTTTAAAAAAATATTCAGTTGTGTCTCAGGGATCTGAGAAGATTGTAAAAACTGAGGAGTGCAAAGGGGAAAAGAGAGGTTAATATTGCTTCCTCTAAAATCCCAATTCTAATAGGATTTTTTTTAATTCATGTAGTAATTTATAGAATGAATGAATCTACTCCCCAAATTTTTTTGTAAAGAAAAAGACACTGAAATTAGAATCAAAGAAGTGGAGTTAAAATTCTGTTTCTGCTATTTGTGTTTCTACTATTTCTACAAGTTGTGTTACTATATATCAGTAAATGACCCACTTTGGGTTGCATTTGCTCATCTGCAAAATAGGGGAATGGGACTAGATAAACTCAGAGTTCTCTTGCAGCTTTAAATCATCCTCTGAACAGTCTCTTTCTCCCTTAGCTTCTCTCTAATTTCTGTGTATAATCCAAAGGTGATGGGGAGGGGTGATAATTAATTCCTATCTAAAAAAATAGCTAAATGAGTGACAATCTCAAAATGAGCATATAGAATGTGTTCCATATTTTGGATCATTGAATAAATATCTTTAAATTATCTACAATAAACGGAATCTCAGGAAGGACAGCTACTTTCAAATATCCAAATTTTCTCTCTCTCTCCCATACTTAATGAGAAGGCAAGAAAAACAAAACTTATTACAAATATGTATGGTCATGTAAAACAAACATCTACATGAGTCATGATTCTAAAAGAAAGAAAACAAAGGAAAAAAGGAAAGAAAGAAAAAAAACCTGCTTCCATCTGTACTGGCAGGCGATCAACTTTCTCTCTGGAGGTGGACATCATGTTTCACTATGAGCCTTTTGAAATTCTGCTGAAAGTTTATTATCTGAACTTATATATCTAAAACAAGAGCATACAAGGTTTTATACCAGAGTGTTTTATTTGTATAAAAGTGAGCCAAATAATCAGAAATTCATTGTCTGAAGGCCGCATGATTTTTAAAGCAATTAAATTTATTTGATTCAAGTCAATGACATTATTCTTATGGTAAATAATCAAGAGATAGCCTACTAGTTTTTTATACTTGCTCATTTATAAATCTTTAAGAGTATCCATTCAAATATGAAGCAGATCACACTGGAACTAGGTAGGATGTACTTGGCTCATGGCCAAAGGTAGAATACCCAGGATTCTGAAGTATGATAGATGTTACAGGTAAGGGGGGAAAAAAAGATAAGATCTTTTCTTGAAAGTGCTCTTCTCATTATCCTACAATACATTCCTAATCAAATTTTATCTACCCCTATCAGTATAGAATCAGAGGCTACCTAATGCCCACCATTATTCTGTGTCAAAAGTGACTCTAACTTAAGTTCTCCAGACTCCAAGATCAGTTCTCTATTCCCTATGCCATTCTATTGTGTACTAAACAATAGCAGGCTTTCAACACATGACTCATATACAAATCAGAGTTACTGTTAAATGGGAATTCAGAAACTAATCCAAATCTCATTATTAATTGAGGATAATCAGTCCAAGAGTTTAAGTAACTCTTCACACTGACAATAAGCAGTCTGAGAACAGTCTAAATCTTTTATTTTTTTCATTCATTCAGTCCTAAAGAAATGGACATTTCATGTCCATATTGTTCAACATAAACAATACCTAATTCTTTAAAGTTGAAGATATTAGATCTATCTTAAATGAATATGTGACTAAATTTCTCATCAGGAAATGTGCTAAATTATCACCATGTAACACAATTATGGGTATTATTCTATAGAATCACTATGCTATGCCCATTCATGGTAAACTTTGTTTTTTGTTTTTTTTTGTTTGTTTGTTTTATTTTGTTTTCAGCAACTGCCATGCACAATCATGTTGGTGATTAATAATGGTAGACAAATGGGAATACAGTGTGATTACTCAGAATAAATTTTTGAGGGTAGAGAGAGATTTCTCATTTCATATAAATCACACACACACACACACACACACACACACACACACACACCACACACTTCTACCCTCTCTCTCTATCTTCCTATTCTACTATACTCTGCTACCTTTTCCAAAGCACCAAGGATGGGGCAGAGAGATGAAGGAGGTGTCAGATGATAGACACAATTCTATCCAATAATTCCCTGGCTTTTAAATAACTTCAGTAATGGCACCAACTAAAAACCAAAAATTGGGGATGAGACTCACTCCTAATATCAGAATGTAAAGGAAGATGCTAATTACTAAGTAATTTATGCAAATGCTTGAAAGTGTGGAAGTACTGATAATGAGCCTACTCAGAAGGAAATTTTGCTCATCTCTCTACTAATCTCTCCCATCCCTCAAGTAATCTGCTTACCTTGAGTATATCCAGACATCTGAGCAACACAAAACCCTCCTTCCTAGATCTGACAAGAGTGGTTTTGATAAGTCGGTGGGGGACAATCCCACCATACACAACTTGGGATAACATGAACACCTCTGGACTAAGAGACAGAAGATGTTATTTCAAATTTGTCTGCTATGTACTAATGGTGAGACTTTTGTCAAGATACTTCCCTATCTCGCACCTTAGTTCCCCTATCTGTAATGAAAGATTGGAATAGTTTTATCTTGGAAGTTCCTTCTAGTTTAAATGTTCTATAAATCACTAAAGCAATTATTATACTTTAGATATTGTCTGGATGAGGACAGAACTCTAAGAACTAAATGAATGAATAAAGGGTAATACAACTAGCAGCACCCAGTAAACTATTCCTATAATAATTCAGATAATAACTAAAGTTAAGTTCACATTAGTCCTTACGACCTTTAATGAGCTTGCAATCCACTAAGACCTGCAGTCCTTTATAAACAAATGGTAGTCTGGTCATTCTATCACCATTTTATATATTCAAGAGTTGAGGCCAAGTGCAAAAGTTGACATTTCCATAGTAATGTCAGTGAATCAAAGCTCTATACCTAGACCTAGACACTTACAAGCCAAGACACTTACAAGACTGGACAAATCACTTGATTGCTGTCTGTCTTTGTTTGCTGATCGGTGAAAAATGGGGTCACAATTGGGTATAATGGGGTAAAAAATGGGGTAATTCACACAATATTATTGTGCAAATAAAATAAAATAATATATGTAAAATACTTTGCAAATATTAAAGTGGTATGTAAATATTAGTTATTGTTATTATCATCATCATTATTATTCAACTGATATGAAATTTATCAAATTACAATCTCTCTATGACTGAGGAAAAGGCTCAAGTTTTACCTGAGACTCATAGAGACTTTTCCAAGTTTATGAGTTGGTAAAATCAGAGATAGGATATATTACAACTGCACACTTCCATGAATTATCCAAACCTATATGTCGTATGTATGATGAATAATTATATGAATTATTAACATGTTAGGGGCTCAAATAATTTTTTATCAAATTTATTTCTATTCCCTCTCCTTTAAAGCCTGAACATTACCGAAAGTCCTGTGGGGCCTGGGGGCAAAGGAAAATTAGAAAAGACTTTTGCTGCTTATCCATAACTATCCTTCAATAATTTTGCATATTCTTCCAACTGGATTGCACATTTCCATGATGAATCCATTTCTTCTTTTACTAAGCATCCTGTTAATATACTCATCTCTCCATCTTCATTGTGACTAAAATTTATCTTTTTATGTACCATCTTTTCAGGAAACATCTTACAGAAAGTTCTCATAGATGGTAAATGATTTGGTAAACTAAACTCTTTCAAGCATATAATGTTGGATAAAGAATTTCCTGGATTTTTTCCTTTTTAATAATGAATTCTTAGGTTTCTGACACAATAGAAGAAATTTCTAACTGTTTAATTTAATTTAATTACAGGTCACATGGGGAAAGTTTGGGGATCAGTCGAGCCATAGTAATAATAATATTTATATGCCACTTACTTTGATGATACTAGTAATAATCATGTTAATATTTTGTTGTTGGTTGTGTTGTAGTTTTTAAAGCATTTTACTCATAAAATTCCTGTTAAGAATACAAATTCCTATAGGAAATACAAATATCATTAAATCCATTCAACAAATGAGTAAATTGAAACTAAGAAAGTTTAAGTTTCCCTAACTTACAGAATTATTTAGCATGAAAGTTCAGACATAAACATGGACACCCTGACTCCCGATCCTACCACGATGTGCACTGCTTTCTCTTCCTAATTAGCGTGAACTAACCAGCCAATCACATAAAATTTATGGTTTCTTATATGTGATAATGTTAACACTACATAACAAGAAAAAAAAAAGAAGAAGAAGGGAATGATACGAGATGGGGCAATGAAAGGGACATCGGGTTTCTCTGCCTTCACTTATCCAGTGCCTAACACATAATGGCTTAAGAGCTGATCCTCATATGTTGTTATGACCAAAAGCATTCATGACTTAGTGGTCAATGTTTTAATAACATATGTCTTCATATGTAGCTAATGTGATCTTAATGACATGTGTCTTCATATGTAGCTAATGTGGTCCTTGAAAAACAGACTAATCAATTTCAAACAATTAATAATATTTATTGAACACCTACTATGTATCAGGCACTAGGGACATTACTGCAAGGAATAAAAGAATCACTACCTGAAAAGAGCTTATATTTTAATGTGAGAAACATCAAGGACATAGAGATAAAGATAGATATATGTACATGATGTGTTTATGTATATATTGTAACATCAGTGAAACCAGGTAGTAAAATAGAGATCTATGCTTGAAATCAAGAAAACCTAAGTTCAAACTTTTCCACAGATATTTACTAACTCTCTGACCCTGGGCAAATCACTTACTAGATCTATAACTCATTTTTCTTTACTAAGAACTGAGGATCAAAATAACACTTAATTCATTGATTTTGATGGGGATAAAAGAGATGATATTTGTAAAGCACATTGCTAGTTTTGTTCGGTCATTTTAGTTAAGTCCAAACTTTTTTGACCCCATATGAGGTTTACTTGGCAAAATACTGCAGTAGTTTGCTATTTACTTCTCTGTTTTACAGATGAAGAAGCTGAGCCCAAGATCACACAACTAGTAAATGTCTGACAGCTGATTTGATTTCAATACATCCTGAGTCTAGAACTGCTACTCTCTCTGCTATGTCACCTAGCTACCCGTAAATGCTAGCTCAGATGATGATGATGATTCATGAATTTTTTTTTAATTTTTTATTTAATAATTACTTTATATTGACACTCGTTTCTGTTCCGATTTTTTTCCCCTCCCTCCCTCCACCCCCTCCCCTAGATGGCAAGCAGTCCTTTATATGTTGGATATGTTGCAGTATATCCTAGATACAATATATATTTGCAGAACCGAACAATTCTCTTGTTGCATAGGGAGAATTGGATTCAGAAGGTATAAATAATCCGGGAAGAAAAACAAAAATGCAGATAGTTTACATTCGTTTCCCAGTGTTCTTTCTTTGGGTGTAGCTGCTTTTGTCCGTCATTTATCAATTGAAACTCAGGTCTCTTTGTCAAAGAAATCCACTTCCATCAAAATATGTCCTCATACAATATCATTGTCGAAGTGTATAATGATCTCCTGGTTCTGCTCATTTCACTTAGCATCAGTTCATGTAAGTCTCACCAGTCCTCTCTGTATTCATCCTGCTGGTCATTTCTTACAGAACAATAATATTCCATAACATTCAGATACCACAATTTACCCAGCCATTCTCCAATTGATGGGCATCCATTCATTTTCCAGTTTCTAGCCACTACAAACAGGGCTGCTACAAACATTTTGGCACATACAGGTCCCTTTCCCTTCTTTAGTATTTCTTTGGGATATAAGCCCAATAGAAACACTGCTGGATCAAAGGGTATGCACAATTTGATAATTTTTGGGGCATAATTCCAGATTGCTCTCCAGAATGGTTGGATTCGTTCACAACTCCACCAACAATGCATTAGTGTCCCAGTTTTCCCGCATCCCCTCCAACATTCATCATTATTTTTTCCTGTCATCTTAGCCAATCTGACAGGTGTGTAGTGGTATCTCAGAGTTGTCTTAATTTGCATTTCTCTGATCAATAATGATTTGGAACACTCTTTCATATGAGTGGTAATAGTTTCAATCTCATCCTCTGAAAATTGTCTGTTCATATCCTTTGACCATTTATCAATTGGAGAATGGCTTGATTTCTTATAAATTTGAGTCAGTTCTCTATATATTTTGGAAATGAGGCCTTTATCAGAACCTTTAACTGTGAAAATGTTTTCCCAGTTTGTTGCTTCCCTTCTAATCTTGTTTGCATTAGTTTTGTTTGTACAAAGGCTTTTTAACTTGATGTAATCGAAATTTTCTATTCTGTGATCAGTAATGGTCTCTAGTTCATCTTTGGTCACAAATTTCTTTCTCCTCCACAAGTCTGAGAGATAAACTATTCTATGTTCCTCTAATTTATTTATAATCTCGTTCTTTATGCCTAGGTCATAGACCCATTTTGATCTTATCTTGGTATATGGTGTTAAGTGTGGGTCCATGCCTAATTTCTGCCATACTAATTTCCAATTATCCCAGCAGTTTTTATCAAATAATGAATTCTTTTCCCAGAAGTTAGGGGCTTTGGGTTTGTCAAACACTAGATTGCTATAATTTACTATTCTGTCTTGTGAGCCTAGCCTTTTCCATTGATCCACTAATCTATTTCTTAGCCAATACCAAATGGTTTTGGTGACTGCTGCTTTATAATATAATTTTAGATCAGGTACAGCTAGGCCACCTTCATTTGATTTTTTTTCATTAATTCCCTTGAGATTCTCGACTTTTTATTGTTCCATATGAATTTTGTTGTTATTTTTTCTAGATCAATAAAATATTTTCTTGGAAGTCTGATTGGTATAGCACTAAATAAATAGATTAGTTTAGGGAGTATTGTCATCTTTATTATGTTCGCTCGGCCGATCCAAGAGCACTTAATATTTTTCCAATTATTTAAGTCTGACTTTATTTGTGTGGAGAGTTTTTTATAATTTTGCTCATATAATTCCTGACTTTCCTTTGGTAGATAGATTCCCAAATATTTTATGGTATCAACAGTTATTCTGAATGGAATTTCTCTTTGTATCTCTTGCTGTTGGGTTTTGTTGGTGATGTATAAAAATGCTGAGGATTTATGGGGATTTATTTTGTAGCCAGCTACTTTGCTAAAATTATGAATTATTTCCAATAGCTTTTTGGTAGAATCTCTGGGGTTCTCTAGGTATACCATCATATCATCTGCAAAGAGTGATAGTTTGGTTTCCTCATTGCCTACTCTAATTCCTTTAATATCTTTCTCGACTCTTATTGCCGAGGCTAGTGTTTCTAATACGATATTAAATAATAATGGTGATAGTGGGCAACCTTGCTTCACTCCAGATCTTACTGGGAAAGGTTCCAGTTTTTCCCCATTGCATATGATGCTTACTGATGGTTTTAAATATATGCTCCTGACTATTTTAAGGAAAAGTCCATTTATTCCTATGCTCTCAAGTGTTTTTATTAGGAATGGATGTTGGATTTTATCAAATGCTTTTTCTGCATCTATTGAGATGATCATGTGGTTTTTGTTTGTTTGGTTATTGATATAGTCAATTATGCTAATAGTTTTCCTAATATTGAACCAGCCCTGCATTCCTGGTATAAATCCTACTTGGTCATAGTGTATTATCCTGGTGACGATTTTCTGTAATCTTTTTGCTAATATTTTATTTAAGATTTTAGCATCAATATTCATTAGGGAGATTGGTCTATAATTTTCTTTCTCTGTTTTCAGCCTACCTGGTTTAGGTATCAGTACCATGTCTGTGTCATAAAAGGAGTTTGGTAGGACTCCTTCAATCCCTATTTTTTCAAATAGTTTATATAACATTGGAGTTAATTGTTCTTTAAATGTTTGGTAGAATTCACATGTAAATCCATCTGGTCCTGGGGATTTTTTCTTAGGGAGTTGATTGATAGTTTGTTCTATTTCTTTTTCTGAGATGGGACTGTTTAGGATATTTACTTCTTCCTTTGTTAGTTTGGGCAAGCTGTATTTTTGGAGGTATTTTTCTATTTCATTTAAGTTGTCGAATTTATTGGCATAAAGTTGGGCAAAGTAACTCCTAATTATTGCTCTAATTTCCTCTTCGTTAGTGGTGAGTTCTCCCTTTTCATTTTTAAGACTAACAATTTGATTTTCCTCTTTCCTTTTTTTAATCAGATTTACTAAGGGTTTGTCTATTTTGTTGGTTTTTTCATAGAACCAACTCTTAGTTTTATTAATCAAATCAATAGTTTTTTTACTTTCAATTTTATTGATATCACCTTTTATTTTTAGAATTTCAAGTTTAGTGTTTGACTGGGGGTTTTTAATTTGTTCCTTTTCTAGCATTTTTAATTGCAAACCCAATTCATTGACCTTCTCTTTCTCTATTTTATACAAATAGGCCTCTAGAGATATGAAATTTCCCCTTATTACCGCTTTGGCTGCATCCCATACATTTTGGTATGATGTCTCATTATTATCGTTTTCTTGGGTGAAGTTATTAATTATGTCTATGATTTGCTGTTTCACCCAATCATTCTTTAGTATGAGATTATTTAGTTTCCAATTATTTTTTGGTCTACTTCCCCCTGCTTTTTTGTTGAATGTAATTTTCATTGCATCGTGGTCTGAAAAGGATGCATTTACTATTTCTGCCTTACTACATTTGAGTTTGAGGTTTTTATGTCCTAATATATGGTCAATTTTTGTATAAGTTCCATGAACTGCTGAAAAGAAAGTGTATTCCTTTCTGTCTCCATTACATTTTCTCCAGAGATCTATCATATCTAACTTTTCTAGTATTCTATTTACCTCTTTGACTTCTTTCTTATTTATTTTGTGGTTTGATTTATCTAATTCTGAGAGTGCAAGGTTAAGATCTCCCACTAAATTTAAAAAAGTGAGTGAAGAGAATACTTCACTGAAAATCAGAATTGAACAAGTGGAATTGAATGACTCGAGGAGACAAGAAGAATCAGTCAAGCAAATCCAAAAAAATCAAACAATGGAGAAAAATGTGAAATACCTTCTGGGGAAGACAACAGACCTGGAAAACAGATCCAGGAGAGACAATCTGAGAATCATTGGACTCCCAGAAAAACATGATGAAAAAAAGAGCCTGGACATTGTCTTCCAGGAAATTATCAAAGAGAACTGCCCAGAAGTCATAGGAACAGAGGAAAAAATAAACATTGAAAGGATTCATCGATCACCCACTGAAAGGGATCCTAAAATCAAAACACCAAGGAATATAGTGGCCAAATGCCAGAACCCTCAGATGAAAGAAAAAATATTGCAAGCGGCTAGAAAACCCAATTCAAGTATCAAGGAGCCACGATAAGGATCACCCAGGATCTGGCAGCATCCACATTAAAAGATCGAAGGGCCTGGAATATGATATTCTGAAAGGCTAAGGAACTTGGTATGCAACCAAAAATAACTTACCCAGCGAGAATGAGCATCTTTTTCCAGGGAAGAAGATGGACATTCAACGAAGTAAGCGAATTTCATCTATTTCTGATGAAAAAACCAGAACTTAACAAAAAGTTTGATCTACAAATATAGAACTCAAGAGAAATCTAAAAAGGTAAAGATTAATCTTGGGAACTATATTTTGACTATATAGATGTATAAAGAATACATGTATACCTTGTTCTAGAAATTGATGTGGAAAGGACATTGTACCAGAAAAAGGGTAAAGTGGGGGTAGTACATCTCATGAAGAGGCATAGGAAACCTATTATATCTGAGAGAAAGAATGGAGGGGGATGAATATAGTGGGTATCTTACTGCCTTCAGAATTGGCTTTAAGTGAAAAATCTTAAGACATATTCAATCTATGGTGAAACTTCTCCCATCTCATTGAAAAGTGAGAAGGGAAAAGTGGAAAGGGAAGGAATAAGCTAAGCGGAAGGGAATACGGGAACTGGGAGGGAAAGGGGTAAGATAGGGGGAGGAACTCTAAGGCGGGGGGAGGGACACTAAAAAGGGAGGGCTGTGAGAAGCAAGGGGTGCTCACAAGCTTAATACTTGGAAGGGGGGAAAGGGGAAAGAAGGGAGGAAAGCATATATCGGGGTTAACAAGATGGCAAGTAATACAGAATTGGTCATTCTAACCATAAATGTGAACGGGGTAAACTCCCCCATAAAGAGGAAGCGGTTAGCAGAATGGATTAAAAGCCAGAATCCTACAATATGTTGTTTACAGGAAACACACCTGAAGCGGGGAGATACATGCAGGTTAAAGGTAAAAGGTTGGAGCAAAATTTACTATGCTTCAGGTGAAGTCAAAAAAGCAGGGGTAGCCATCCTGATCTCAGATCAAGCTAAAGCAAAAATTGATCTAATTAAAAGAGATAAGGAAGGACACTACATCTTGCTAAAGGGTAGCATGGATAATGAAGCACTATCTATATTAAACATATATGCACCAAGTGGGGTAGCATCTAAATTCTTAAAAGAGAAACTAAGAGAGCTGCAAGAAGAAATAGACAGTAAAACTATAATAGTGGGAGATCTTAACCTTGCACTCTCAGAATTAGATAAATCAAACCAGAAAATAAATAAGAAAGAAGTCAAAGAGGTAAACAGAATACTAGAAAAGCTAGATATGATAGATCTCTGGAGAAAATGTAATGGAGACAGAAAGGAATACACTTTCTTTTCAGCAGTTCATGGAACCTATACAAAAATTGACCATATATTAGGGCATAAAAACCTCAAACTCAAATGCAGTAAGGCAGAAATAGTAAATGCATCCTTTTCAGACCACGATGCAATGAAAATTACATTCAACAAAAAACCAGGGGAAGTAGACCAAAAAATAATTGGAAACTAAATAATCTCATACTAAAGAATGATTGGGTAAAACAGCAAATCATAGACATAATTAATAACTTCACCCAAGAAAACGATAATAATGAGACATCATACCAAAATGTATGGGATGCAGCCAAAGCGGTAATAAGGGGAAATTTCATATCTCTAGAGGCCTATTTGTATAAAATAGAGAAAGAGAAGGTCAATGAATTGGGTTTGCAATTAAAAAGGCTAGAAAAGGAACAAATTAAAAACCCCCAGTCAAACACTAAACTTGAAATTCTAAAAGTAAAAGGTGAGATCAATAAAATTGAAAGTAAAAAAACTATTGAATTGATTAATAAAACTAAGAGTTGGTTCTATGAAAAAACCAACAAAATAGACAAACCCTTAGTAAATCTGATTAAAAAAAGGAAAGAGGAAAATCAAATTGTTAGTCTTAAAAATGAAAAGGGAGAACTCACCACTAACGAAGAGGAAATTAGAGCAATAATTAGGAGTTACTTTGCCCAACTTTATGCCAATAAATTCGACAACTTAAATGAAATAGAAAAATACCTCCAAAAATACAGCTTGCCCAAACTAACAAAGGAAGAAGTAAATATCCTAAACAGTCCCATCTCAGAAAAAGAAATAGAACAAACTATCAATCAACTCCCTAAGAAAAAATCCCCAGGACCAGATGGATTTACATGTGAATTCTACCAAACATTTAAAGAACAATTAACTCCAATGTTATATAAACTATTTGAAAAAATAGGGATTGAAGGAGTCCTACCAAACTCCTTTTATGACACAGATATGGTACTGATACCTAAACCAGGTAGGCTGAAAACAGAGAAAGAAAATTATAGACCAATCTCCCTAATGAATATTGATGCTAAAATCTTAAATAAAATATTAGCAAAAAGATTACAGAAAATTGTCACCAGGATAATACACTATGACCAAGTAGGATTTATACCAGGAATGCAGGGCTGGTTCAATATTAGGAAAACTATTAGCATAATTGACTATATCAATAACCAAACAAACAAAAACCACATGATCATCTCAATAGATGCAGAAAAAGCATTTGATAAAATCCAACATCCATTCCTAATAAAAACACTTGAGAGCATAGGAATAAATGGACTTTTCCTTAAAATAGTCAGGAGCATATATTTAAAACCATCAGTAAGCATCATATGCAATGGGGAAAAACTGGAACCTTTCCCAGTAAGATCTGGAGTGAAGCAAGGTTGCCCACTATCACCATTATTATTTAATATCGTATTAGAAACACTAGCCTCGGCAATAAGAGTCGAGAAAGATATAAAAGGAATTAGAGTAGGCAATGAGGAAACCAAACTATCACTCTTTGCAGATGATATGATGGTATACCTAGAGAACCCCAGAGATTCTACCAAAAAGCTATTGGAAATAATTCATAATTTTAGCAAAGTAGCTGGCTACAAAATAAATCCCCATAAATCCTCAGCATTTTTATACATCACCAACAAAACCCAACAGCAAGAGATACAAAGAGAAACTCCATTCAGAATAACTGTTGATACCATAAAATATTTGGGAATCTATCTACCAAAGGAAAGTCAGGAATTATATGAGCAAAATTATAAAAAAGTCTCCACACAAATAAAGTCAGACTTAAATAATTGGAAAAATATTAAGTGCTCTTGGATTGGCCGAGCGAACATAATAAAGATGACAATACTCCCTAAACTAATCTATTTATTTAGTGCTATACCAATCAGACTTCCAAGAAAATATTTTATTGATCTAGAAAAAATAACAACAAAATTCATATGGAACAATAAAAAGTCGAGAATCTCAAGGGAACTAATGAAAAAAAAAATCAAATGAAGGTGGCCTAGCTGTACCTGATCTAAAATTATATTATAAAGCAGCAGTCACCAAACCATTTGGTATTGGCTAAGAAATAGATTAGTGGATCAGTGGAAAAGGCTAGGCTCACAAGACAGAATAGTCAATTATAGCAATCTAGTGTTTGACAAACCCAAAGCCCCTAACTTCTGGGAAAAGAATTCATTATTTGATAAAAACTGCTGGGATAATTGGAAATTAGTATGGCAGAAATTAGGCATGGACCCACACTTAACACCATATACCAAGATAAGATCAAAATGGGTCTATGACCTAGGCATAAAGAACGAGATTATAAATAAATTAGAGGAACATAGAATAGTTTATCTCTCAGACTTGTGGAGGAGAAAGAAATTTGTGACCAAAGATGAACTAGAGACCATTACTGATCACAGAATAGAAAATTTCGATTACATCAAATTAAAAAGCCTTTGTACAAATAAAACTAATGCAAACAAGATTAGAAGGGAAGCAACAAACTGGGAAAACATTTTCACAGTTAAAGGTTCTGATAAAGGCCTCATTTCCAAAATATATAGAGAACTGACTCAAATTTATAAGAAATCAAGCCATTCTCCAATTGATAAATGGTCAAAGGATATGAACAGACAATTTTCAGAGGATGAGATTGAAACTATTACCACTCATATGAAAGAGTGTTCCAAATCATTATTGATCAGAGAAATGCAAATTAAGACAACTCTGAGATATCACTACACACCTGTCAGATTGGCTAAGATGACAGGAAAAAATAATGATGAATGTTGGAGGGGATGCGGGAAAACTGGGACACTAATGCATTGTTGGTGGAGTTGTGAACGAATCCAACCATTCTGGAGAGCAATCTGGAATTATGCCCAAAAAATTATCAAAATGTGCATATCCTTTGATCCAGCAGTGTTTCTATTGGGCTTATATCCCAAAGAAATACTAAAGAAGGGAAAGGGACCTGTATGTGCCAAAATGTTTGTAGCAGCCCTGTTTGTAGTGGCTAGAAACTGGAAAATGAATGGATGCCCATCAATTGGAGAATGGCTGGGTAAATTGTGGTATATGAATGTTATGGAATATTATTGTTCTGTAAGAAATGACCAGCAGGATGAATACAGAGAGGCTTGGAGAGACCTACATGAACTGATGCTAAGTGAAATGAGCAGAACCAGGAGATCATTATACACTTCGACAACGATATTGTATGAGGACATATTTTGATGGAAGTGGATTTCTTTGACAAAGAGACCTGAGTTTCAATTGATAAATGATGGACAAAAGCAGCTACACCCAAAGAAAGAACACTGGGAAACGAATGTGAACTATCTGCATTTTTGTTTTTCTTCCCGGATTATTTATACCTTCTGAATCCAATTCTCCCTACGCAACAAGAGAACTGTTCGGTTCTGCAAACATATATTGTATCTAGGATATACTGCAACATATCCAACATATAAAGGACTGCTTGCCATCTAGGGGAGGGGGTGGAGGGAGGGAGGGGAAAAAAAATCGGAACAGAAATGAGTGTCAATGTAATGTAATTATTAAATAAAAAATTAAAAAAAAAAAAAAAAAAAAGATCTCCCACTATTATAGTTTTATTGTCTATTTCTTCTTGCAGCTCTCTTAGTTTCTCTTTTAAGAATTTAGATGCTACCCCACTTGGTGCATATATGTTTAATATAGATAGTGCTTCATTATCCATGCTACCCTTTAGCAAGATATAGTGTCCTTCCTTATCTCTTTTAATTAGATCAATTTTTGCTTTAGCTTGATCTGAGATCAGGATGGCTACCCCTGCTTTTTTGACTTCACCTGAAGCATAGTAGATTTTGCTCCAACCTTTTACCTTTAACCTGCATGTATCTCCCCGCTTCAGGTGTGTTTCCTGTAAACAACATATTGTAGGATTCTGGCTTTTAATCCATTCTGCTAACCGCTTCCTCTTTATGGGGGAGTTTACCCCGTTCACGTTTATGGTTAGAATGACCAATTCTGTATTACTTGCCATCTTGTTAACCCCGGTTTATGCTTTCCTCCCTTCTTTCCCCTTTCCCCCCCTTCCCAGTATTAAGCTTGTGAGCACCACTTGCTTCTCACAGCCCTCCCTTTTTAGTATCCCTCCCCCCGCCTTAGAGTTCCTCCCCCTATCTTACCCCTTTCCCTCCCAGTTCCCGTATTCCCTTCCGCTTAGCTTATTCCTTCCCTTTTCACTTTTCCCTTCTCACTTTTCAATGAGATGGGAGAAGTTTCACCATAGATTGAATATGTCTTAAGATTTTTCACTTAAAGCCAATTCTGAAGGCAGTAAGATACCCACTATATTCATCCCCCTCCATTCTTTCTCTCAGATATAATAGGTTTCCTATGCCTCTTCATGAGATGTACTACCCCCACTTTACCCTTTTTCTGGTACAATGTCCTTTCCACATCAATTTCTAGAACAAGGTATACATGTATTCTTTATACATCTATATAGTCAAAATATAGTTCCCAAGATTAATCTTTACCTTTTTAGATTTCTCTTGAGTTCTATATTTGTAGATCAAACTTTTTGTTAAGTTCTGGTTTTTTCATCAGAAATAGATGAAATTTGCTTACTTCGTTGAATGTCCATCTTCCCTGGAAAAAGATGCTCAATCTCGCTGGGTAAGTTATTTTTGGTTGCATACCAAGTTCCTTAGCCTTTCAGAATATCATATTCCAGGCCCTTCGATCCTTTAATGTGGATGCTGCCAGATCCTGGGTGATCCTTATTGTGGCTCCTTGATACTTGAATTGGGTTTTTCTAGCCGCTTGCAATATTTTTTCTTTCATCTGAGGGTTCTGGCATTTGGCCACTATATTCCTTGGTGTTTTGATTTTAGGATCCCTTTCAGTAGGGGATCGATGAATTCTTTCAATGTCTATTTTACCTTCTGTTTCTATGACTTCTGGGCAGTTCTCTTTGATAATTTCCTGGAAGACAGTGTCCAGGCTTTTTTTTTCATCATACTTTTCTGGAAGTCCGATGATTCTCAGGTTGTCTCTCCTGGATCTGTTTTCCAGGTCTGTTGTCTTCCCCAGAAGGTATTTCACATCCTTTTCCATTGTTTGATTTTTTTGGGTTTGCTTGACTGATTCTTCTTGTCTCCTCGAGTCATTCAATTCCAATTGTTCGACCCTGATTTTCAGTGAGGTATTTTCTTCACTCACTTTTTTAAGATCTTTTTCTAATTGTCCAATTGAGTTCTTTTGTTCTGTGGAATTTTTTTCCATTTCACCAATTTTGTTTTTTAGAGAGCTGTTTTCTGTTTCCAGTTCACTAATCCTACTTTTCAAGGATTTTACTTCTTTATCCACTCTCTCTTTAACTGACTTCTCCAGGCTCTTTTGCCAAGCCTCCCTCTCCTTTTCCCATTTTTCTTCTAGCTCCCTTGTGAGAGCCTTTTTAATCACTTCTATGAGGTTCATCTGTGCTGAGGAACAGATGCTCTCCTCCTTTGGGGATTCACCTGGGGACTGCCTGTTTTTAGTCTCCTCAGGATTTAGAGTCTGCTCTCTATCTGTATAGAAGCTGTCAAGGGTTAAAGTCCTCTTCAGCTTCTTGCTCATTCTGTCTACTAATCAAAGACAAACTACCAAAGAAAAACAGAAAAAAACTGGAGTCTTTCTTTGGGGGGGGGGGGGGGGCTGGGTGTGTTATCGAGCTTCCTCTACAGACTGCAGGGGGCAGCAGTGAGGCACTAGCAGGACTGTGCTGCGCCTGCACTCTGAGATCGGGGAAAGGGGGGGGGGGGCGGCCAGGTCCCGGGAGACTCCAGATGTTTGGGGTTGTATTCTTCACCCCGGTGTTTTTAGCTTCTCTGCTGGGCTGTTGACTTGCTGCCGGAGCAAAGTATCCAAACCTGTAGCGAAGCTCTCCCCGCAGAGACGGCTGCGACCACTCCCCACCCCCTCTCCAGTCTGCTCCTGTGCTCTCACTGCCGCTGCCCGCCGCCTGCGCCCGATCTAAAACCGTCCCAGCCCTCCAGTAAAGACAGACCTTTCTCGGCGGATCTCAAGGATGGCTTCTCTTGGTAACTATATGTGGGTTTTTTTCAGTCAAGAATTGATTCAGAGGCTTGTAATGAAATGGATAGTGAGAGAAAGCGTGGAGCTTATGCAGCTGTGAGCCTCCTCTCCGCCATCTTAACCGGAAGTCCCTTCATGAATTTTAAATGAATAAAAATAATTCTGTTACAATTATTTAAATACAAGGGAGTTTTGGGGGTGGAGACTAGAAGTTGGAGAAAACAGGAAATCCCAAAGACGCTCTGAGCATTTTCCAGTTTGTCAGAACCTGTCAGTGTTTAGATCTAGGATGTGATCTCCAAAAGTCCAGAATCACTATCACAACATGATAAGTTATTGCAAAAGAACAGGAAGAATGCATAGAGTACATTTTCTATAAGATGGCAGATATATTTGAATGAACTCCCAAAGGAACTCACTTCTAAAAAGTCAATTGGCTGGGGCAGCTAGAAGGCACAGTGGATAGAGCACCAGCCCTGAATCAGGAGAACTGAGTTCAAATTTGGCCTCAGACACTTAACACTTCTTAACTGTGTGATCCTGGGCAAGTCACCGGAACCCCAATTGCCTCAAAATAAATAAATAAATAAATGAAAGCCAATTGCCTATAGGTTATAAGGACTTTCTTTCAAAAATTTAAATGTTCTTCTAAAAGTAGACTACAATGAATATGAATTCTTAGATATCCTCAACATTATCTGCACAAACTCTTACAGGGACCAATTCTATGAACGAAATTCAGATGATTCTGTAAAATCTATATTAACTAGCAAAATGACAGTCCTTCCCCAAAATCCCTCTCTATATATGATATGTGAGTTTAAATTCCATCTTATTTTATAATATGAAGCCTCCACGTGGACGGGGAACTTGTCTATTCTTTCTTTGTCCTCTACCACATAACACATAAACCAGAAATGTCCGCTGTAGCACAAGCAGAGCTACATTTCACCGAGTCATTCAGATGATGGAAATCTCACAAGCTGAACAGTTATCATTTTAACTTTTATCCTTTCCTAACAGAACTCCCTCCCTAGGTACTAGTTCACATTACTGAGCCCTCACAATTATGAATTGTGATACATAGGTATTGGATGACTTTTAAAGTATAGTTTGATGGGTAGCTCATTAGTATATATTTTGGTTCATTTATTCAGTCTGTTAGTGCTCATATATTAGACAGATTCTACAGCTGGACTGTGAAAGAACATAGGAGGGATTGCAATTGAGAAACTTTGCAGTGCCTGAAATGATCCCATGCTACACACTGACACGAAAGACCCTATTTTTTTTCAATAATATTCTCCCAAAGACAGCATTTCATTGAAGAACAAAGATTGTAATCTTAATCAGATCATGATTAGCCAATCACTCAATAAACATCTATTAAGCATTTATAATTGTGAGGCACTATGTAGAATCCTGGGAATATCAAAAGAAACAACAGCTAATCCCTGCCCTCAGGGAGCTGACTATTTTATGGATCCAGGGTAAGCCAAAGAATATTGTAAAGATAACACCAAAAATGCTCTCCTGGGTGTATGTACACTGAAACATATCATTACTGAACATTAGCACAATAAAATTAATTGAAGAAGCATTGTTAAGGACTCTGGACTTTGTCACTATGATTATAGGGCAATAGCTGAGTTTTTTTTCCCTCTTATTTCTCTTCTGGATCATCTTGGGGACAATCTTCTTACCCCCACGGTCTGAACACCATGGAACCAGTTGCCCAGAGTCTACACACTGGGTCACTATATTCTAATATCCATGAAGTCTAAAAATCACCTCCATTCTTAGAATGAACACATCCACAGATGGCAAATATTTTCTTGTCTATAACTCCTGGCACCAATTGAACTTAACTAATTTTTAAAAAGCAATTCTTAATTATAGATTTGCAGGAAAGAGTGAATGGGTGATGACCTACACACTCACAATGGAGTGATTGTGACATTTAGGGAAATAGCCACTGTCACTATAAAAGGGAATAATGTGAAATAAAACTGCAAAGGTAGGTTGAAACCAGATTGTGATGGCCTTAAATGCCAGGCTGAAGTTTGTGTTTTATCACATCAGCAGTGGTTAACTCCTGGAACTTTTTTGAAAGCAAGGATAATAAGATCTCAGATTTGGAACTGGAAAGGAACTCAGAAGCCATCTAGGCCAACACTCTCATTTATAGATGAAAAAAAATTGAATTAATGACTAGTCCAAGGTCATATAGATAGTAAGTAGGATTTGAAAGCAGGGAGTGTGATAAGAGCCAGTGCTCACTATATCATGAATGACATGGTCAGATATGTATTTTTGAAAGATTACCGGGTATTTAGAGGATGGTTTAGAGAAAAGCGGGAATTCAGTGGAGAAGTGATTATAATAGATCTTTAAATTGTGGTAGAATTATGTTAGTGAATATGTGAGTGGAGAAAATGGAACAAATGGGGAGATGCTTTTGAGGTAAAATTAACAAAAGTCACAGTCAAGGACATTTATATAGAAACAAGGAAATTGGCCTGTCATATAGACCAGAGCTACCCAGCAGGTGTACACAAAAGTGCCTGCGGCATTGGCATATATAGCATATCAAATGAATTAAATAAAGACCTCCATTTGGTTTTTCTTCTGTGAAGGATTTATGAAATCCTTGAAATGGATCAGAGATTTAGAGTTTGAAAATTCTTTAGGCAATAATGGATCCAACTTCATCATTTTACAAAAAGGGAAACTGATATACGGGGTAATCAAATGACTTAACCAAAGTAATAGAGCTAGTAAATATTTGAGGCAGGATTTAATGCTCAGGTCTTCCTGACTCCAGGTTTAGTACTCTACCCTCTGAGCCAACTAACGGCCCTCAAAATCATGGACAAGAATTATTCACAAACAGAAGGTATGGGTGGGCTGTGATCAGTATCAATAGAAGGTCTGTCCACAACAAGATTCATTGAGGATATCAAATATTCCAAACAAAGTGTGGACTTTCAAAACGTGAGAGAAAATTCAAACCTTAGGTCTCTCCTGCCTTTAGGTCCAGATATTTTCCCACTATACTGGAAGGAACAATCAGCATCAGCAATCAGTGATCTTTAAATACCCATTATATTTCAGGCACTGTCCTAGGAACTAGAAGTATAAAGACAAGATCATTTCTTCAAGATGATTACATTCTACCAGGAACTTTGGACTTCTTTGTCTAAGGAATCTGGCTGGGTTTGTAGGCTGGCAAAAAAACAAAACAAAACAAAACAAAAATTGATTGATTCATTTATCAAAGTTAAGTCAACTGAATGAGTTATTTAGTGTCTCTTCCTGCCACCCACTCCCCAGCACACACATACAAAGTGTTTCACTTTTCAAAACGTTGGGTTAACATAACGCAAGTCTAGACATAGTTTCAAGAAAACCAATCCCTGCAATGCTTTGCCACCCCGCATCCTTAGCCCTATAAATTGGGATTGAGCCAAATCACATCCAGATCTCTGAGATTTACATTTTTTAAGCCAATGCTAAATGAAATATCAGGGTCACATGCAAGACTCAAGGTCATCACTCCAGAATGGCAGCCAAGTCTAGGGAACATTTACATATTTCAATAAACACTTCAAGTACAAAAGCAGTAATGTGATGACTTAATCTTCCCATAAAGGAGGGAGCAAGTCAATTGTTGTAATTATTTCAGAACCCAGAAATGAGTCGGAGGAGGAAATGGGACTGGAGTGCATTCCAGAAATTGCACCGTGCTTTCAACCATTTCAAGTTACTCTCTGCCTCAATACCTTATATTTTTAGCACTGATATTCTCCTTGTGAGGTTATGTGACTATGATTCATGAAATTTCAGGGTCTCTAAAGACTAAAATGATAAACGAAAAGATGTATAATAATACTGACAGCATGTTACTTTATTAAAATAGAGACTGAACCTATGATGTTTTTAATTTAGAGAACTCATGGATAAGAACTGATAAACATCTCTCTATTATAATATTTCAGAGTGAATTGATCATTGAGAGATTAAGCAATTTACCCAGAGTTGCCCACCCAGTCAAGGTCAGAGATAAGATTTGAATTCAGTTCTATCAGTCTCCAAATTCATCTCATTTTCCATTATGCCATGCTGTTTCTCTAGCTACATTATTGGCCCCAAATAATAAAAGAAATTAAGAAGGCTTCTAATGAATTGGATAGATTCTCTAAGGAAAACGCCAGGGATAAGATGAAAAGTTGTGGAGGGATTGCAATCCCCACAATCCACACTAATGTAGGAAGTATTCACACCAAGGAAATTATAAGTACATTAATGTATCAGAGTCAATCGTATCAGGACAAAAAAAGAACTCATCTCTGAATAGGAGGTGAGACTACTGATGACGTTTTTCAGGTATATATGGAATAAATGGAAGGAATATCATGATGTTTTCTTTCCACTGCCAAATTTTATTAGCGAAATCTTTGAAGCTCAGTGAGAGAAATCTTGATCACCTGCCATTCTTCTGTTTCTCTGAGTGCCTGGGGGTAATGACATATTGGTGATGCTAAGAAAGGACAAAAACACATCGAATAGCATCTGGCCTGAAAAGGTTGGAATTTGCCCAGTTTGTGGGTTTTCTAAATGCTGCACATCTGAGCTGGTGAGTGGGGAAAGAAAAAGTCTCTTGAGAGCTGTGTGGCTTGAAATGTAATGAGTTTCTTTGGGGAGTAATTCATTAGGAAATGAGAAAGCAAATGCTCTGTCAAGAAGAGGCTTTTGAAACTATTACTCTGCTTTAATCAGCAAGCTTGATTTTCCATTTAGAAATAACAGAAAATGTTTTCCCTCGTTGGATGGCTCTTTCAACAAGAGACATTTATCGTGGTTTTTAATAAGGCAAAGTGTTTGGGGGCCCAGAGAGCCACTCATCCCCAAAGGGCAACATAACTTCAAAGTCAGGAAAATTGCAAAATTAATTATTAGTGTAGGGGCAAGGAACCAGAACGGTGTAAACACAAGAACTGGACTTTACCTCTAAAATTCCTTTTTACTCTAAGTCTATAACTCTATGGGCTCGTGCCTAATAAGATTCAGGACATTGGATTAATATTATGAGTTCTGTTCATAGTAATGGACCAATTTGATAGTTAAGCAAAGTATAGAGTTTATTAGATCTCTGGCATAAGCCCCAAAGGGTCCCATCTTAGATCTTGAATTCCAATCCTGTGTTGGCAGTAGAGTATGAATGGTCGGAAGCACATATTAAATAGGATCTTGAAATTAAAAGATAGTTGAATTCAAGCATCTGATGGGCTTTCACCCAGAAGGGACTTTAGTTTCATTCTGTCTGGCCCCAGAAATCAGTCTTTAATCATTTGCTTAGCAACCAAGAAGACATAAGAGTATTAATGAGCATCCTCACTACCACAGGGTTGGTCCATTCTGTTCTCCAGAGATTGAGTGATCTGACTCTGAGCTCAATGAGGCAAGAACTAAAGAAAATAGACCAAAGTTGGAATGGTTATATTAAATAATACATAAAAAATAATAATAATGAAAAGTATCCAAAAGTAGGATGACTAGCTTTGGGACATGATGATTTCTCTCTCACTGTAGGTCTTTAAGCAAAGAGTGCAAGTTCATTTCTCTGGCATAATGCAGAAGGATTTATCTGTCAGGCAGGAGTTGGACTGGTGAGGTACACTGGGTCCTTTAACAACTCTAAATTTCTATAAATGTTTTGTTTATCAGTCTCAGATAGCAATCTTTGGCCATCCACCATTTGAGACTTTCTTGTTAATACTCCTGATGAAAACTTCAAGATAGCAGTTACTTATTTGGATTCCCCAAACACTGGTTGATCTCCAGTATGAACCCTTGACTTCAACTGGGACAGTTTCCTTACCGTCAGCTCATGTTTTTATTCATCTCTCTTTAAGTTCCCTAATGACTTTGATATTTGGTCCCTCTTAAGACCTTCCTTTACTTTTCCAAACTTGTCTCTCTCTTACCTTCCAGCACTTGTTGGCTATAGTGATAAACTGAGTTATAGCTTTAGATAGCCCCCTTTCAAACCTGCAGAATTATCCTCATTTGTCACAAAGGCTTAAATCCTTTGACTAAGTCATCAATTCTTCTTCTTGATTAATCTATGGGATCCTGCCTCTATAATGTAGCAAAGATTTAAAAATTAATAAAAGGCCTTTGGCTAGGCAGCAGTCCCGGATGATAATGATAATAATAAATAATAATACTTTTAAGCTATGCAAAGCACTTTCCATTTATTAATACATTTGATACTCATAAGAATGCTACAAGATAATAATTATTATTTTCTATATTTTATGGAAGAAATCATCTGAAGCAAGATTCAAAAATAAGATGTTCCTAACTTCAAGTTCCAGGCATATATATGCTGCGTACCATCCAGCTGCACATGACTGACAGAAATAGCTTGTATATCTCACCTCTTTTCCTTCATGATGTATATGAAAAGTGCCTCTCAGGGACAATTGCAGCACACTAGGTTTGGCATCTTTCTACTATGCCATTGTCATCCATAAATAATCTGTTTTCTGCCATGATCCAGAAACATCACTAGCTTCTGGGAAAAAAGAAAAAAAAAAAGAAAAACTCAGTATTTGCTTCATCAAAGTTTCTTAAAAGTGGTTGTGCTAACTCAGAATGCTGGAGAAAACTTAGAGACAGACCTTAGATAATAGAAAAGCTTTAATTCTGAGAGAATACTGAATCAATAATGTAAATCTGTGCATGATCCAACAGGAAGCAGCTGTTTGTTTTTCTTAAGTCTGCCTTGATTTTTCAATATGATTACAAAAAGACGTTATTATTCTTAAATAAGAGTTGAATCATGCTAATTTAATACAACCAATGATTTGATTATACATGTAGAACATTGTACGTTAGAATATGGATGTTTGTAGAAATATGGAAAATGTTCATATGCATATTATGAATGTAGAAAAATAGATGTGACCATAGGCATACCAAACCAGATGACAAATAACATAAGTGTGTAGTTACATCTGTCCCATGATCTGTGAATTTCTATTGATTTTATGATTACCAAAGAATAAAAATTGCTGTTCTCTTGACCTTAATATAAATATCAAGTCCCTGTGGCCCTTTTAGACATAACTATTTTATGACATCCAAATATCTAGACAGAGAGTAAAAACATATAGAATATAGAATGTGTGTTTCCATGATCAGGATTATCAAATAACTGACCTGGTAAAAGGGAGTCTATTTGAATTTTTCATTCATTTTCCATGTGCTTTGGCAGCAAGAGGAAGTGTCATCTAGTAGAAAGAAAATAAGAACAAGAATCAGGAAAACATGCTTTTGAAGTTTTTTCCCCTTTTTCTTCTAGTTGTGTGGCTCTAGGGAAGAAAGCTTCAACTCTCCAAGTGCCTTTTCCCTCACAAGTAATACAGACAAAAATAGCAGCTGCATCACAAAACTGTTTTGAAGACCTGTTAAAAGGATGTATGAGGAACACTTTGTAAAATTTAAAGTGATTTATAGCTATTTGTTGATGTTCTTATTATCATTGTTTTTGTGGTTGTTTCTGATTCTTTGGGACCTCTTTTTAGGGGTTTTCTGGGCAAAGCTATTGGAATGGTTTGCCATTTGCTTGTCTACCATTTTTTCAGGGAAGGAACTGAGACAACAGGGTTAAGTGACTTGCCCAATAATTAACTGTCTGAGGCTGAATTTAATCTCATGAAGGGGAGTCTTCCTGATTCCAAGCCCAGTGGTCTATCTACTATGCCATCTAACTGCTTCTTTGTTTTAGTTATATGTAAATTATCTTATTAATAGTCATTTTTGACAGTATTAAAACAACAGATGCATTTTATGTTGCAAAATTATTTAATCACTTCAGGCATGTCTGATTCTTTGTGACATGATGAGCCTCGATGGGGTCTCTATTTTTTGGCAAAGAAATGGAAGTAGTATTTCATTTTCTTCACTAATGTGAAGAGATTAAATTATTTGCCCAAGATCATACATCTAGGAAGATTTTGAGACAGGATCTGAACTCAAATCTTTCTGACTTCAAATCCAGTGATTGATGCACTATGTTACCTGGCTACTTTATGCTACTTATATATGATGCCAAATATGTTAAAAAAAATCACTAAATTGTTCCCCAAATTTCATGTTTTAAATATGGGTATCTGGAATCATGAATTGAATCTTAGAAGTTATAATAGAAATGATTAAGAAGGATTTAAATTCCTTAAGGAGAGGACTCTGTATTTCTTGTGGATTTGTATTGCCAGAATCTTGTACAGCACTTGATAGATAGAAAGTGCTTAATAAGTACTGACTTATTGGTATACCAATAACTGCCTTCATTTTACTCTTTGGGAAACTGAGGTAAAAAGAAGTTAAGTAAACTCCTCAAGGTGATATAGGAAGTAAATGGCAGAGTCAGTATTTAAACATAGGACTGCTGACTCTAAATTTAGTGCTCCTTTCTTTGCTTTCACACATCTCTCTATTTAGAAATTACTAAATAGGAAGCCAATAATTTGCACATCACCACCATTTTATCCCAGCACTTGCCCCCTGAGTCTCAGAGTCCTCAAAGAGTTAACAGTCTATCCTCAATTAAGTTTACTATTCTCATCTTCCCAGGAGGATCTGGCCCATTTTGTTCAAGCATAATGGATCCAGTATCCAATGGAGACCACTGCATATACTAGAAAGAATTTCTAACACAAAATCTCATAGGGGCAGCTTTTAGGTTTTCAAAAAACATTTTTCACTTGAAAGCTGAGCACATGTGCTCCAGGAGGGCATCACAATGGTGCTCCACTATTGTTCTCTTTCTCAATATAACCACACTTGAAAGGAACTCAGTTTCTTTGGGCAACAA